>NC_134398.1:143350198-143708320 GCF_050003625.1 Haematobia irritans | reverse complement strand
TATCTCCTTAAATATGCGTCCTAGAGCGAAAAGAAGGTTAATTCGTGACCACCCCCCAAAATTCAAAATTTTGATGAAAATCCTCGAAAAATCAAATTTTTCATATGAAAAACTTAAATTGGCCATATCTATTAAAATATGCGTCCTAGAGCGAAAAGAAGGTTAATTCGTGACCACCCCCCAAAATTCAAAATTTTGATGAAAATCCTCGAAAAATCAAATTTTTCATATGAAAAACTTAAATTGGCCATATCTCCTTAAATATGCGTCCTAGAGCGAAAAGAAGGTTAATTCGTGACCACCCCCCAAAATTCAAAAATTTGATGAAAATCCTCGAAAAATCAAATTTTTCATATGAAAAACTTAAATTGGCCATATCTCCTTAAATATGCGTCCTAGATCGAAAAGAAGGTTAATTCGTGACCACCCCCCAAAATTCAAAATTTTGATGAAAATCCTCGAAAAATCAAATTTTTCATATGAAAAACTTAAATTGGCCATATCTCCTTAAATATGCGTCCTAGAGCGAAAAGAAGGTTAATTCGTGACCACCCCCAAAAAATCAAAATTTTGATGAAAATCCTCAAAAAATCAAATTTTTTATATGAAAAACTTAAATTGGCCATATCTCCTTAAATATGCGTCCTAGAGCGAAAAGAAGGTTAATTCGTGACCACCCCCCAAAATTCAAAATTTTAATGAAAATCCTCGAAAAATCAAATTTTTCATATGAAAAACTTAAATTGGCCATATCTCCTTAAATATGCGTCAAAATTTTAACGAAAATCCTCAAAAAATCAAATTTTTCATATGAAAAACTTAAATTGGCCATATCTCCTTAAATATGCGTCCTAGAGCGAAAAGAAGGTTAATTCGTGACCACCCCCCAAAAATCAAAATTTTGATGAAAATCCTCAAAAAAATCTAATTTTTCATATGAAAAACTTAAATTGGCCATATCTCCTTAAATATTCGTCCTAGAGCGAAAAGAAGGTTAAGTCGTGACCACCCCCCAAAAATCAAAATTTTGATGAAAATCCTCGAAAAATCTAATTTTTCATATGAAAAACTTAAATTGGCCATATCTCCTTAAATATGCGTCCTAGAGCGAAAAGAAGGTTAAGTCGTGACCACCCCCAAAAAATCAAAATTTTGATGAAAATCCTCGAAAAATCAAATTTTTCATATGAAAAACTTAAATTGGCCATATCTCCTTAAATATGCGTCCTAGAGCGAAAAGAAGGTTAATTCGTGACCACCCCCAAAAAATCAAAATTTTGATGAAAATCCTCAAAAAAATCAAATTTTTTATATGAAAAACTTAAATTGGCCATATCTCCTTAAATATGCGTCCTAGAGCGAAAAGAAGGTTAATTCGTGACCACCCCCCAAAATTCAAAATTTTGATGAAAATCCTCGAAAAATCAAATTTTTCATATGAAAAACTTAAATTGGCCATATCTCCTTAAATATGCGTCCTAGAGCGAAAAGAAGGTTAATTCGTGACCACCCCCCAAAATTCAAAATTTTGATGAAAATCCTCGAAAAATCAAATTTTTCATATGAAAAACTTAAATTGGCCATATCTCCTTAAATATGCGTCCTAGAGCGAAAAGAAGGTTAATTCGTGACCACCCCCCAAAATTCAAAATTTTGATGAAAATCCTCGAAAAATCAAATTTTTCATATGAAAAACTTAAATTGGCCATATCTATTAAAATATGCGTCCTAGAGCGAAAAGAAGGTTAATTCGTGACCACCCCCCAAAATTCAAAATTTTGATGAAAATCCTCGAAAAATCAAATTTTTCATATGAAAAACTTAAATTGGCCATATCTCCTTAAATATGCGTCCTAGAGCGAAAAGAAGGTTAATTCGTGACCACCCCCCAAAATTCAAAATTTTGATGAAAATCCTCGAAAAATCAAATTTTTCATATGAAAAACTTAAATTGGCCATATCTCCTTAAATATGCGTCCTAGATCGAAAAGAAGGTTAATTCGTGACCACCCCCCAAAATTCAAAATTTTGATGAAAATCCTCGAAAAATCAAATTTTTCATATGAAAAACTTAAATTGGCCATATCTCCTTAAATATGCGTCCTAGAGCGAAAAGAAGGTTAATTCGTGACCACCCCCAAAAAATCAAAATTTTGATGAAAATCCTCAAAAAATCAAATTTTTTATATGAAAAACTTAAATTGGCCATATCTCCTTAAATATGCGTCCTAGAGCGAAAAGAAGGTTAATTCGTGACCACCCCCCAAAATTCAAAATTTTAATGAAAATCCTCGAAAAATCAAATTTTTCATATGAAAAACTTAAATTGGCCATATCTCCTTAAATATGCGTCAAAATTTTAACGAAAATCCTCAAAAAAATCTAATTTTTCATATGAAAAACTTAAATTGGCCATATCTCCTTAAATATTCGTCCTAGAGCGAAAAGAAGGTTAAGTCGTGACCACCCCCCAAAAATCAAAATTTTGATGAAAATCCTCGAAAAATCTAATTTTTCATATGAAAAACTTAAATTGGCCATATCTCCTTAAATATGCGTCCTAGAGCGAAAAGAAGGTTAAGTCGTGACCACCCCCAAAAAATCAAAATTTTGATGAAAATCCTCGAAAAATCAAATTTTTCATATGAAAAACTTAAATTGGCCATATCTCCTTAAATATGCGTCCTAGAGCGAAAAGAAGGTTAATTCGTGACCACCCCCAAAAAATCAAAATTTTGATGAAAATCCTCAAAAAAATCAAATTTTTTATATGAAAAACTTAAATTGGCCATATCTCCTTAAATATGCGTCCTAGAGCGAAAAGAAGGTTAATTCGTGACCACCCCCCAAAATTCAAAATTTTGATGAAAATCCTCGAAAAATCAAATTTTTCATATGAAAAACTTAAATTGGCCATATCTCCTTAAATATGCGTCCTAGAGCGAAAAGAAGGTTAATTCGTGACCACCCCCCAAAATTCAAAATTTTGATGAAAATCCTCGAAAAATCAAATTTTTCATATGAAAAACTTAAATTGGCCATATCTCCTTAAATATGCGTCCTAGAGCGAAAAGAAGGTTAATTCGTGACCACCCCCCAAAATTCAAAATTTTGATGAAAATCCTCGAAAAATCAAATTTTTCATATGAAAAACTTAAATTGGCCATATCTATTAAAATATGCGTCCTAGAGCGAAAAGAAGGTTAATTCGTGACCACCCCCCAAAATTCAAAATTTTGATGAAAATCCTCGAAAAATCAAATTTTTCATATGAAAAACTTAAATTGGCCATATCTCCTTAAATATGCGTCCTAGAGCGAAAAGAAGGTTAATTCGTGACCACCCCCCAAAATTCAAAAATTTGATGAAAATCCTCGAAAAATCAAATTTTTCATATGAAAAACTTAAATTGGCCATATCTCCTTAAATATGCGTCCTAGATCGAAAAGAAGGTTAATTCGTGACCACCCCCCAAAATTCAAAATTTTGATGAAAATCCTCGAAAAATCAAATTTTTCATATGAAAAACTTAAATTGGCCATATCTCCTTAAATATGCGTCCTAGAGCGAAAAGAAGGTTAATTCGTGACCACCCCCAAAAAATCAAAATTTTGATGAAAATCCTCAAAAAATCAAATTTTTTATATGAAAAACTTAAATTGGCCATATCTCCTTAAATATGCGTCCTAGAGCGAAAAGAAGGTTAATTCGTGACCACCCCCCAAAATTCAAAATTTTAATGAAAATCCTCGAAAAATCAAATTTTTCATATGAAAAACTTAAATTGGCCATATCTCCTTAAATATGCGTCAAAATTTTAACGAAAATCCTCAAAAAATCAAATTTTTCATATGAAAAACTTAAATTGGCCATATCTCCTTAAATATGCGTCCTAGAGCGAAAAGAAGGTTAATTCGTGACCACCCCCCAAAAATCAAAATTTTAATGAAACTCCTCAAAAAATCAAATTTTTCATATGAAAAACTTAAATTGGCCATATCTCCTTAAATATGCGTCCTAGAGCGAAAAGAAGGTTAATTCGTGACCACCCCCCAAAAATCAAAATTTTAATGAAACTCTTCAAAAAATCAAATTTCTCATATGAAAAACTTAAATTGGCCATATCTCCTTAAATATGCGTCCTAGAGCGAAAAGAAGGTTAATTCGTGACCACCCCCCAAATTCAAAATTTTGATGAAAATCCTCAAAAAATCAAATTTTTCATATGAAAAACTTAAATTGGCCATATCTCCTTAAATATGCGTCCTAGAGCGAAAAGAAGGTTAATTCGTGACCACCCCCAAAAAATCAAAATTTTGATGAAAATCCTCAAAAAATCTAATTTTCCATAAGAAAAACTTAAATTGGCCATATCTCCTTAAATATGCGTCCTAGAGCGAAAAGAAGGTTAATTCGTGATCACCCCCCAAAATCAAAATTTTGATGAAAATCCTCGAAAAATCAAATTTTTCATATGAAAAACTTAAATTGGCCATATCTCCTTAAATATGCGTCCTAGAGCGAAAAGAAGGTTAATTCGTGACCACCCCCCCAAAAATCAAAATTTTGATGAAAACCCTCAAAAAATCTAATTTTTCATATGAAAAACTTAAATTGGCCATATCTCCTTAAATATGCGTCCTAGAGCGAAAAGAAGGTTAATTCGTGACCACCCCCCAAAACTCAAAATTTTGATGAAAATCCTCGAAAAATCAAATTTTTCATATGAAAAACTTAAATTGGCCATATCTCCTTAAATATGCGTCCTAGAGCGAAAAGAAGGTTAATTCGTGATCACCCCCCAAAATCAAAATTTTGATGAAAATCCTCGAAAAATCAAATTTTTCATATGAAAAACTTAAATTGGCCATATCTCCTTAAATATGCGTCCTAGAGCGAAAAGAAGGTTAATTCGTGACCACCCCCAAAATATTAAAATTTTGATGAAAATCCTCAAAAAAATCAAATTTTTCATATGAAAAACTTAAATTGGCCATATCTCCTTAAATATGCGTCCTAGATCGAAAAGAAGGTTAATTCGTGACAACCCCCCAAAAATCAAAATTTTAATGAAAATCCTCAAAAAATCAAATTTTTCATATGAAAAACTTAAATTGGCCATATCTCCTTAAATATGCGTCCTAGAGCGAAAAGAAGGTTAATTCGTGACCACCCCCCAAAATTCAAAATTTTGATGAAAATCCTCGAAAAATCAAAATTTTCATATGAAAAACTTCAATTGTTCATATCTCCTTAAATATGCGTCCTAGAGCGAAAAGAAGGTTAATTAGTGACCACCCCCCAAAAATCAAAATTTTAATGAAAATCCTCAAAAAATTAAATTTTTCATATGAAAAACTTGAATTGGCCATATCTCCTTAAATATGCGTCCTAGAGCGAAAAGAATGTTAATTCGTGACCACCCCCCACAATTCAAAATTTTGGCCATATCTCCTTAAATATGCGTCCTAGAGCGAAAAGAAGGTTAATTCGTGGCCACCCCCCAAAATGCAAAATTTTGATGAAAATCCTCGAAAAATCAAATTTTTCATATGAAAAATTTAAATTGGCCATATCTCCTTAAATATGCGTCCTAGAGCGAAAAGAAGGTTAATTCGTGACCACTCCCCAAAATTCAAAATTTTAATGAAAATCCTCGAAAAATCAAATTTTTCATATGAAAAACTTAAATTGGCCATATCTCCTTAAATATGCGTCTTAGAGCGAAAAGAAGGTTAACTCGTGACCACCACCCAAAAATCAAAATTTGAATGAAAATCCTCAAAAAAATGAAATTTTTCATATGAAAAACTTAAATTGGCCATATCTCCTTAAATATGCGTCCTAGAGCGAAAAGAAGGTTAATTCGTGACCACCCCCAAAAAATCAAAATTTTGATGAAAATCCTCAAAAAAATCAAATTTTTCATATGAAAAACTTAAATTGGCCATATCTCCTAAATATGCGTCCTAGAGCGAAAAGAAGGTTAATTCGTGACCACCCCCCAAAAATCAAAATTTTGATGAAAATCCTCAAAAAATCTAATTTTTCATATGAAAAACTTAAATTGGCCATATCTCCTTAAATATGCGTCCTAGAGCGAAAAGAAGGTTAATTCGTGACCAACCCCCAAAACTCAAAATTTTGATGAAAATCCTCGAAAAATCAAATTTTTCATATGAAAAACTTAAATTGGCCATATCTCCTTAAATATGCGTCCTAGAGCGAAAAGAAGGTTAATTCGTGACCACCCCTAAAAAATCAAAATTTTGATGAAAATCCTCGAAAAATCAAATTTTTCATATGAAAAACTTAAATTGGCCATATCTCCTTAAATATGCGTCCTAGAGCGAAAATAAGGTTAATTCGTGACCACCCCCAAAAAATCAAAATTTTGATGAAAATCCTCAAAAAATCAAATTTTTATATGAAAAACTTAAATTGGCCATATATCCTTAAATATGCGTCCTAGAGCGAAAAGAAGGTTAATTCGTGACCACCCCCCAAAAATCAAAATTTTAACGAAAATCCTCAAAAAATCAAATTTTTCATATGAAAAACTTAAATTGGCCATATCTCCTTAAATATGCGTCCTAGAGCGAAAAGAAGGTTAATTCGTGACCACCCCCCAAAAATCAAAATTTTAATGAAACTCCTCAAAAAATCAAATTTTTCATATGAAAAACTTAAATTGGCCATATCTCCTTAAATATGCGTCCTAGAGCGAAAAGAAGGTTAATTCGTGACCACCCCCCAAAAATCAAAATTTTGATGAAAATCCTCAAAAAATCTAATTTTTCATATGAAAAACTTAAATTGGCCATATCTCCTTAAATATGCGTCCTAGAGCGAAAAGAAGGTTAATTCGTGACCACCCCCCAAAAATCAAAATTTTAACGAAAATCCTCAAAAAATCAAATTTTTCATATGAAAAACTTAAATTGGCCATATCTCCTTAAATATGCGTCCTAGAGCGAAAAGAAGGTTAATTCGTGACCACCCCCAAAAAATCAAAATTTTGATGAAAATCCTCAAAAAATCAAATTTTTTATATGAAAAACTTAAATTGGCCATATCTCCTTAAATATGCGTCCTAGAGCGAAAAGAAGGTTAATTCGTGACCACCCCCCAAAATTCAAAATTTTGATGAAAATCCTCGAAAAATCAAATTTTTCATATGAAAAACTTAAATTGGCCATATCTCCTTAAATATGCGTCCTAGAGCGAAAAGAAGGTTAATTCGTGACCACCCCCCAAAATTCAAAATTTTGATGAAAATCCTCGAAAAATCAAATTTTTCATATGAAAAACTTAAATTGGCCATATCTCCTTAAATATGCGTCCTAGAGCGAAAAGAAGGTTAATTTGTGACCACCCCCCAAAATTCAAAATTTTGATGAAAATCCTCGAAAAATCAAATTTTTCATATGAAAAACTTAAATTGGCCATATCTCCTTAAATATGCGTCCTAGAGCGAAAAGAAGGTTAATTCGTGACCACCCCCCAAAATTCAAAATTTTGATGAAAATCCTCGAAAAATCAAATTTTTCATATGAAAAACTTAAATTGGCCATATCTCCTTAAATATGCGTCCTAGAGCGAAAAGAAGGTTAATTCGTGACCACCCCCCAAAATTCAAAATTTTGATGAAAATCCTCGAAAAATCTAATTTTTCATATGAAAAACTTAAATTGGCCATATCTCCTTATCGCGAAAAGAAGGTTAATTCGTGACCACCCCCCAAAAATCAAAATTTTAATGAAACTCCTCAAAAAATCAAATTTTTCATATGAAAAACTTAAATTGGCCATATCTCCTTAAATATGCGTCCTAGAGCGAAAAGAAGGTTAATTCGTGACCACCCCCCAAAAATCAAAATTTTGATGAAAATCCTCAAAAAATCTAATTTTTCATATGAAAAACTTAAATTGGCCATATCTCCTTAAATATGCGTCCTAGAGCGAAAAGAAGGTTAATTCGTGACCACCCCCCAAAAATCAAAATTTTAACGAAAATCCTCAAAAAATCAAATCTTTCATATGAAAAACTTAAATTGGCCATATCTCCTTAAATATGCGTCCTAGAGCGAAAAGAAGGTTAATTCGTGACCACCCCCAAAAAATCAAAAATTTGATGAAAATCCTCAAAAAATCAAATTTTTTATATGAAAAACTTAAATTGGCCATATCTCCTTAAATATGCGTCCTAGAGCGAAAAGAAGGTTAATTCGTGACCACCCCCCAAAATTCAAAATTTTGATGAAAATCCTCGAAAAATCAAATTTTTCATATGAAAAACTTAAATTGGCCATATCTCCTTAAATATGCGTCCTAGAGCGAAAAGAAGGTTAATTCGTGACCACCCCCCAAAATTCAAAATTTTGATGAAAATCCTCGAAAAATCAAATTTTTCATATGAAAAACTTAAATTGGCCATATCTCCTTAAATATGCGTCCTAGAGCGAAATGAAGGTTAATTCGTGACCACCCCCCAAAATTCAAAATTTTGATGAAAATCCTCGAAAAATCAAATTTTTCATATGAAAAACTTAAATTGGCCATATCTCCTTAAATATGCGTCCTAGAGCGAAAAGAAGGTTAATTCGTGACCACCCCCCAAAATTCAAAATTTTGATGAAAATCCTCGAAAAATCAAATTTTTCATATGAAAAACTTAAATTAGCCATATCTCCTTAAATATGCGTAAAAATTTTAACGAAAATCCTCAAAAAATTAAATTTTTCATATGAAAAACTTAAATTGGCCATATCTCCTTAAATATGCGTCCTAGAGCGAAAAGAAGGTTAATTCGTGACCACCCCCCAAAAATCAAAATTTTAATGAAACTCCTCAAAAAATCAAATTTTTCATATGAAAAACTTAAATTGGCCATATCTCCTTAAATATGCGTCCTAGAGCGAAAAGAAGGTTAATTCGTGACCACCCCCCAAAAATCAAAATTTTAATGAAACTCCTCAAAAAATCAAATTTTTCATATGAAAAACTTAAATTGGCCATATCTCCTTAAATATGCGTCCTAGAGCGAAAAGAAGGTTAATTCGTGATCACCCCCCAAAATCAAAATTTTGATGGAAATCCTTGAAAAATCAAATTTTTCATATGAAAAACTTAAATTGGCCATATCTCCTTAAATATGCGTCCTAGAGCGAAAAGAAGGTTAATTCGTGACCACCCCCAAAAAATTAAAATTTTGATGAAAATCCTCAACAAAATCAAATTTTTCATATGAAAAACTTAAATTGGCCATATCTCCTTAAATATGCGTCCTAGATCGAAAAGAAGGTTAATTCGTGACAACCCCCCAAAAATCAAAATTTTAATGAAAATCCTCAAAAAATCAAATTTTTCATATGAAAAACTTAAATTGGCCATATCTCCTTAAATATGCGTCCTAGAGCGAAAAGAAGGTTAATTCGTGACCACCCCCAAAAAATCAAAATTTTGATGAAAATCCTCAAAAAAATCAAATTTTTCATATGAAAAACTTAAATTGGCCATATCTCCTTAAATATGCGTCCTAGAGCGAAAAGAAGGTTAATTCGTGACCACCCCCCAAAAATCAAAATTTTGATAAAAATCCTCAAAAAATCTAATTTTTCATATGAAAAACTTAAATTGGCCATATCTCCTTAAATATGCGTCCTAGAGCGAAAAGAAGGTTAATTCGTGACCAACCCCCAAAACTCAAAATTTTGATGAAAATCCTCGAAAAATCAAATTTTTCATATGAAAAACTTAAAATGGCCATATCTCCTTAAATATGCGTCCTAGAGCGAAAAGAAGGTTAATTCGTGACCACCCCCAAAAAATCAAAATTTTGATGAAAATCCTCAAAAAAATCAAATTTTTTATATGAAAAACTTAAATTGGCCATATCTCCTTAAATATGCGTCCTAGAGCGAAAAGAAGGTTAATTCGTGACCACCCCTAAAAAATCAAAATTTTGATGAAAATCCTCGAAAAATCAAATTTTTCATATGAAAAACTTAAATTGGCCATATCTCCTTAAATATGCGTCCTAGAGCGAAAAGAAGGTTAATTCGTGACCACCCCCAAAAAATCAAAATTTTGATGAAAATCCTCAAAAAATCAAATTTTTATATGAAAAACTTAAATTGGCCATATATCCTTAAATATGCGTCCTAGAGCGAAAAGAAGGTTAATTCGTGACCACCCCCCAAAAATTAAAATTTTAACGAAAATCCTCAAAAAATCAAATTTTTCATATGAAAAACTTAAATTGGCCATATCTCCTTAAATATGCGTCCTAGAGCGAAAAGAAGGTTAATTCGTGACCACCCCCCAAAAATCAAAATTTTAATGAAACTCCTCAAAAAATCAAATTTTTCATATGAAAAACTTAAATTGGCCATATCTCCTTAAATATGCGTCCTAGAGCGAAAAGAAGGTTAATTCGTAAAATTTTTCATATGAAAAACTTAAATTGGCCATATCTCCTTAAATATGCGTCCTAGAGCGAAAAGAAGGTTAATTCGTGACCACCCCCCAAAAATCAAAATTTTGATGAAAATCCTCAAAAAATCTAATTTTTCATATGAAAAACTTAAATTGGCCATATCTCCTTAAATATGCGTCCTAGAGCGAAAAGAAGGTTAATTCGTGACCACCCCCAAAAAATCAAAATTTTGATGAAAATCCTCAAAAAATCAAATTTTTATATGAAAAACTTAAATTGGCCATATATCCTTAAATATGCGTCCTAGAGCGAAAAGAAGGTTAATTCGTGACCACCCCCCAAAAATCAAAATTTTAACGAAAATCCTCAAAAAATCAAATTTTTCATATGAAAAACTTAAATTGGCCATATCTCCTTAAATATGCGTCCTAGAGCGAAAAGAAGGTTAATTCGTGACCACCCCCAAAAAATCAAAATTTTGATGAAAATCCTCAAAAAATCAAATTTTTTATATGAAAAACTTAAATTGGCCATATCTCCTTAAATATGCGTCCTAGAGCGAAAAGAAGGTTAATTCGTGACCACCCCCCAAAATTCAAAATTTTGATGAAAATCCTCGAAAAATCAAATTTTTCATATGAAAAACTTAAATTGGCCATATCTCCTTAAATATGCGTCCTAGAGCGAAAAGAAGGTTAATTCGTGACCACCCCCCAAAATTCAAAATTTTGATGAAAATCCTCGAAAAATCAAATTTTTCATATGAAAAACTTAAATTGGCCATATCTCCTTAAATATGCGTCCTAGAGCGAAAAGAAGGTTAATTCGTGACCACCCCCCAAAATTCAAAATTTTGATGAAAATCCTCGAAAAATCTAATTTTTCATATGAAAAACTTAAATTGGCCATATCTCCTTATCGCGAAAAGAAGGTTAATTCGTGACCACCCCCCAAAAATCAAAATTTTAATGAAACTCCTCAAAAAATCAAATTTTTCATATGAAAAACTTAAATTGGCCATATCTCCTTAAATATGCGTCCTAGAGCGAAAAGAAGGTTAATTCGTGACCACCCCCCAAAAATCAAAATTTTGATGAAAATCCTCAAAAAATCTAATTTTTCATATGAAAAACTTAAATTGGCCATATCTCCTTAAATATGCGTCCTAGAGCGAAAAGAAGGTTAATTCGTGACCACCCCCCAAAAATCAAAATTTTAACGAAAATCCTCAAAAAATCAAATTTTTCATATGAAAAACTTAAATTGGCCATATCTCCTTAAATATGCGTCCTAGAGCGAAAAGAAGGTTAATTCGTGACCACCCCCAAAAAATCAAAATTTTGATGAAAATCCTCAAAAAATCAAATTTTTTATATGAAAAACTTAAATTGGCCATATCTCCTTAAATATGCGTCCTAGAGCGAAAAGAAGGTTAATTCGTGACCACCCCCCAAAATTCAAAATTTTGATGAAAATCCTCGAAAAATCAAATTTTTCATATGAAAAACTTAAATTGGCCATATCTCCTTAAATATGCGTCCTAGAGCGAAAAGAAGGTTAATTCGTGACCACCCCCCAAAATTCAAAATTTTGATGAAAATCCTCGAAAAATCTAATTTTTCATATGAAAAACTTAAATTGGCCATATCTCCTTAAATATGCGTCCTAGAGCGAAAAGAAGGTTAATTCGTGACCAACCCCCAAAACTCAAAATTTTGATGAAAATCCTCGAAAAATCAAATTTTTCATATGAAAAACTTAAATTGGCCATATCTCCTTAAATATGCGTCCTAGAGCGAAAAGAAGGTTAATTCGTGACCACCCCCAAAAAATCAAAATTTTGATGAAAATCCTCAAAAAAATCAAATTTTTTATATGAAAAACTTAAATTGGCCATATCTCCTTAAATATGCGTCCTAGAGCGAAAAGAAGGTTAATTCGTGACCACCCCCCAAAATTCAAAATTTTGATGAAAATCCTCGAAAAATCAAATTTTTCATATGAAAAACTTCAATTGGCCATATCTCCTTAAATATGCGTCCTAGAGCGAAAAGAAGGTTAATTCGTGACCACCCCCCAAAAATCAAAAATTTAACGAAAATCCTCCAAAAATCAAATTTTTCATATGAAAAACTTAAATTGGCCATATCTCCTTAAATATGCGTCCTAGAGCGAAAAGAAGGTTAATTCGTGACCACCCCCCAAAAATCAAAATTTTAATGAAACTCCTCAAAAAATCAAATTTTTCATATGAAAAACTTAAATTGGCCATATCTCCTTAAATATGCGTCCTAGAGCGAAAAGAAGGTTAATTCGTGACCACCCCCCAAAAATCAAAATTTTAATGAAACTCCTCAAAAAATCAAATTTTTCATATGAAAAACTTAAATTGGCCATATCTCCTTAAATATGCGTCCTAGAGCGAAAAGAAGGTTAATTCGTGACCACCCCCCAAAAATCAAAATTTTGATGAAAATCCTCAAAAAATCTAATTTTTCATACGAAAAACTTAAATAGGCCATATCTCCTTAAATATGCGTCCTAGAGCGAAAAGAAGGTTAATTCGTGACCACCCCCCAAAACTCAAAATTTTGATGAAAATCCTCGAAAAATCAAATTTTTCATATGAAAAACTTAAATTGGCCATATCTCCTTAAATATGCGTCCTAGAGCGAAAAGAAGGTTAATTCGTGACCACCCCTAAAAAATCAAAATTTTGATGAAAATCCTCGAAAAATCAAATTTTTCATATGAAAAACTTAAATTGGCCATATCTCCTTAAATATGCGTCCTAGAGCGAAAAGAAGGTTAATTCGTGACCACCCCCAAAAAATCAAAATTTTGATGAAAATCCTCGAAAAATCAAATTTTTCATATGAAAAACTTAAATTGGCCATATCTCCTTAAATATTATGAAAAACTTAAATTGGCCATATCAAATTTTTCATATGAAAAACTTAAATTGGCCATATCTCCTTAAATATGCGTCCTAGAGCGAAAAGAAGGTTAATTCGTGACCACCCCCAAAATTCAAAATTTTAATGAAAATCCTCGAAAAATCAAATTTTTCATATGAAAAACTTAAATTGGCCATATCTCCTTAAATATGCGTCCTAGAGCGAAAAGAAGGTTAATTCGTGACCACCCCAAAAAAATCAAAATTTTGATGAAAATCCTCAAAAAAATCAAATTTTTCATATGAAAAACTTAAATTGGCCATATCTCCTTAAATATGCGTCCTAGAGCGAAAAGAAGGTTAATTCGTGACCACCCCCCAAAATTCAAAATTTTGATGAAAATACTCGAAAAAACAAATTTTTCATATGAAAAACTTAAATTGGCCATATCTCCTTAAATATGCGTCCTAGAGCGAAAAGAAGGTTAATTCGTGACCATCCCCCAAAAATCAAAATTTTAATGAAAATCCTCAAAAAAATCAAAATTTTCATATGAAAAACTTAAATTGGCCATATCTCCTTAAATATGCGTCCTAGAGCGAAAAGAAGGTTAATTCGTGACCACCCCCAAAAAATCAAAATTTTGATGAAAATCCTCGAAAAATCAAATTTTTCATATGAAAAACTTAAATTGGCCATATCTCCTTAAATATGCGCCCTAGAGCGAAAAGAAGGTTAATTCGTGACCACCCCCAAAAAATCAAAATTTTGATGAAAATCCTCAAAAAAATCAAATTTTTCATATGAAAAACTTAAATTGGCCATATCTCCTTAAATATGCGTCCTAGAGCGAAAAGAAGGTTAATTCGTGACCACCCCCAAAAAATCAAAATTTTGATGAAAATCCTCAAAAAAATCAAATTTTTCATATGAAAAACTTAAATTGGCCATATCTCCTTAAATATGCGTCCTAGAGCGAAAAGAAGGTTAATTCGTGACCATCCCCCAAAAATCAAAATTTTGATGAAAATCCTCAAAAAAATCAAATTTTTCATATGAAAAACTTAAATTGGCCATATCTCCTTAAATATGCGTCCTAGAGCGAAAAGAAGGTTAATTCGTGACCACCCCCCAAAATTCAAAATTTTGATGAAAATCCTCGAAAAATCAAATTTTTCATATGAAAAACTTAAATTGGCCATATCTCCTTAAATATGCGTCCTAGAGCGAAAAGAAGGTTAATCCGTGACCACCCCCCAAAAATCAAAATTTTTTCATATGAAAAACTTAAATTGGCCATATCTCCTTAAATATGCGTCCTAGAGCGAAAAGAAGGTTAATTCGTGACCACCCCCCAAAATTCAAAATTTTGATGAAAATCCACGAAAAATCAAATTTTTCATATGAAAAACTTAAATTGGCCATATCTCCTCAAATATGCGTCCTAGAGCGAAAAGAAGGTTAATTCGTGACCATCCCCCAAAAATCAAAATTTTGATGAAAATCCTCAAAAAAATCAAATTTTTCATATGAAAAACTTAAATTGGCCATATCTCCTTAAATATGCGTCCTAGAGCGAAAAGAAGGTTAATTCGTGACCACCCCCCAAAATTCAAAATTTTGATGAAAATCCTCGAAAAATCAAATTTTTCATATGAAAAACTTAAATTGGCCATATCTCCTTAAATATGCGTCCTAGAGCGAAAAGAAGGTTAATCCGTGACCACCCCCCAAAAATCAAAATTTTTTCATATGAAAAACTTAAATTGGCCATATCTCCTTAAATATGCGTCCTAGAGCGAAAAGAAGGTTAATTCGTGACCAACCCCCAAATTCAAAATTTTGATGAAAATCCTCGAAAAATCAAATTTTTCATATGAAAAACTTAAATTGGTCATATCTCCTTAAATATGCGTCCTAGAGCGAAAAGAAGGTTAATTCGTGACCACCCCCCAAAATTCAAAATTTTAATGAAAATCCTCAAAAAATCAAATTTTCCATATGAAAAACTTAAATTGGCCATATCTCCTTAAATATGCGTCCTAGAGCGAAAAGAAGGTTAATTCGTGACCACCCCTAAAAAATCAAAATTTTGATGAAAATCCTCGAAAAATCAAATTTTTCATATGAAAAACTTAAATTGGCCATATCTCCTTAAATATGCGTCCTAGAGCGAAAAGAAGGTTAATTTGTGACCACCCCCAAAAAATCAAAATTTTGATGAAAATCCTCAAAAAATCAAATTTTTTATATGAAAAACTTAAATTGGCCATATCTCCTTAAATATGCGTCCTAGAGCGAAAAGAAGGTTAATTCGTGACCACCCCTAAAAAATCAAAATTTTGATGAAAATCCTCGAAAAATCAAATTTTTCATATGAAAAACTTAAATTGGCCATATCTCCTTAAATATGCGTCCTAGAGCGAAAAGAAGGTTAATTCGTGACCACCCCCAAAAAATCAAAATTTTGATGAAAATCCTCGAAAAATCAAATTTTTCATATGAAAAACTTAAATTGGCCATATCTCCTTAAATATGCGTCCTAGAGCGAAAAGAAGGTTAATTCGTGACCACCCCCAAAAAATCAAAATTTTGATGAAAATCCTCAAAAAAATCAAATTTTTCATATGAAAAACTTAAATTGGCCATATCTCCTTAAATATGCGTCCTAGAGCGAAAAGAAGGTTAATTCGTGACCACCCCCCAAAAATCAAAATTTTGATGAAAATCCTCAAAAAATCTAATTTCTCATATGAAAAACTTAAATTGGCCATATCTCCTTAAATATGCGTCCTAGAGCGAAAAGAAGGTTAATTCGTGACCACCCCCCAAAACTCAAAATTTTGATGAAAATCCTCGAAAAATCAAATTTTTCATATGAAAAACTTAAATTGGCCATATCTCCTTAAATATGCGTCCTAGAGCGAAAAGAAGGTTAATTCGTGACCACCCCTAAAAAATCAAAATTTTGATGAAAATCCTCGAAAAATCAAATTTTTCATATGAAAAACTTAAATTGGCCATATCTCCTTAAATATGCGTCCTAGAGCGAAAAGAAGGTTAATTCGTGACCACCCCTAAAAAATCAAAATTTTGATGAAAATCCTCGAAAAATCAAATTTTTCATATGAAAAACTTAAATTGGCCATATCTCCTTAAATATGCGTCCTAGAGCGAAAAGAAGGTTAATTCGTGACCACCCCTAAAAAATCAAAATTTTGATGAAAATCCTCGAAAAATCAAATTTTTCATATGAAAAACTTAAATTGGCCATATCTCCTTAAATATGCGTCCTAGAGCGAAAAGAAGGTTAATTCGTGACCACCCCCAAAAAATCAAAATTTTGATGAAAATCCTCAAAAAATCAAATTTTTTATATGAAAAACTTAAATTGGCCATATCTCCTTAAATATGCGTCCTAGAGCGAAAAGAAGGTTAATTCGTGACCACCCCCCAAAATTCAAAATTTTGATGAAAATCCTCGAAAAATCAAATTTTTCATATGAAAAACTTAAATTGGCCATATCTCCTTAAATATGCGTCCTAGAGCGAAAAGAAGGTTAATTCGTGACCACCCCCCAAAAATCAAAATTTTGATGAAAATCCTCGAAAAATCAAATTTTTCATATGAAAAACTTAAATTGGCCATATCTCCTTAAATATGCGTCCTAGAGCGAAAAGAAGGTTAATTCGTAACCACCCCCAAAAAATCAAAATTTTGATGAAAATCCTCGAAAAATCAAATTTTTCATATGAAAAACTTAAATTGGCCATATCTCCTTATATATTATGAAAAACTTAAATTGGCCATATCAAATTTTTCATATGAAAAACTTAAATTGGCCATATCTCCTTAAATATGCGTCCTAGAGCGAAAAGAAGGTTAATTCGTGACCACCCCAAAATTCAAAATTTTAATGAAAATCCTCGAAAAATCAAATTTTTCATATGAAAAACTTAAATTGGCCATATCTCCTTAAATATGCGTCCTAGAGCGAAAAGAAGGTTAATTCGTGACCACCCCCAAAAAATCAAAATTTTGATGAAAATCCTCAAAAAAATCAAATTTTTCATATGAAAAACTTAAATTGGCCATATCTCCTTAAATATGCGTCCTAGAGCGAAAAGAAGGTTAATTCGTGACCACCCCCCAAAAATCAAAATTTTAATGAAACTCCTCAAAAATCAAATTTTTCATATGAAAAACCTAAATTGGCCATATCTCCTTAAATAGGCGTCCTAGAGCGAAAAGAAGGTTAATTCGTGACCACCCCCCAAAAATCAAAATTTTAATGAAACTCCTCAAAAAATCAAATTTTTCATATGAAAAACTTAAATTGGCCATATCTCCTTAAATATGCGTCCTAGAGCGAAAAGAAGGTTAATTCGTGACCACCCCCCAAAAATCAAAATTTTGATGAAAATCCTCAAAAAATCTAATTTTTCATATGAAAAACTTAAATTGGCCATATCTCCTTAAATATGCGTCCTAGAGCGAAAAGAAGGTTAATTCGTGACCACCCCCCAAAACTCAAAATTTTGATGAAAATCCTCGAAAAATCAAATTTTTCATATGAAAAACTTAAATTGGCCATATCTCGTTAAATATGCGTCCTAGAGCGAAAAGAAGGTTAATTCGTGACCACCCCTAAAAAATCAAAATTTTGATGAAAATCCTCGAAAAATCAAATTTTTCATATGAAAAACTTAAATTGGCCATATCTCCTTAAATATGCGTCCTAGAGCGAAAAGAAGGTTAATTCGTGACCACCCCCAAAAAATCAAAATTTTGATGAAAATCCTCGAAAAATCAAATTTTTCATATGAAAAACTTAAATTGGCCATATCTCCTTAAATATTATGAAAAACTTAAATTGGCCATATCAAATTTTTCATATGAAAAACTTAAATTGGCCATATCTCCTTAAATATGCGTCCTAGAGCGAAAAGAAGGTTAATTCGTGACCACCCCCAAAATTCAAAATTTTAATGAAAATCCTCGAAAAATCAAATTTTTCATATGAAAAACTTAAATTGGCCATATCTCCTTAAATATGCGTCCTAGAGCGAAAAGAAGGTTAATTCGTGACCACCCCAAAAAAATCAAAATTTTGATGAAAATCCTCAAAAAAATCAAATTTTTCATATGAAAAACTTAAATTGGCCATATCTCCTTAAATATGCGTCCTAGAGCGAAAAGAAGGTTAATTCGTGACCATCCCCCAAAAATCAAAATTTTGATGAAAATACTCGAAAAAACAAATTTTTCATATGAAAAACTTAAATTGGCCATATCTCCTTAAATATGCGTCCTAGAGCGAAAAGAAGGTTAATTCGTGACCACCCCCAAAAAATCAAAATTTTGATGAAAATCCTCGAAAAATCAAATTTTTCATATGAAAAACTTAAATTGGCCATATCTCCTTAAATATGCGTCCTAGAGCGAAAAGAAGGTTAATTCGTGACCACCCCCAAAAAATCAAAATTTTGATGAAAATCCTCAAAAAAATCAAATTTTTCATATGAAAAACTTAAATTGGCCATATCTCCTTAAATATGCGTCCTAGAGCGAAAAGAAGGTTAATTCGTGACCATCCCCCAAAAATCAAAATTTTGATGAAAATCCTCAAAAAAATCAAATTTTTCATATGAAAAACTTAAATTGGCCATATCTCCTTAAATATGCGTCCTAGAGCGAAAAGAAGGTTAATTCGTGACCACCCCCCAAAATTCAAAATTTTGATGAAAATCCTCGAAAAATCAAATTTTTCATATGAAAAACTTAAATTGGCCATATCTCCTTAAATATGCGTCCTAGAGCGAAAAGAAGGTTAATCCGTGACCACCCCCCAAAAATCAAAATTTTTTCATATGAAAAACTTAAATTGGCCATATCTCCTTAAATATGCGTCCTAGAGCGAAAAGAAGGTTAATTCGTGACCACCCCCCAAATTCAAAATTTTGATGAAAATCCTCGAAAAATCAAATTTTTCATATGAAAAACTTAAATTGGTCATATCTCCTTAAATATGCGTCCTAGAGCGAAAAGAAGGTTAATTCGTGACCACCCCCCAAAATTCAAAATTTTGATGAAAATCCTCGAAAAATCAAATTTTTCATATGAAAAACTTAAATTGGCCATATCTCCTCAAATATGCGTCCTAGAGCGAAAAGAAGGTTAATTCGTGACCATCCCCCAAAAATCAAAATTTTGATGAAAATCCTCAAAAAAATCAAATTTTTCATATGAAAAACTTAAATTGGCCATATCTCCTTAAATATGCGTCCTAGAGCGAAAAGAAGGTTAATTCGTGACCACCCCCCAAAATTCAAAATTTTGATGAAAATCCTCGAAAAATCAAATTTTTCATATGAAAAATTTAAATTGGCCATATCTCCTTAAATATGCGTCCTAGAGCGAAGAGAAGGTTAATTCGTGACCACCCCTAAAAAATCAAAATTTTGATGAAAATCCTCGAAAAATCAAATTTTTCATATGAAAAACTTAAATTGGCCATATCTCCTTAAATATGCGTCCTAGAGCGAAAAGAAGGTTAATTCGTGACCACCCCCAAAAAATCAAAATTTTGATGAAAATCCTCAAAAAATCAAATTTTTTATATGAAAAACTTAAATTGGCCATATCTCCTTAAATATGCGTCCTAGAGCGAAAAGAAGGTTAATTCGTGACCACCCCTAAAAAATCAAAATTTTGATGAAAATCCTCGAAAAATCAAATTTTTCATATGAAAAACTTAAATTGGCCATATCTCCTTAAATATGCGTCCTAGAGCGAAAAGAAGGTTAATTCGTGACCACCCCCAAAAAATCAAAATTTTGATGAAAATCCTCAAAAAATCAAATTTTTTATATGAAAAACTTAAATTGGCCATATCTCCTTAAATATGCGTCCTAGAGCGAAAAGAAGGTTAATTCGTGACCACCCCCCAAAATTCAAAATTTTGATGAAAATCCTCGAAAAATCAAATTTTTCATATGAAAAACTTAAATTGGCCATATCTCCTTAAATATGCGTCCTAGAGCGAAAAGAAGGTTAATTCGTGACCACCCCCCAAAAATCAAAATTTTAACGAAAATCCTCAAAAAATCAAATTTTTCATATGAAAAACTTAAATTGGCCATATCTCCTTAAATATGCGTCCTAGAGCGAAAAGAAGGTTAATTCGTGACCACCCCTAAAAAATCAAAATTTTGATGAAAATCCTCGAAAAATCAAATTTTTCATATGAAAAACTTAAATTGGCCATATCTCCTTAAATATGCGTCCTAGAGCGAAAAGAAGGTTAATTCGTAACCACCCCCAAAAAATCAAAATTTTGATGAAAATCCTCGAAAAATCAAATTTTTCATATGAAAAACTTAAATTGGCCATATCTCCTTAAATATGCGTCCTAGAGCGAAAAGAAGGTTAATTCGTGACCACCCCCAAAAAATCAAAATTTTGATGAAAATCCTCAATAAAATCAAATTTTACATATGAAAAACTTAAATTGGCCATATCTCCTTAAATATGCGTCCTAGAGCGAAAAGAAGGTTAATTCGTGACCATCCCCCAAAAATCAAAATTTTAATGAAAATCCTCAAAAAAATCAAAATTTTCATATGAAAAACTTAAATTGGCCATATCTCCTTAAATATGCGTCCTAGAGCGAAAAGAAGGTTAATTCGTGACCACCCCCAAAAAATCAAAATTTTGATGAAAATCCTCAAAAAAATCAAATTTTTCATATGAAAAATTTAAATTGGCCATATCTCCTTAAATATGCGTCCTAGAGCGAAAAGAAGGTTAATTCGTGACCACCCCCCAAAAATCAAAATTTTGATGAAAATCCTCAAAAAAATCAAATTTTTCATATGAAAAACTTAAATTGGCCATATCTCCTTAAATATGCGTCCTAGAGCGAAAAGAAGGTTAATTCGTGACCATCCCCCAAAAATCAAAATTTTGATGAAAATCCTCAAAAAAATCAAATTTTTCATATGAAAAACTTAAATTGGCCATATCTCCTTAAATATGCGTCCTAGAGCGAAAAGAAGGTTAATTCGTGACCACCCCCCCAAAATTCAAAATTTTGATGAAAATCCTCGAAAAATCAAATTTTTCATATGAAAAACTTAAATTGGCCATATCTCCTTAAATATGCGTCCTAGAGCGAAAAGAAGGTTAATCCGTGACCACCCCCCAAAAATCAAAATTTTTTCATATGAAAAACTTAAATTGGCCATATCTCCTTAAATATGCGTCCTAGAGCGAAAAGAAGGTTAATTCGTGACCACCCCCCAAATTCAAAATTTTGATGAAAATCCTCGAAAAATCAAATTTTTCATATGAAAAACTTAAATTGGTCATATCTCCTTAAATATGCGTCCTAGAGCGAAAAGAAGGTTAATTCGTGACCACCCCCCAAAATTCAAAATTTTGATGAAAATCCTCGAAAAATCAAATTTTTCATATGAAAAACTTAAATTGGCCATATCTCCTTAAATATGCGTCCTAGAGCGAAAAGAAGGTTAATTCGTGACCATCCCCCAAAAATCAAAATTTTGATGAAAATCCTCAAAAAAATCAAATTTTTCATATGAAAAACTTAAATTGGCCATATCTCCTTAAATATGCGTCCTAGAGCGAAAAGAAGGTTAATTCGTGACCACCCCCCAAAATTCAAAATTTTGATGAAAATCCTCGAAAAATCAAATTTTTCATATGAAAAACTTAAATTGGCCATATCTCCTTAAATATGCGTCCTAGAGCGAAAAGAAGGTTAATCCGTGACCACCCCCCAAAAATCAAAATTTTTTCATATGAAAAACTTAAATTGGCCATATCTCCTTAAATATGCGTCCTAGAGCGAAAAGAAGGTTAATTCGTGACCACCCCCCAAATTCAAAATTTTGATGAAAATCCTCGAAAAATCAAATTTTTCATATGAAAAACTTAAATTGGCCATATCTCCTTAAATATGCGTCCTAGAGCGAAAAGAAGGTTAATTCGTGACCACCCCCCAAAATTCAAAATTTTGATGAAAATCCTCGAAAAATCAAATTTTTCATATGAAAAACTTAAATTGGCCATATCTCCTTAAATATGCGTCCTAGAGCGAAAAGAAGGTTAATTCGTGACCATCCCCCAAAAATCAAAATTTTGATGAAAATCCTCAAAAAAATCAAATTTTTCATATGAAAAACTTAAATTGGCCATATCTCCTTAAATATGCGTCCTAGAGCGAAAAGAAGGTTAATTCGTGACCACCCCCCAAAATTCAAAATTTTGATGAAAATCCTCGAAAAATCAAATTTTTCATATGAAAAACTTAAATTGGCCATATCTCCTTAAATATGCGTCCTAGAGCGAAAAGAAGGTTAATCCGTGACCACCCCCCAAAAATCAAAATTTTTTCATATGAAAAACTTAAATTGGCCATATCTCCTTAAATATGCGTCCTAGAGCGAAAAGAAGGTTAATTCGTGACCACCCCCCAAATTCAAAATTTTGATGAAAATCCTCGAAAAATCAAATTTTTCATATGAAAAACTTAAATTGGTCATATCTCCTTAAATATGCGTCCTAGTGCGAAAAGAAGGTTAATTCGTGACCACCCCCCAAAATTCAAAATTTTGATGAAAATCCTCGAAAAATCAAATTTTTCATATGAAAAACTTAAATTGGCCATATCTCCTTAAATATGCGTCCTAGAGCGAAAAGAAGGTTAATTCGTGACCACCCCTAAAAAATCAAAATTTTGATGAAAATCCTCGAAAAATCAAATTTTTCATATGAAAAACTTAAATTGGCCATATCTCCTTAAATATGCGTCCTAGAGCGAAAAGAAGGTTAATTCGTGACCACCCCCAAAAAATCAAAATTTTGATGAAAATCCTCAAAAAATCAAATTTTTTATATGAAAAACTTAAATTGGCCATATCTCCTTAAATATGCGTCCTAGAGCGAAAAGAAGGTTAATTCGTGACCACCCCCCAAAATTCAAAATTTTGATGAAAATCCTCGAAAAATCAAATTTTTCATATGAAAAACTTAAATTGGCCATATCTCCTTAAATATGCGTCCTAGAGCGAAAAGAAGGTTAATTCGTGACCACCCCCCAAAAATCAAAATTTTAATGAAACTCCTCAAAAAATCAAATTTTTCATATGAAAAACTTAAATTGGCCATATCTCCTTAAATATGCGTCCTAGAGCGAAAAGAAGGTTAATTCGTGACCACCCCCCAAAAATCAAAATTTTAATGAAACTCCTCAAAAAATTAAATTTTTCATATGAAAAACTTAAATTGGAAATATCTCCTTAAATATGCGTCCTAGAGCGAAAAGAAGGTTAATTCGTGACCACCCCCCAAAATTCAAAATTTTGATGAAAATCCTCGAAAAATCAAATTTTTCATATGAAAAACTTAAATTGGCCATATCTCCTTAAATATGCGTCCTAGAGCGAAAAGAAGGTTAATTCGTGACCACCCCCCAAAAATCTAAATTTTAATGAAACTCCTCAAAAAATCAAATTTTTCATATGAAAAACTTAAATTGGCCATATCTCCTTAAATATGCGTCCTAGAGCGAAAAGAAGGTTAATTCGTGACCACCCCCCAAAAATCAAAATTTTAATGAAACTCCTCAAAAAATTAAATTTTTCATATGAAAAACTTAAATTGGAAATATCTCCTTAAATATGCGTCCTAGAGCGAAAAGAAGGTTAATTCGTGACCACCCCCCAAATTCAAAATTTTGATGCAAATCCTCAAAAAATCAAATTTTTCATATGAAAAACTTAAATTGGCCATATCTCCTTAAATATGCGTCCTAGAGCGAAAAGAAGGTTAATTCGTGACCACCCCCCAAAACTCAAAAATTTGATGAAAATCCTCGAAAAATCAAATTTTTCATATGAAAAACTTAAATTGGCCATATCTCCTTAAATATGCGTCCTAGAGCGAAAAGAAGGTTAATTCGTGACCACCCCCAAAAAATCAAAATTTTGATGAAAATCCTCGAAAAATCAAATTTTTCATATGAAAAACTTAAATTGGCCATATCTCCTTAAATATTATGAAAAACTTAAATTGGCCATATCAAATTTTTCATATGAAAAACTTAAATTGGCCATATCTCCTTAAATATGCGTCCTAGAGCGAAAAGAAGGTTAATTCGTGACCACCCCCAAAATTCAAAATTTTAATGAAAATCCTCGAAAAATCAAATTTTTCATATGAAAAACTTAAATTGGCCATATCTCCTTAAATATGCGTCCTAGAGCGAAAAGAAGGTTAATTCGTGACCACCCCCAAAAAATCAAAATTTTGATGAAAATCCTCAAAAAAATCAAATTTTTCATATGAAAAACTTAAATTGGCCATATCTCCTTAAATATGCGTCCTAGAGCGAAAAGAAGGTTAATTCGTGACCACCCCCCAAAATTCAAAATTTTGATGAAAATCCTCGAAAAATCAAATTTTTCATATGAAAAACTTAAATTGGCCATATCTCCTTAAATATGCGTCCTAGAGCGAAAAGAAGGTTAATTCGTGACCATCCCCCAAAAATCAAAATTTTAATGAAAATCCTCAAAAAAATCAAAATTTTCATATGAAAAACTTAAATTGGCCATATCTCCTTAAATATGCGTCCTAGAGCGAAAAGAAGGTTAATTCGTGAACACCCCCAAAAAATCAAAATTTTGATGAAAATCCTCGAAAAATCAAATTTTTCATATGAAAAACTTAAATTGGCCATATCTCCTTAAATATGCGTCCTAGAGCGAAAAGAAGGTTAATTCGTGACCACCCCCCAAAAATCTAAATTTTAATGAAACTCCTCAAAAAATCAAATTTTTCATATGAAAAACTTAAATTGGCCATATCTCCTTAAATATGCGTCCTAGAGCGAAAAGAAGGTTAATTCGTGACCACCCCCCAAAAATCAAAATTTTAATGAAACTCCTCAAAAAATTAAATTTTTCATATGAAAAACTTAAATTGGCCATATCTCCTTAAATATGCGTCCTAGAGCGAAAAGAAGGTTAATTCGTGACCACCCCCCAAATTCAAAATTTTGATGAAAATCCTCAAAAAATCAAATTTTTCATATGAAAAACTTAAATTGGCCATATCTCCTTAAATATGCGTCCTAGAGCGAAAAGAAGGTTAATTCGTGACCACCCCCCAAAACTCAAAATTTTGATGAAAATCCTCGAAAAATCAAATTTTTCATATGAAAAACTTAAATTGGCCATATCTCCTTAAATATGCGTCCTAGAGCGAAAAGAAGGTTAATTCGTGACCACCCCCAAAAAATCAAAATTTTGATGAAAATCCTCGAAAAATCAAATTTTTCATATGAAAAACTTAAATTGGCCATATCTCCTTAAATATTATGAAAAACTTAAATTGGCCATATCAAATTTTTCATATGAAAAACTTAAATTGGCCATATCTCCTCAAATATGCGTCCTAGAGCGAAAAGAAGGTTAATTCGTGACCACCCCCAAAATTCAAAATTTTAATGAAAATCCTCGAAAAATCAAATTTTTCATATGAAAAACTTAAATTGGCCATATCTCCTTAAATATGCGTCCTAGAGCGAAAAGAGGTTAATTCGTGACCACCCCCAAAAAATCAAAATTTTGAAAATCCTCAAAAAAATCAAATTTTTCATATGAAAAACTTAAATTGGCCATATCTCCTTAAATATGCGTCCTAGAGCGAAAAGAAGGTTAATTCGTGACCACCCCCCAAAATTCAAAATTTTGATGAAAATCCTCGAAAAATCAAATTTTTCATATGAAAAACTTAAATTGGCCATATCTCCTTAAATATGCGTCCTAGAGCGAAAAGAAGGTTAATTCGTGACCATCCCCCAAAAATCAAAATTTTAATGAAAATCCTCAAAAAAATCAAAATTTTCATATGAAAAACTTAAATTGGCCATATCTCCTTAAATATGCGTCCTAGAGCGAAAAGAAGGTTAATTCGTGACCACCCCCAAAAAATCAAAATTTTGATGAAAATCCTCGAAAAATCAAATTTTTCATATGAAAAACTTAAATTGGCCATATCTCCTTAAATATGCGCCCTAGAGCGAAAAGAAGGTTAATTCGTGACCACCCCCCAAAATTCAAAATTTTGATAA
Source organism: Haematobia irritans (assembly GCF_050003625.1). NCBI lineage: Eukaryota > Metazoa > Arthropoda > Insecta > Diptera > Muscidae > Haematobia > Haematobia irritans. The sequence continues at coordinate 143,681,826 of NC_134398.1, read as the reverse complement.
AAAGCCTCGAAAAATCAAATTTTTCATATGAAAAACTTAAATTGGCCATATCTCCTTAAATATGCGTCCTAGAGCGAAAAGAAGGTTAATTCGTGACCACCCCCCAAATTCAAAATTTTGATGCAAATCCTCAAAAAATCAAATTTTTCATATGAAAAACTTAAATTGGCCATATCTCCTTAAATATGCGTCCTAGTGCGAAAAGAAGGTTAATTCGTGACCACCCCCCAAAATTCAAAATTTTGATGAAAATCCTCGAAAAATCAAATTTTTCATATGAAAAACTTAAATTGGCCATATCTCCTTAAATATGCGTCCTAGAGCGAAAAGAAGGTTAATTCGTGACCACCCCTAAAAAATCAAAATTTTGATGAAAATCCTCGAAAAATCAAATTTTTCATATGAAAAACTTAAATTGGCCATATCTCCTTAAATATGCGTCCTAGAGCGAAAAGAAGGTTAATTCGTGACCACCCCCAAAAATCAAAATTTTGATGAAAATCCTCAAAAAATCAAATTTTTTATATGAAAAACTTAAATTGGCCATATCTCCTTAAATATGCGTCCTAGAGCGAAAAGAATGTTAATTCGTGACCACCCCCCAAAATTCAAAATTTTGATGAAAATCCTCGAAAAATCAAATTTTTCATATGAAAAACTTAAATTGGCCATATCTCCTTAAATATGCGTCCTAGAGCGAAAAGAGGTTAATTCGTGACCACCCCCAAAAAATCAAAATTTTGAAAATCCTCAAAAAAATCAAATTTTTCATATGAAAAACTTAAATTGGCCATATCTCCTTAAATATGCGTCCTAGAGCGAAAAGAAGGTTAATTCGTGACCACCCCCCAAAATTCAAAATTTTGATGAAAATCCTCGAAAAATCAAATTTTTCATATGAAAAACTTAAATTGGCCATATCTCCTTAAATATGCGTCCTAGAGCGAAAAGAAGGTTAATTCGTGACCATCCCCCAAAAATCAAAATTTTAATGAAAATCCTCAAAAAAATCAAAATTTTCATATGAAAAACTTAAATTGGCCATATCTCCTTAAATATGCGTCCTAGAGCGAAAAGAAGGTTAATTCGTGACCACCCCCAAAAAATCAAAATTTTGATGAAAATCCTCGAAAAATCAAATTTTTCATATGAAAAACTTAAATTGGCCATATCTCCTTAAATATGCGCCCTAGAGCGAAAAGAAGGTTAATTCGTGACCACCCCCCAAAATTCAAAATTTTGATAAAAAGCCTCGAAAAATCAAATTTTTCATATGAAAAACTTAAATTGGCCATATCTCCTTAAATATGCGTCCTAGAGCGAAAAGAAGGTTAATTCGTGACCACCCCCCAAATTCAAAATTTTGATGCAAATCCTCAAAAAATCAAATTTTTCATATGAAAAACTTAAATTGGCCATATCTCCTTAAATATGCGTCCTAGTGCGAAAAGAAGGTTAATTCGTGACCACCCCCCAAAATTCAAAATTTTGATGAAAATCCTCGAAAAATCAAATTTTTCATATGAAAAACTTAAATTGGCCATATCTCCTTAAATATGCGTCCTAGAGCGAAAAGAAGGTTAATTCGTGACCACCCCTAAAAAATCAAAATTTTGATGAAAATCCTCGAAAAATCAAATTTTTCATATGAAAAACTTAAATTGGCCATATCTCCTTAAATATGCGTCCTAGAGCGAAAAGAAGGTTAATTCGTGACCACCCCCAAAAATCAAAATTTTGATGAAAATCCTCAAAAAATCAAATTTTTTATATGAAAAACTTAAATTGGCCATATCTCCTTAAATATGCGTCCTAGAGCGAAAAGAATGTTAATTCGTGACCACCCCCCAAAATTCAAAATTTTGATGAAAATCCTCGAAAAATCAAATTTTTCATATGAAAAACTTAAATTGGCCATATCTCCTTAAATATGCGTCCTAGAGCGAAAAGAAGGTTAATTCGTGACCACCCCCCAAAAATCAAAATTTTAACGAAAATCCTCAAAAAATCAAATTTTTCATATGAAAAACTTAAATTGGCCATATCTCCTTAAATATGCGTCCTAGAGCGAAAAGAAGGTTAATTCGTGACCACCCCCCAAAAATCTAAATTTTAATGAAACTCCTCAAAAAATCAAATTTTTCATATGAAAAACTTAAATTGGCCATATCTCCTTAAATATGCGTCCTAGAGCGAAAAGAAGGTTAATTCGTGACCACCCCCCAAAAATCAAAATTTTAATGAAACTCCTCAAAAAATTAAATTTTTCATATGAAAAACTTAAATTGGCCATATCTCCTTAAATATGCGTCCTAGAGCGAAAAGAAGGTTAATTCGTGACCACCCCCCAAATTCAAAATTTTGATGCAAATCCTCAAAAAATCAAATTTTTCATATGAAAAACTTAAATTGGCCATATCTCCTTAAATATGCGTCCTAGAGCGAAAAGAAGGTTAATTCGTGACCACCCCCCAAAATTCAAAATTTTGATGAAAATCCTCGAAAAATCAAATTTTTCATATGAAAAACTTAAATTGGCCATATCTCCTTAAATATGCGTCCTAGAGCGAAAAGAAGGTTAATTCGTGACCACCCCCAAAAAATCAAAATTTTGATGAAAATCCTCGAAAAATCAAATTTTTCATATGAAAAACTTAAATTGGCCATATCTCCTTAAATATTATGAAAAACTTAAATTGGCCATATCAAATTTTTCATATGAAAAACTTAAATTGGCCATATCTCCTTAAATATGCGTCCTAGAGCGAAAAGAAGGTTAATTCGTGACCACCCCCAAAATTCAAAATTTTAATGAAAATCCTCGAAAAATCAAATTTTTCATATGAAAAACTTAAATTGGCCATATCTCCTTAAATATGCGTCCTAGAGCGAAAAGAAGGTTAATTCGTGACCACCCCCAAAAAATCAAAATTTTGATGAAAATCCTCAAAAAAATCAAATTTTTCATATGAAAAACTTAAATTGGCCATATCTCCTTAAATATGCGTCCTAGAGCGAAAAGAAGGTTAATTCGTGACCACCCCCCAAAATTCAAAATTTTGATGAAAATCCTCGAAAAATCAAATTTTTCATATGAAAAACTTAAATTGGCCATATCTCCTTAAATATGCGTCCTAGAGCGAAAAGAAGGTTAATTCGTGACCATCCCCCAAAAATCAAAATTTTAATGAAAATCCTCAAAAAAATCAAAATTTTCATATGAAAAACTTAAATTGGCCATATCTCCTTAAATATGCGTCCTAGAGCGAAAAGAAGGTTAATTCGTGACCACCCCCAAAAAATCAAAATTTTGATGAAAATCCTCGAAAAATCAAATTTTTCATATGAAAAACTTAAATTGGCCATATCTCCTTAAATATGCGTCCTAGAGCGAAAAGAAGGTTAATTCGTGACCACCCCCCAAAAATCTAAATTTTAATGAAACTCCTCAAAAAATCAAATTTTTCATATGAAAAACTTAAATTGGCCATATCTCCTTAAATATGCGTCCTAGAGCGAAAAGAAGGTTAATCGTGACCACCCCCCAAAAATCAAAATTTTAATGAAACTCCTCAAAAAATTAAATTTTTCATATGAAAAACTTAAATTGGCCATATCTCCTTAAATATGCGTCCTAGAGCGAAAAGAAGGTTAATTCGTGACCACCCCCCAAATTCAAAATTTTGATGCAAATCCTCAAAAAATCAAATTTTTCATATGAAAAACTTAAATTGGCCATATCTCCTTAAATATGCGTCCTAGAGCGAAAAGAAGGTTAATTCGTGACCACCCCCCAAAACTCAAAATTTTGATGAAAATCCTCGAAAAATCAAATTTTTCATATGAAAAACTTAAATTGGCCATATCTCCTTAAATATGCGTCCTAGAGCGAAAAGAAGGTTAATTCGTGACCACCCCCAAAAAATCAAAATTTTGATGAAAATCCTCGAAAAATCAAATTTTTCATATGAAAAACTTAAATTGGCCATATCTCCTTAAATATTATGAAAAACTTAAATTGGCCATATCAAATTTTTCATATGAAAAACTTAAATTGGCCATATCTCCTCAAATATGCGTCCTAGAGCGAAAAGAAGGTTAATTCGTGACCACCCCCAAAATTCAAAATTTTAATGAAAATCCTCGAAAAATCAAATTTTTCATATGAAAAACTTAAATTGGCCATATCTCCTTAAATATGCGTCCTAGAGCGAAAAGAAGGTTAATTCGTGACCACCCCCAAAAAATCAAAATTTTGATGAAAATCCTCAAAAAAATCAAATTTTTCATATGAAAAACTTAAATTGGCCATATCTCCTTAAATATGCGTCCTAGAGCGAAAAGAAGGTTAATTCGTGACCACCCCCCAAAATTCAAAATTTTGATGAAAATCCTCGAAAAATCAAATTTTTCATATGAAAAACTTAAATTGGCCATATCTCCTTAAATATGCGTCCTAGAGCGAAAAGAAGGTTAATTCGTGACCATCCCCCAAAAATCAAAATTTTAATGAAAATCCTCAAAAAAATCAAAATTTTCATATGAAAAACTTAAATTGGCCATATCTCCTTAAATATGCGTCCTAGAGCGAAAAGAAGGTTAATTCGTGACCACCCCCAAAAAATCAAAATTTTGATGAAAATCCTCGAAAAATCAAATTTTTCATATGAAAAACTTAAATTGGCCATATCTCCTTAAATATGCGCCCTAGGGCGAAAAGAAGGTTAATTCGTGACCACCCCCCAAAATTCAAAATTTTGATAAAAAGCCTCGAAAAATCAAATTTTTCATATGAAAAACTTAAATTGGCCATATCTCCTTAAATATGCGTCCTAGAGCGAAAAGAAGGTTAATTCGTGACCACCCCCAAAAAATCAAAATTTTGATGAAAATCCAAAAATCAATTTTTTCATATGAAAAACTTAAATTGGCTATATCTCCTTAAATATGCGTCCTAGAGCGAAAAGAAGGTTAATTCGTGACCACCCCCAAAAAATCAAAATTTTAATGAAAATCCTCGAAAAATCAAATTTTTCATATGAAAAACTTAAATTGGCCATATCTCCTCAAATATGCGTCCTAGAGCGAAAAGAAGGTTAATTCGTGACCACCCCCAAAATTCAAAATTTTAATGAAAATCCTCGAAAAATCAAATTTTTCATATGAAAAACTTAAATTGGCCATATCTCCTTAAATATGCGTCCTAGAGCGAAAAGAAGGTTAATTCGTGACCACCCCCAAAAAATCAAAATTTTGATGAAAATCCTCAAAAAAATCAAATTTTTCATATGAAAAACTTAAATTGGCCATATCTCCTTAAATATGCGTCCTAGAGCGAAAAGAAGGTTAATTCGTGACCACCCCCCAAAATTCAAAATTTTGATGAAAATCCTCGAAAAATCAAATTTTTCATATGAAAAACTTAAATTGGCCATATCTCCTTAAATATGCGTCCTAGAGCGAAAAGAAGGTTAATTCGTGACCATCCCCCAAAAATCAAAATTTTAATGAAAATCCTCAAAAAAATCAAAATTTTCATATGAAAAACTTAAATTGGCCATATCTCCTTAAATATGCGTCCTAGAGCGAAAAGAAGGTTAATTCGTGACCACCCCCAAAAAATCAAAATTTTGATGAAAATCCTCGAAAAATCAAATTTTTCATATGAAAAACTTAAATTGGCCATATCTCCTTAAATATGCGCCCTAGGGCGAAAAGAAGGTTAATTCGTGACCACCCCCCAAAATTCAAAATTTTGATAAAAAGCCTCGAAAAATCAAATTTTTCATATGAAAAACTTAAATTGGCCATATCTCCTTAAATATGCGTCCTAGAGCGAAAAGAAGGTTAATTCGTGACCACCCCCAAAAAATCAAAATTTTGATGAAAATCCAAAAATCAATTTTTTCATATGAAAAACTTAAATTGGCTATATCTCCTTAAATATGCGTCCTAGAGCGAAAAGAAGGTTAATTCGTGACCACCCCCAAAAAATCAAAATTTTAATGAAAATCCTCGAAAAATCAAATTTTTCATATGAAAAACTTAAATTGGCCATATCTCCTTAAATATGCGTCCTAGAGCAAAAAGAAGGTTAATTCGTGACCACCCCCCAAAATTCAAAATTTTGATGAAAATACTCGAAAAAACAAATTTTTCATATGAAAAACTTAAATTGGCCATATCTCCTTAAATATGCGTCCTAGAGCGAAAAGAAGGTTAATTCGTGACCATCCCCCAAAAATCAAAATTTTAATGAAAATCCTCAAAAAAATCAAAATTTTCATATGAAAAACTTAAATTGGCCATATCTCCTTAAATATGCGTCCTAGAGCGAAAAGAAGGTTAATTCGTGACCACCCCCAAAAAATCAAAATTTTGATGAAAATCCTCGAAAAATCAAATTTTTCATATGAAAAACTTAAATTGGCCATATCTCCTTAAATATGCGCCCTAGAGCGAAAAGAAGGTTAATTCGTGACCACCCCCAAAAAATCAAAATTTTGATGAAAATCCTCAAAAAAATCAAATTTTTCATATGAAAAACTTAAATTGGCCATATCTCCTTAAATATGCGTCCTAGAGCGAAAAGAAGGTTAATTCGTGACCACCCCCAAAAAATCAAAATTTTGATGAAAATCCTCGAAAAATCAAATTTTTCATACGAAAAACTTAAATTGGCCATATCTCCTTAAATATGCGTCCTAGAGCGAAAAGAAGGTTAATTCGTGACCACCCCCCAAAAATCAAAATTTTGATGAAAATCCTCAAAAAAATCAAATTTTTCATATGAAAAACTTAAATTGGCCATATCTCCTTAAATATGCGTCCTAGAGCGAAAAGAAGGTTAATTCGTGACCATCCCCCAAAAATCAAAATTTTGATGAAAATCCTCAAAAAAATCAAATTTTTCATATGAAAAACTTAAATTGGCCATATCTCCTTAAATATGCGTCCTAGAGCGAAAAGAAGGTTAATTCGTGACCACCCCCAAAATTCAAAATTTTGATGAAAATCCTCGAAAAATCAAATTTTTCATATGAAAAACTTAAATTGGCCATATCTCCTTAAATATGCGTCCTAGAGCGAAAAGAAGGTTAATCCGTGACCACCCCCCAAAAAGCAAAATTTTTTTCATATGAAAAACTTAAATTGGCCATATCTCCTTAAATATGCGTCCTAGAGCGAAAAGAAGGTTAATTCGTGACCACCCCCCAAATTCAAAATTTTGATGAAAATCCTCGAAAAATCAAATTTTTCATATGAAGAACTTAAATTGGTCATATCTCCTTAAATATGCGTCCTAGAGCGAAAAGAAGGTTAATTCGTGACCACCCCCCAAAATTCAAAATTTTGATGAAAATCCTCGAAAAATCAAATTTTTCATATGAAAAACTTAAATTGGCCATATCTCCTTAAATATGCGTCCTAGAGCGAAAAATAAAAAATAAAAATCATAAAAATCAAAATTTTAATGAAAATCCTCAAAAAATCAAATTTTTCATATGAAAAACTTAAATTGGCCATATCTCCTTAAATATGCGTCCTAGAGCGAAAAGAAGGTTAATTCGTGACCACCCCCCAAAAATCAAAATTTTGATGAAAATCCTCACAAAATCTAATTTTAATGAAAATCCTCAAAAAATCAAATTTTTCATATGAAAAACTTAAATTGACCATATCTCCTTAAATATGCGTCCTAGAGCGAAAAGAAGGTTAATTCGTGACCACCCCCCAAAACTCAAAATTTTGATGAAAATCCTCGAAAAATCAAATTTTTCATATGAAAAACTTAAATTGGCCATATCTCCTTAAATATGCGTCCTAGAGCGAAAAGAAGGTTAATTCGTGACCACCCCCAAAAAATCAAAATTTTGATGAAAATCCTCGAAAAATCAAATTTTTCATATGAAAAACTTAAATTGGCCATATCTCCTTAAATATTATGAAAAACTTAAATTGGCCATATCAAATTTTTCATATGAAAAACTTAAATTGGCCATATCTCCTTAAATATGCGTCCTAGAGCGAAAAGAAGGTTAATTCGTGACCACCCCCAAAAAATCAAAATTTTGATGAAAATCCTCGAAAAATCAAATTTTTCATATGAAAAACTTAAATTGGCCATATCTCCTTAAATATGCGCCCTAGAGCGAAAAGAAGGTTAATTCGTGACCACCCCCAAAAAATCAAAATTTTGATGAAAATCCTCAAAAAAATCAAATTTTTCATATGAAAAACTTAAATTGGCCATATCTCCTTAAATATGCGTCCTAGAGCGAAAAGAAGGTTAATTCGTGACCACCCCCAAAAAATCAAAATTTTGATGAAAATCCTCGAAAAATCAAATTTTTCATACGAAAAACTTAAATTGGCCATATCTCCTTAAATATGCGTCCTAGAGCGAAAAGAAGGTTAATTCGTGACCACCCCCCAAAAATCAAAATTTTGATGAAAATCCTCAAAAAAATCAAATTTTTCATATGAAAAACTTAAATTGGCCATATCTCCTTAAATATGCGTCCTAGAGCGAAAAGAAGGTTAATTCGTGACCACCCCCAAAAAATCAAAATTTTGATGAAAATCCTCGAAAAATCAAATTTTTCATATGAAAAACTTAAATTGGCCATATCTCCTTAAATATGCGCCCTAGAGCGAAAAGAAGGTTAATTCGTGACCACCCCCAAAAAATCAAAATTTTGATGAAAATCCTCAAAAAACTCTAATTTTTCATATGAAAAACTTAAATTGGCCATATCTCCTTAAATATGCGTCCTAGAGCGAGAAGAAGGTTAATTCGTGACCACCCTCCAAAAATCAAAATTTTAATGAATATCCTCAAAAAATCAAATTTTCCATGTGAAAAACTTAAATTGGCCATATCTCCTTAAATATGCGTCCTAGAGTGAAAAGAAGGTTAATTCGTGACCACCCCCCAAAATTCAAAATTTTGATGAAAATCCTCGAAAAATCAAATTTTTCATATGAAAAACTTAAATTGGCCATATCTCCTTAAATATGCGTCCTAGAGCGAAAAGAAGGTTAATTCGTGACCATCCCCCAAAAATCAAAATTTTGATGAAAATCCTCAAAAAAATCAAATTTTTCATATGAAAAACTTAAATTGGCCATATCTCCTTAAATATGCGTTCTAGAGCGAAAAGAAGGTTAATTCGTGACCACCCCCAAAATTCAAAATTTTGATGAAAATCCTCGAAAAATCAAATTTTTCATATGAAAAACTTAAATTGGCCATATCTCCTTAAATATGCGTCCTAGAGCGAAAAGAAGGTTAATCCGTGACCACCCCCCAAAAAGCAAAATTTTTTTCATATGAAAAACTTAAATTGGCCATATCTCCTTAAATATGCGTCCTAGAGCGAAAAGAAGGTTAATTCGTGACCACCCCCCAAATTCAAAATTTTGATGAAAATCCTCGAAAAATCAAATTTTTCATATGAAGAACTTAAATTGGTCATATCTCCTTAAATATGCGTCCTAGAGCGAAAAGAAGGTTAATTCGTGACCACCCCCCAAAATTCAAAATTTTGATGAAAATCCTCGAAAAATCAAATTTTTCATATGAAAAACTTAAATTGGCCATATCTCCTTAAATATGCGTCCTAGAGCGAAAAATAAAAAATAAAAATCATAAAAATCAAAATTTTAATGAAAATCCTCAAAAAATCAAATTTTTCATATGAAAAACTTAAATTGGCCATATCTCCTTAAATATGCGTCCTAGAGCGAAAAGAAGGTTAATTCGTGACCACCCCCCAAAAATCAAAATTTTGATGAAAATCCTCACAAAATCTAATTTTAATGAAAATCCTCAAAAAATCAAATTTTTCATATGAAAAACTTAAATTGACCATATCTCCTTAAATATGCGTCCTAGAGCGAAAAGAAGGTTAATTCGTGACCACCCCCCAAAACTCAAAATTTTGATGAAAATCCTCGAAAAATCAAATTTTTCATATGAAAAACTTAAATTGGCCATATCTCCTTAAATATGCGTCCTAGAGCGAAAAGAAGGTTAATTCGTGACCACCCCCAAAAAATCAAAATTTTGATGAAAATCCTCGAAAAATCAAATTTTTCATATGAAAAACTTAAATTGGCCATATCTCCTTAAATATTATGAAAAACTTAAATTGGCCATATCAAATTTTTCATATGAAAAACTTAAATTGGCCATATCTCCTTAAATATGCGTCCTAGAGCGAAAAGAAGGTTAATTCGTGACCACCCCCAAAATTCAAAATTTTAATGAAAATCCTCGAAAAATCAAATTTTTCATATGAAAAACTTAAATTGGCCATATCTCCTTAAATATGCGTCCTAGAGCGAAAAGAAGGTTAATTCGTGACCACCCCCAAAAAATCAAAATTTTGATGAAAATCCTCAAAAAAATCAAATTTTTCATATGAAAAACTTAAATTGGCCATATCTCCTTAAATATGCGTCCTAGAGCGAAAAGAAGGTTAATTCGTGACCACCCCCCAAAAATCAAAATTTTAATGAAAATCCTCAAAAAATCAAATTTTTCATATGAAAAACTTAAATTGGCCATATCTCCTTAAATATGCGTCCTAGAGCGAAAAGAAGGTTAATTCGTGACCACCCCCAAAATTCAAAATTTTAATGAAAATCCTCGAAAAATCAAATTTTTCATATGAAAAACTTAAATTGGCCATATCTCCTTAAATATGCGTCCTAGAGCGAAAAGAAGGTTAATTCGTGACCACCCCCAAAAAATCAAAATTTTGATGAAAATCCTCAAAAAAATCAAATTTTTCATATGAAAAACTTAAATTGGCCATATCTCCTTAAATATGCGTCCTAGAGCGAAAAGAAGGTTAATTCGTGACCACCCCCCAAAAATCAAAATTTTAATGAAAATCCTCAAAAAATCAAATTTTTCATATGAAAAACTTAAATTGGCCATATCTCCTTAAATATGCGTCCTAGAGCGAAAAGAAGGTTAATTCGTGACCACCCCCAAAAAATCAAAATTTTAATGAAAATCCTCGAAAAATCAAATTTTTCATATGAAAAACTTAAATTGGCCATATCTCCTTAAATATGCGTCCTAGAGCGAAAAGAAGGTTAATTCGTGACCACCCCCAAAAAATCAAAATTTTAATGAAAATCCTCGAAAAATCAAATTTTTCATATGAAAAACTTAAATTGGCCATATCTCCTTAAATATGCGTCCTAGAGCGAAAAGAAGGTTAATTCGTGACCACCCCCCAAAAATCAAAATTTTAATGAAAATCCTCAACGAAATCAAATTTTTCATATGAAAAACTTAAATTGGCGATATCTCCTTAAATATGCGTCCTAGAGCGAAAAGAAGGTTAATTCGTGACCACCCCCAAAAAATCAAAATTTTAATGAAAATCCTCGAAAAATCAAATTTTTCATATGAAAAACTTAAATTGGCCATATCTACTTAAATATGCGTCCTAGAGCGAAAAGAAGGTTAATTCGTGACCACCCCCCAAAATTCAAAATTTTGATGAAAATACTCGAAAAAACAAATTTTTCATATGAAAAACTTAAATTGGTCATATCTCCTTAAATATGCGTCCTAGAGCGAAAAGAAGGTTAATTCGTAACCACCCCCCAAAAATCAAAATTTTAATGAAAATCCTCAAAAAATCAAATTTTTCATATGAAAAACTTAAATTGGCCATATCTCCTTAAATATGCGTCCTAGAGCGAAAAGAAGGTTAATTCGTGACCACCCCCAAAAAATCAAAATTTTGATGAAAATCCTCGAAAAATCAAATTTTTCATACGAAAAACTTAAATTGGCCATATCTCCTTAAATATGCGTCCTAGAGCGAAAAGAAGGTTAATTCGTGACCACCCCCCAAAAATCAAAATTTTGATGAAAATCCTCAAAAAAATCAAATTTTTCATATGAAAAACTTAAATTGGCCATATCTCCTTAAATATGCGTCCTAGAGCGAAAAGAAGGTTAATTCGTGACCATCCCCCAAAAATCAAAATTTTAATGAAAATCCTCAAAAAAATCAAAATTTTCATATGAAAAACTTAAATTGGCCATATCTCCTTAAATATGCGTCCTAGAGCGAAAAGAAGGTTAATTCGTGACCACCCCCAAAAAATCAAAATTTTGATGAAAATCCTCGAAAAATCAAATTTTTCATATGAAAAACTTAAATTGGCCATATCTCCTTAAATATGCGCCCTAGAGCGAAAAGAAGGTTAATTCGTGACCACCCCCAAAAAATCAAAATTTTGATGAAAATCCTCAAAAAAATCAAATTTTTCATATGAAAAACTTAAATTGGCCATATCTCCTTAAATATGCGTCCTAGAGCGAAAAGAAGGTTAATTCGTGACCACCCCCAAAAAATCAAAATTTTGATGAAAATCCTCGAAAAATCAAATTTTTCATACGAAAAACTTAAATTGGCCATATCTCCTTAAATATGCGTCCTAGAGCGAAAAGAAGGTTAATTCGTGACCACCCCCCAAAAATCAAAATTTTGATGAAAATCCTCAAAAAAATCAAATTTTTCATATGAAAAACTTAAATTGGCCATATCTCCTTAAATATGCGTCCTAGAGCGAAAAGAAGGTTAATTCGTGACCATCCCCCAAAAATCAAAATTTTGATGAAAATCCTCAAAAAAATCAAATTTTTCATATGAAAAACTTAAATTGGCCATATCTCCTTAAATATGCGTCCTAGAGCGAAAAGAAGGTTAATTCGTGACCACCCCCAAAATTCAAAATTTTGATGAAAATCCTCGAAAAATCAAATTTTTCATATGAAAAACTTAAATTGGCCATATCTCCTTAAATATGCGTCCTAGAGCGAAAAGAAGGTTAATCCGTGACCACCCCCCAAAAAGCAAAATTTTTTTCATATGAAAAACTTAAATTGGCCATATCTCCTTAAATATGCGTCCTAGAGCGAAAAGAAGGTTAATTCGTGACCACCCCCCAAATTCAAAATTTTGATGAAAATCCTCGAAAAATCAAATTTTTCATATGAAGAACTTAAATTGGTCATATCTCCTTAAATATGCGTCCTAGAGCGAAAAGAAGGTTAATTCGTGACCACCCCCCAAAATTCAAAATTTTGATGAAAATCCTCGAAAAATCAAATTTTTCATATGAAAAACTTAAATTGGCCATATCTCCTTAAATATGCGTCCTAGAGCGAAAAATAAAAAATAAAAATCATAAAAATCAAAATTTTAATGAAAATCCTCGAAAAATCAAATTTTTCATATGAAAAACTTAAATTGGCCATATCTACTTAAATATGCGTCCTAGAGCGAAAAGAAGGTTAATTCGTGACCACCCCCCAAAATTCAAAATTTTGATGAAAATACTCGAAAAAACAAATTTTTCATATGAAAAACTTAAATTGGTCATATCTCCTTAAATATGCGTCCTAGAGCGAAAAGAAGGTTAATTCGTAACCACCCCCCAAAAATCAAAATTTTAATGAAAATCCTCAAAAAATCAAATTTTTCATATGAAAAACTTAAATTGGCCATATCTCCTTAAATATGCGTCCTAGAGCGAAAAGAAGGTTAATTCGTGACCACCCCCAAAAAATCAAAATTTTGATGAAAATCCTCGAAAAATCAAATTTTTCATACGAAAAACTTAAATTGGCCATATCTCCTTAAATATGCGTCCTAGAGCGAAAAGAAGGTTAATTCGTGACCACCCCCCAAAAATCAAAATTTTGATGAAAATCCTCAAAAAAATCAAATTTTTCATATGAAAAACTTAAATTGGCCATATCTCCTTAAATATGCGTCCTAGAGCGAAAAGAAGGTTAATTCGTGACCATCCCCCAAAAATCAAAATTTTAATGAAAATCCTCAAAAAAATCAAAATTTTCATATGAAAAACTTAAATTGGCCATATCTCCTTAAATATGCGTCCTAGAGCGAAAAGAAGGTTAATTCGTGACCACCCCCAAAAAATCAAAATTTTGATGAAAATCCTCGAAAAATCAAATTTTTCATATGAAAAACTTAAATTGGCCATATCTCCTTAAATATGCGCCCTAGAGCGAAAAGAAGGTTAATTCGTGACCACCCCCAAAAAATCAAAATTTTGATGAAAATCCTCAAAAAAATCAAATTTTTCATATGAAAAACTTAAATTGGCCATATCTCCTTAAATATGCGTCCTAGAGCGAAAAGAAGGTTAATTCGTGACCACCCCCAAAAAATCAAAATTTTGATGAAAATCCTCGAAAAATCAAATTTTTCATACGAAAAACTTAAATTGGCCATATCTCCTTAAATATGCGTCCTAGAGCGAAAAGAAGGTTAATTCGTGACCACCCCCCAAAAATCAAAATTTTGATGAAAATCCTCAAAAAAATCAAATTTTTCATATGAAAAACTTAAATTGGCCATATCTCCTTAAATATGCGTCCTAGAGCGAAAAGAAGGTTAATTCGTGACCATCCCCCAAAAATCAAAATTTTGATGAAAATCCTCAAAAAAATCAAATTTTTCATATGAAAAACTTAAATTGGCCATATCTCCTTAAATATGCGTCCTAGAGCGAAAAGAAGGTTAATTCGTGACCACCCCCAAAATTCAAAATTTTGATGAAAATCCTCGAAAAATCAAATTTTTCATATGAAAAACTTAAATTGGCCATATCTCCTTAAATATGCGTCCTAGAGCGAAAAGAAGGTTAATCCGTGACCACCCCCCAAAAAGCAAAATTTTTTTCATATGAAAAACTTAAATTGGCCATATCTCCTTAAATATGCGTCCTAGAGCGAAAAGAAGGTTAATTCGTGACCACCCCCCAAATTCAAAATTTTGATGAAAATCCTCGAAAAATCAAATTTTTCATATGAAGAACTTAAATTGGTCATATCTCCTTAAATATGCGTCCTAGAGCGAAAAGAAGGTTAATTCGTGACCACCCCCCAAAATTCAAAATTTTGATGAAAATCCTCGAAAAATCAAATTTTTCATATGAAAAACTTAAATTGGCCATATCTCCTTAAATATGCGTCCTAGAGCGAAAAATAAAAAATAAAAATCATAAAAATCAAAATTTTAATGAAAATCCTCAAAAAATCAAATTTTTCATATGAAAAACTTAAATTGACCATATCTCCTTAAATATGCGTCCTAGAGCGAAAAGAAGGTTAATTCGTGACCACCCCCCAAAAATCAAAATTTTGATGAAAATCCTCACAAAATCTAATTTTAATGAAAATCCTCAAAAAATCAAATTTTTCATATGAAAAACTTAAATTGACCATATCTCCTTAAATATGCGTCCTAGAGCGAAAAGAAGGTTAATTCGTGACCACCCCCCAAAACTCAAAATTTTGATGAAAATCCTCGAAAAATCAAATTTTTCATATGAAAAACTTAAATTGGCCATATCTCCTTAAATATGCGTCCTAGAGCGAAAAGAAGGTTAATTCGTGACCACCCCCAAAATTCAAAATTTTAATGAAAATCCTCGAAAAATCAAATTTTTCATATGAAAAACTTAAATTGGCCATATCTCCTTAAATATGCGTCCTAGAGCGAAAAGAAGGTTAATTCGTGACCACCCCCAAAAAATCAAAATTTTGATGAAAATCCTCAAAAAAATCAAATTTTTCATATGAAAAACTTAAATTGGCCATATCTCCTTAAATATGCGTCCTAGAGCGAAAAGAAGGTTAATTCGTGACCACCCCCCAAAAATCAAAATTTTAATGAAAATCCTCAAAAAATCAAATTTTTCATATGAAAAACTTAAATTGGCCATATCTCCTTAAATATGCGTCCTAGAGCGAAAAGAAGGTTAATTCGTGACCACCCCCAAAATTCAAAATTTTAATGAAAATCCTCGAAAAATCAAATTTTTCATATGAAAAACTTAAATTGGCCATATCTCCTTAAATATGCGTCCTAGAGCGAAAAGAAGGTTAATTCGTGACCACCCCCATAAAATCAAAATTTTGATGAAAATCCTCAAAAAAATCAAATTTTTCATATGAAAAACTTAAATTGGCCATATCTCCTTAAATATGCGTCCTAGAGCGAAAAGAAGGTTAATTCGTGACCACCCCCCAAAAATCAAAATTTTAATGAAAATCCTCAAAAAATCAAATTTTTCATATGAAAAACTTAAATTGGCCATATCTCCTTAAATATGCGTCCTAGAGCGAAAAGAAGGTTAATTCGTGACCACCCCCAAAAAATCAAAATTTTAATGAAAATCCTCGAAAAATCAAATTTTTCATATGAAAAACTTAAATTGGCCATATCTCCTTAAATATGCGTCCTAGAGCGAAAAGAAGGTTAATTCGTGACCACCCCCAAAAAATCAAAATTTTAATGAAAATCCTCGAAAAATCAAATTTTTCATATGAAAAACTTAAATTGGCCATATCTCCTTAAATATGCGTCCTAGAGCGAAAAGAAGGTTAATTCGTGACCACCCCCCAAAAATCAAAATTTTAATGAAAATCCTCAACGAAATCAAATTTTTCATATGAAAAACTTAAATTGGCGATATCTCCTTAAATATGCGTCCTAGAGCGAAAAGAAGGTTAATTCGTGACCACCCCCCAAAATTCAAAATTTTGATGAAAATACTCGAAAAAACAAATTTTTCATATGAAAAACTTAAATTGGTCATATCTCCTTAAATATGCGTCCTAGAGCGAAAAGAAGGTTAATTCGTAACCACCCCCCAAAAATCAAAATTTTAATGAAAATCCTCAAAAAATCAAATTTTTCATATGAAAAACTTAAATTGGCCATATCTCCTTAAATATGCGTCCTAGAGCGAAAAGAAGGTTAATTCGTGACCACCCCCCAAAATTCAAAATTTTGATGAAAATAATCGAAAAATCAAATTTTTCATATGAAAAACTTAAATTGGCCATATCTCCTTAAATATGCGTCCTAGAGCGAAAAGAAGGTTAATTCGTGACCACCCCCAAAAAATCAAAATTTTGATGAAAATCCTCAAAAAAATCAAATTTTTCATATGAAAAACTTAAATTGGCCATATCTCCTTAAATATGCGTCCTAGAGCGAAAAGAAGGTTAATTCGTGACCACCCCCCAAAATTCAAAATTTTGATGAAAATCCTCGAAAAATCAAATTTTTCATATGAAAAACTTAAATTGGCCATATCTCCTTAAATATGCGTCCTAGAGCGAAAAGAAGGTTAATCCGTGACCACCCCCCAAAAATCAAAATTTTTTCATATGAAAAACTTAAATTGGCCATATCTCCTTAAATATGCGCCCTAGAGCGAAAAGAAGGTTAATTCGTGACCACCCCCCAAAATTCAAAATTTTGATGAAAATCCTCGAAAAATCAAATTTTTCATATGAAAAACTTAAATTGGCCATATCTCCTTAAATATGCGTCCTAGAGCGAAAAGAAGGTTAATTCGTGACCACCCCCCAAAATTCAAAATTTTGATGAAAATAATCGAAAAATCAAATTTTTCATATGAAAAACTTAAATTGGCCATATCTCCTTAAATATGCGTCCTAGAGCGAAAAGAAGGTTAATTCGTGACCACCCCCAAAAAATCAAAATTTTGATGAAAATCCTCAAAAAAATCAAATTTTTCATATGAAAAACTTAAATTGGCCATATCTCCTTAAATATGCGTCCTAGAGCGAAAAGAAGGTTAATTCGTGACCACCCCCCAAAATTCAAAATTTTGATGAAAATCCTCGAAAAATCAAATTTTTCATATGAAAAACTTAAATTGGCCATATCTCCTTAAATATGCATCCTAGAGCGAAAAGAAGGTTAATCCGTGACCACCCCCCAAAAATCAAAATTTTTTCATATGAAAAACTTAAATTGGCCATATCTCCTTAAATATGCGCCCTAGAGCGAAAAGAAGGTTAATTCGTGACCACCCCCCAAAATTCAAAATTTTGATGAAAATCCTCGAAAAATCAAATTTTTCATATGAAAAACTTAAATTGGCCATATCTCCTTAAATATGCGTCCTAGAGCGAAAAGAAGGTTAATTCGTGACCACCCCCAAAAAATCAAAATTTTGATGAAAATCCAAAAATCAATTTTTTCATATGAAAAACTTAAATTGGCTATATCTCCTTAAATATGCGTCCTAGAGCGAAAAGAAGGTTAATTCGTGACCACCCCCAAAAAATCAAAATTTTAATGAAAATCCTCGAAAAATCAAATTTTTCATATGAAAAACTTAAATTGGCCATATCTCCTTAAATATGCGTCCTAGAGCAAAAAGAAGGTTAATTCGTGACCACCCCCCAAAATTCAAAATTTTGATGAAAATACTCGAAAAAACAAATTTTTCATATGATAAACTTAAATTGGCCATATCTCCTTAAATATGCGTCCTAGAGCGAAAAGAAGGTTAATTCGTGACCATCCCCCAAAAATCAAAATTTTAATGAAAATCCTCAAAAAAATCAAAATTTTCATATGAAAAACTTAAATTGGCCATATCTCCTTAAATATGCGTCCTAGAGCGAAAAGAAGGTTAATTCGTGACCACCCCCAAAAAATCAAAATTTTGATGAAAATCCTCGAAAAATCAAATTTTTCATATGAAAAACTTAAATTGGCCATATCTCCTTAAATATGCGCCCTAGAGCGAAAAGAAGGTTAATTCGTGAAAAATCAAAATTTTGATGAAAATCCTCAAAAAAATTGGCCATATCTCCTTAAATATGCGTCCTAGAGCGAAAAGAAGGTTAATTCGTGACCACCCCAAAAAATCAAAATTTTGATGAAAATCCTCGAAAAATCAAATTTTTCATACGAAAAACTTAAATTGGCCATATCTCCTTAAATATGCGTCCTAGAGCGAAAAGAAGGTTAATTCGTGACCACCCCCCAAAAATCAAAATTTTGATGAAAATCCTCAAAAAAATAAAATTTTTCATATGAAAAACTTAAATTGGCCATATCTCCTTAAATATGCGTCCTAGAGCGAAAAGAAGGTTAATTCGTGACCATCCCCCAAAAATCAAAATTTTGATGAAAATCCTCAAAAAAATCAAATTTTTCATATGAAAAACTTAAATTGGCCATATCTCCTTAAATATGCGTCCTAGAGCGAAAAGAAGGTTAATTCGTGACCACCCCCAAAATTCAAAATTTTGATGAAAATCCTCGAAAAATCAAATTTTTCATATGAAAAACTTAAATTGGCCATATCTCCTTAAATATGCGTCCTAGAGCGAAAAGAAGGTTAATCCGTGACCACCCCCCAAAAATCAAAATTTTTTCATATGAAAAACTTAAATTGGTCATATCTCCTTAAATATGCGTCCTAGAGCGAAAAGAAGGTTAATTCGTGACCACCCCCCAAAATTCAAAATTTTGATGAAAATCCTCGAAAAATCAAATTTTTCATATGAAAAACTTAAATTGGCCATATCTCCTTAAATATGCGTCCTAGAGCGAAAAATAAAAAATAAAAATCAAAATTTTAATGAGAATCCTCAAAAAATCAAATTTTTCATATGAAAAACTTAAATTGGCCATATCTCCTTAAATATGCGTCCTAGAGCGAAAAGAAGGTTAATTCGTGACCACCCCCAAAATTCTCAAAAAATCAAATTTTTCATATGAAAAACTTAAATTGGCCATATCTCCTTAAATATGCGTCCTAGAGCGAAAAGAAGGTTAATTCGTGACCACCCCCCAAAAATCAAAATTTTGATGAAAATCCTCACAAAATCTAATTTTAATGAAAATCCTCAAAAAATCAAATTTTTCATATGAAAAACTTAAATTGGCCATATCTCCTTAAATATGCGTCCTAGAGCGAAAAGAAGGTTAATCCGTGACCACCCCCCAAAAATCAAAATTTTTTCATATGAAAAACTTAAATTGGTCATATCTCCTTAAATATGCGTCCTAGAGCGAAAAGAAGGTAAATTCGTGACCACCCCCCAAAATTCAAAATTTTGATGAAAATCCTCGAAAAATCAAATTTTTCATATGAAAAACTTAAATTGGCCATATCTCCTTAAATATGCGTCCTAGAGCGAAAAATAAAAAATAAAAATCATAAAAATCAAAATTTTAATGAGAATCCTCAAAAAATCAAATTTTTCATATGAAAAACTTAAATTGGCCATATCTCCTTAAATATGCGTCCTAGAGCGAAAAGAAGGTTAATTCGTGACCACCCCCAAAATTCTCAAAAAATCAAATTTTTCATATGAAAAACTTAAATTGGCCATATCTCCTTAAATATGCGTCCTAGAGCGAAAAGAAGGTTAATTCGTGACCACCCCCAAAAAATCAAAATTTTGATGAAAATCCTCAAAAAAATCAAATTTTTCATATGAAAAACTTAAATTGGCCATATCTCCTTAAATATGCGTCCTAGAGCGAAAAGAAGGTTAATTCGTGACCACCCCCCAAAATTCAAAATTTTGATGAAAATCCTCGAAAAATCAAATTTTTCATATGAAAAACTTAAATTGGCCATATCTCCTTAAATATGCGTCCTAGAGCGAAAAGAAGGTTAATCCGTGACCACCCCCCAAAAATCAAAATTTTTTCATATGAAAAACTTAAATTGGCCATATCTCCTTAAATATGCGCCCTAGAGCGAAAAGAAGGTTAATTCGTGACCACCCCCCAAAATTCAAAATTTTGATGAAAATCCTCGAAAAATCAAATTTTTCATATGAAAAACTTAAATTGGCCATATCTCCTTAAATATGCGTCCTAGAGCGAAAAGAAGGTTAATTCGTGACCACCCCCAAAAAATCAAAATTTTGATGAAAATCCAAAAATCAATTTTTTCATATGAAAAACTTAAATTGGCTATATCTCCTTAAATATGCGTCCTAGAGCGAAAAGAAGGTTAATTCGTGACCACCCCCAAAAAATCAAAATTTTAATGAAAATCCTCGAAAAATCAAATTTTTCATATGAAAAACTTAAATTGGCCATATCTCCTTAAATATGCGTCCTAGAGCAAAAAGAAGGTTAATTCGTGACCACCCCCCAAAATTCAAAATTTTGATGAAAATACTCGAAAAAACAAATTTTTCATATGATAAACTTAAATTGGCCATATCTCCTTAAATATGCGTCCTAGAGCGAAAAGAAGGTTAATTCGTGACCATCCCCCAAAAATCAAAATTTTAATGAAAATCCTCAAAAAAATCAAAATTTTCATATGAAAAACTTAAATTGGCCATATCTCCTTAAATATGCGTCCTAGAGCGAAAAGAAGGTTAATTCGTGACCACCCCCAAAAAATCAAAATTTTGATGAAAATCCTCGAAAAATCAAATTTTTCATATGAAAAACTTAAATTGGCCATATCTCCTTAAATATGCGCCCTAGAGCGAAAAGAAGGTTAATTCGTGAAATATCAAAATTTTGATGAAAATCCTCAAAAAAATTGGCCATATCTCCTTAAATATGCGTCCTAGAGCGAAAAGAAGGTTAATTCGTGACCACCCCAAAAAATCAAAATTTTGATGAAAATCCTCGAAAAATCAAATTTTTCATACGAAAAACTTAAATTGGCCATATCTCCTTAAATATGCGTCCTAGAGCGAAAAGAAGGTTAATTCGTGACCATCCCCCAAAAATCAAAATTTTGATGAAAATCCTCAAAAAAATCAAATTTTTCATATGAAAAACTTAAATTGGCCATATCTCCTTAAATATGCGTCCTAGAGCGAAAAGAAGGTTAATTCGTGACCACCCCCAAAATTCAAAATTTTGATGAAAATCCTCGAAAAATCAAATTTTTCATATGAAAAACTTAAATTGGCCATATCTCCTTAAATATGCGTCCTAGAGCGAAAAGAAGGTTAATCCGTGACCACCCCCCAAAAATCAAAATTTTTTCATATGAAAAACTTAAATTGGTCATATCTCCTTAAATATGCGTCCTAGAGCGAAAAGAAGGTTAATTCGTGACCACCCCCCAAAATTCAAAATTTTGATGAAAATCCTCGAAAAATCAAATTTTTCATATGAAAAACTTAAATTGGCCATATCTCCTTAAATATGCGTCCTAGAGCGAAAAATAAAAAATAAA
Organism: Haematobia irritans; assembly: GCF_050003625.1. Lineage (NCBI taxonomy): Eukaryota > Metazoa > Arthropoda > Insecta > Diptera > Muscidae > Haematobia > Haematobia irritans. The sequence continues at coordinate 143,659,761 of NC_134398.1, read as the reverse complement.
AATCATAAAAATCAAAATTTTAATGAGAATCCTCAAAAAATCAAATTTTTCATATGAAAAACTTAAATTGGCCATATATCCTTAAATATGCGTCCTAGAGCGAAAAGAAGGTTAATTCGTGACCACCCCCAAAATTCTCAAAAAATCAAATTTTTCATATGAAAAACTTAAATTGGCCATATCTCCTTAAATATGCGTCCTAGAGCGAAAAGAAGGTTAATTCGTGACCACCCCCCAAAAATCAAAATTTTGATGAAAATCCTCACAAAATCTAATTTTAATGAAAATCCTCAAAAAATCAAATTTTTCATATGAAAAACTTAAATTGACCATATCTCCTTAAATATGCGTCCTAGAGCGAAAAGAAGGTTAATTCGTGACCATCCCCCAAAAATCAAAATTTTAATGAAAATCCTCAAAAAAATCAAAATTTTCATATGAAAAACTTAAATTGGCCATATCTCCTTAAATATGCGTCCTAGAGCGAAAAGAAGGTTAATTCGTGACCATCCCCCAAAAATCAAAATTTTGATGAAAATCCTCAAAAAAATCAAATTTTTCATATGAAAAACTTAAATTGGCCATATCTTCTTAAATATGCGTCCTAGAGCGAAAAGAAGGTTAATTCGTGACCACCCCCAAAATTCAAAATTTTGATGAAAATCCTCGAAAAATCAAATTTTTCATATGAAAAACTTAAATTGGCCATATCTCCTTAAATATGCGTCCTAGAGCGAAAAGAAGGTTAATCCGTGACCACCCCCCAAAAATCAAAATTTTTTCATATGAAAAACTTAAATTGGTCATATCTCCTTAAATATGCGTCCTAGAGCGAAAAGAAGGTTAATTCGTGACCACCCCCCAAAATTCAAAATTTTGATGAAAATCCTCGAAAAATCAAATTTTTCATATGAAAAACTTAAATTGGCCATATCTCCTTAAATATGCGTCCTAGAGCGAAAAATAAAAAATAAAAATCATAAAAATCAAAATTTTAATGAGAATCCTCAAAAGATCAAATTTTTCATATGAAAAACTTAAATTGGCCATATCTCCTTAAATATGCGTCCTAGAGCGAAAAGAAGATTAATTCGTGACCACCCCCAAAATTCTCAAAAAATCAAATTTTTCATATGAAAAACTTAAATTGGCCATATCTCCTTAAATATGCGTCCTAGAGCGAAAAGAAGGTTAATTCGTGACCACCCCCCAAAAATCAAAATTTTGATGAAAATCCTCACAAAATCTAATTTTAATGAAAATCCTCAAAAAATCAAATTTTTCATATGAAAAACTTAAATTGACCATATCTCCTTAAATATGCGTCCTAGAGCGAAAAGAAGGTTAATTCGTGACCATCCCCCAAAAATCAAAATTTTAATGAAAATCCTCAAAAAAATCAAAATTTTCATATGAAAAACTTAAATTGGCCATATCTCCTTAAATATGCGTCCTAGAGCGAAAAGAAGGTTAATTCGTGACCACCCCCAAAAAATCAAAATTTTGATGAAAATCCTCGAAAAATCAAATTTTTCATATGAAAAACTTAAATTGGTCATATCTCCTTAAATATGCGTCCTAGAGCGAAAAGAAGGTTAATTCGTGACCACCCCCAAAATTCAAAATTTTAATGAAAATCCTCGAAAAATCAAATTTTTCATATGAAAAACTTAAATTGGCCATATCTCCTTAAATATGCGTCCTAGAGCGAAAAGAAGGTTAATTCGTGACCACCCCCAAAAAATCAAAATTTTGAAAATCCTCAAAAAAATCAAATTTTTCATATGAAAAACTTAAATTGGCCATATCTCCTTAAATATGCGTCCTAGAGCGAAAAGAAGGTTAATTCGTGACCACCCCCCAAAATTCAAAATTTTGATGAAAATCCTCGAAAAATCAAATTTTTCATATGAAAAACTTAAATTGGCCATATCTCCTTAAATATGCGTCCTAGAGCGAAAAGAAGGTTAATTCGTGACCATCCCCCAAAAATCAAAATTTTAATGAAAATCCTCAAAAAAATCAAAATTTTCATATGAAAAACTTAAATTGGCCATATCTCCTTAAATATGCGTCCTAGAGCGAAAAGAAGGTTAATTCGTGACCACCCCCAAAAAATCAAAATTTTGATGAAAATCCTCGAAAAATCAAATTTTTCATATGAAAAACTTAAATTGGCCATATCTCCTTAAATATGCGTCCTAGAGCGAAAAGAAGGTTAATTCGTGACCACCCCCAAAAAATCAAAATTTTGAAAATCCTCAAAAAAATCAAATTTTTCATATGAAAAACTTAAATTGGTCATATCTCCTTAAATATGCGTCCTAGAGCGAAAAGAAGGTTAATTCGTGACCACCCCCAAAAAATCAAAATTTTGATGAAAATCCTCAAAAAAATCAAATTTTTCATATGAAAAACTTAAATTGGCCATATCTCCTTAAATATGCGTCCTAGAGCGAAAAGAAGGTTAATTCGTGACCACCCCCAAAAAATCAAAATTTTAATGAAAATCCTCGAAAAATCAAATTTTTCATATGAAAAACTTAAATTGGCCGTATCTCCTTAAATATGCGTCCTAGAGCGAAAAGAAGGTTAATTCGTGACCACCCCCAAAAAATCAAAATTTTGATGAAAATCCTCGAAAAATCAAATTTTTCATATGAAAAACTTAAATTGGTCATATCTCCTTAAATATGCGTCCTAGAGCGAAAAGAAGGTTAATTCGTGACCACCCCCAAAAAATCAAAATTTTGATGAAAATCCTCAAAAAAATCAAATTTTTCATATGAAAAACTTAAATTGGCCATATCTCCTTAAATATGCGTCCTAGAGCGAAAAGAAGGTTAATTCGTGACCACCCCCAAAAAATCAAAATTTTGATGAAAATCCTCAAAAAAATCAAATTTTTCATATGAAAAACTTAAATTGGTCATATCTCCTTAAATATGCGTCCTAGAGCGAAAAGAAGGTTAATTCGTGACCACCCCCAAAAAATCAAAATTTTGATGAAAATCCTCAAAAAAATCAAATTTTTCATATGAAAAACTTAAATTGGCGATATCTCCCCCAAAATTCAAAATTTTGATGAAAATACTCGAAAAAACAAATTTTTCATATGAAAAACTTAAATTGGTCATATCTCCTTAAATATGCGTCCTAGAGCGAAAAGAAGGTTAATTCGTAACCACCCCCCAAAAATCAAAATTTTAATGAAAATCCTCAGAAAATCAAATTTTTCATATGAAAAACTTAAATTGGCCATATCTCCTTAAATATGCGTCCTAGAGCGAAAAGAAGGTTAATTCGTGACCACCCCCCAATATTCAAAATTTTAATGAAAATAATCGAAAAATCAAATTTTTCATATGAAAAACTTAAATTGGCCATATCTCCTTAAATATGCGTCCTAGAGCGAAAAGAAGGTTAATTCGTGACCACCCCCAAAAAATCAAAATTTTGATGAAAATCCTCAAAAAAATCAAATTTTTCATATGAAAAACTTAAATTGGCCATATCTCCTTAAATATGCGTCCTAGAGCGAAAAGAAGGTTAATTCGTGACCACCCCCCAAAATTCAAAATTTTGATGAAAATCCTCGAAAAATCAAATTTTTCATATGAAAAACTTAAATTGGCCATATCTCCTTAAATATGCGTCCTAGAGCGAAAAGAAGGTTAATCCGTGACCACCCCCCAAAAATCAAAATTTTTTCATATGAAAAACTTAAATTGGCCATATCTCCTTAAATATGCGTCCTAGAGCGAAAAGAAGGTTAATTCGTGACCACCCCCCAAAAATCACAATTTTGATGAAAATTCTCAAAAAATCTAATTTTTATATGAAAAACTTAAATTGGCCATATCTCCTTAAATATGCGTCCTAGAGCGAAAAGAAGGTTAATTCGTGACCACCCCCAAAAAATCAAAATTTTAATGAAAATCCTCGAAAAATCAAATTTTTCATATGAAAAACTTAAATTGGCCATATCTCCTTAAATATGCGTCCTAGAGCGAAAAGAAGGTTAATTCGTAACCACCCCCCAAAAATCAAAATTTTAATGAAAATCCTCAAAAAATCAAATTTTTCATATGAAAAACTTAAATTGGCCATATCTCCTTAAATATGCGTCCTAGAGCGAAAAGAAGGTTAATTCGGGACCACCCCCCAAAATTCAAAATTTTGATGAAAATTCCCAAAAAATCAAATTTTTCATATGAAAAATTTAAATTGGCCATATCTCCTTAAATATGCGTCCTAGAGCGAAAAGAAGGTTAATTCGTGACCACCCCCCAAATTCAAAATTTTGATGAAAATCCTCGAAAAATCAAATTTTTCATATGAAAAACTTAAATTGGTCATATCTCCTTAAATATGCGTCCTAGAGCGAAAAGAAGGTTAATTCGTGACCACCCCCCAAAATTCAAAATTTTGATGAAAATACTCGAAAAAACAAATTTTTCATATGAAAAACTTAAATTGGTCATATCTCCTTAAATATGCGTCCTAGAGCGAAAAGAAGGTTAATTCGTAACCACCCCCCAAAAATCAAAATTTTAATGAAAATCCTCAAAAAATCAAATTTTTCATATGAAATTCAAAATTTTGATGAAAATCCTCAAAAAATCAAATTTTTCATATGAAAAACTTAAATTGGTCATATCTCCTTAAATATGCGTCCTAGAGCGAAAAGAAGGTTAATTCGTGACCACTCCCAAAAAATCAAAATTTTAATGAAAATCCTCGAAAAATCAAATTTTTCATATGAAAAACTTAAATTGGCCATATCTCCTTAAATATGCGTCCTAGAGCGAAAAGAAGGTTAATTCGTGACCACCCCCCAAAACTCAAAATTTTGATGAAAATCCTCGAAAAATCAAATTTTTCATATGAAAAACTTAAATTGGCCATATCTCCTTAAATATGCGTCCTAGAGCGAAAAGAAGGTTAATTCGTGACCATCCCCCAAAATTCAAAATTTTGATGAAAATCCTCAAAAAATCAAATTTTTTATATGAAAAACTTAAATTGACCATATCTCCTTAAATATGCGTCCTAGAGCGAAAAGAAGGTTAATTCGTGACCACCCCCAAAAAATCAAAATTTTAATGAAAATCCTCGAAAAATCAAATTTTTCATATGAAAAACTTAAATTGGCCATATCTCCTTAAATATGCGTCCTAGAGCGAAAAGAAGGTTAATTCGTGACCACCCCCCAAAATTCAAAATTTTGATGAAAATACTCGAAAATACAAATTTTTCATATGAAAAACTTAAATTGGTCATATCTCCTTAAATATGCGTCCTAGAGCGAAAAGAAGGTTAATTCGTAACCACCCCCCAAAAATCAAAATTTTAATGAAAATCCTCAGAAAATCAAATTTTTCATATGAAAAACTTAAATTGGCCATATCTCCTTAAATATGCGTCCTAGAGCGAAAAGAAGGTTAATTCGTGACCACCCCCCCAATATTCAAAATTTTAATGGAAATAATCGAAAAATCAAATTTTTCATATGAAAAACTTAAATTGGCCATATCTCCTTAAATATGCGTCCTAGAGCGAAAAGAAGGTTAATTCGTGACCACCCCCCAAAATTCAAAATTTTGATGAAAATCCTCGAAAAATCAAATTTTTCATATGAAAAACTTAAATTGGCCATATCTCCTTAAATATGCGTCCTAGAGCGAAAAGAAGGTTAATTCGTGACCACCCCCAAAAAATCAAAATTTTGATGAAAATTCTCAAACAATCAAATTTTTCATATGAAAAACTTAAATTGGCCATATCTCCTTAAATATGCGTCCTAGAGCGAAAAGAAGGTTAATTCGTGACCACCCACAAAAAATCAAAATTTTGATGAAAATTCCCAAAAAATCAAATTTTTCATATGAAAAATTTAAATTGGCCATATCTCCTTAAATATGCGTCCTAGAGCGAAAAGAAGGTTAATTCGTGACCACCCCCCAAAAATCAAAATTTTGATGAAAATCCTCGAAAAATCAAATTTTTCATATGAATAACTTAAACTGGCCATATCTCCTTAAATATGCGTCCTAGAGCGAAAAGAAGGTTAATTCGTGACCACCCCCCAAAAATCAAAATTTTGATGAAAATCCTCGAAAAATCAATTTTTTCATATGAAAAACTTAAATTGGCCATATCTCCTTAAATATGCGTCCTAGAGCGAAAAGAAGGTTAATTTGTGACCACCCCCCAAAATTAAAAATTTTGATGAAAATCCTCGAAAAATCAAATTTTTTATATGAAAAACTTAAATTGGCCATATCTCTTTAAATATGCGTCCTAGAGCGAAAAGAATGTTAATTCGTGACCGCCCCCCAAAATTCAAAATTTTGATGAAAATCCTCGAAAAATCAAATTTTTCATATGAAAAACTTAAACTGGCCATATCTCCTTAAATATGCGTCCTAGAGCGAAAAGAAGGTTAATTCGTGACCACCCCCCAAAAATCAAAATTTTGATGAAAATCCTCGAAAAATCAATTTTTTCATATGAAAAACTTAAATTGGCCATATCTCCTTAAATATGCGTCCTAGAGCGAAAAGAAGGTTAATTTGTGACCACCCCCCAAAATTGAAAATTTTGATGAAAATCCTCGAAAAATCAAATTTTTTATATGAAAAACTTAAATTGGCCATATCTCTTTAAATATGCGTCCTAGAGCGAAAAGAAGGTTAATTCGTGACCACCCCCCAAAATTCAAAATTTTGATGAAAATCCTCAAAAAATCAATTTTTTTATATGAAAAACTTAAATTGGCCATATCTCCTTAAATATGCGTCCTAGAGCGAAAAGAAGGTTAATTCGTGACCACCCCCCAAAATTCAAAATTTTGATGAAAATCCTCGAAAAATCAAATTTTTTATATGAAAAACTTAAATTGGCCATATCTCCTTAAATATGCGTCCTAGAGCGAAAAGAAGGTTAATTCGTGACCACCCGCCAAAATTCAAAATGTTGATGAAAATCCTCGAAAAATCAAATTTTTCGTATGAAAAACTTAAATTGGCCATATCTCCTTAAATATGCGTCCTAGAGCGAAAAGGACTTTAATTCGTGGCCACCCCCAAAAAATCAAAATTTTGATGAAAATCCTCAAAAAATCAAATTTTTTATATGAAAAACTTGAATTGGCCATATCTCCTTAAATATGCGTCCTAGAGCGAAAAGAAGGTTAATTCGTGACCACCCCCCAAAAATCAAAATTTTAATGAAAATCCTCGAAAAATCAAATTTTTCATATGAAAAACTTAAATTGGCCATATCACCTTAAATATGCGTCCTAGAGCGAAAAGAAGGTTAATTCAAAATTTGAATGAAAAATCAAAATTTGAACGAAAATCCTCGAAAAATCAAATTTTTCATATGAAAAACTTAAAATGGCCATATCTCCTTAAATATGCGTCCTAGAGCGAAAAGAAGGTTAATTCGTGACCACCCCCCAAAATTCAAAATTTTGATGAAAATCCTCAAAAAAATCAAATTTTTCATATGAAAAACTTAAATTGGCCATATCTCCTTAAATATGCGTCCTAGAGCGAAAAGAAGGTTAATTCGTGACCACCCCCCAAAATCCAAAATTTTGATGAAAATCCTCAAAAAAATCAAATTTTTCATATGAAAAACTTAAATTGGCCATATCTCCTTAAATATGCGTCCTAGAGCGAAAAGAAGGTTAATTCGTGACCACCCCCCAAAATTCAAAATTTTGATGAAAATCCTCAAAAAAATCAAATTTTTCATATGAAAACCTTAAATTGGCCATATCTCCTTAAATATGCGTCCTAGAGCGAAAAGAAGGTTAATTCGTGACCGCCCCCCAAAATTCAAAATTTTGATGAAAATCCTCGAAAAATCAATTTTTTCATATGAAAAACTTAAATTGGCCATATCTCCTTAAATATGCGTCCTAGAGCGAAAAGAAGGTTAATTTGTGACCACCCCCCAAAATTGAAAATTTTGATGAAAATCCTCGAAAAATCAAATTTTTTATATGAAAAACTTAAATTGGCCATATCTCTTTAAATATGCGTCCTAGAGCGAAAAGAAGGTTAATTCGTGACCACACCCCAAAATTCAAAATTTTGATGAAAATCCTCAAAAAATCAATTTTTTTATATGAAAAACTTAAATTGGCCATATCTCCTTAAATATGCGTCCTAGAGCGAAAAGAAGGTTAATTCGTGACCACCCCCCAAAATTCAAAATTTTGATGAAAATCCTCGAAAAATCAAATTTTTTATATGAAAAACTTAAATTGGCCATATCTCCTTAAATATGCGTCCTAGAGCGAAAAGAAGGTTAATTCGTGACCACCCCCAAAAAATCAAAATTTTAATGAAAATCCTCGACAAATCAAATTTTTCATATGAAAAACTTAAATTGGCCATATCTCCTTAAATATGCGTTCTAGAGCGAAAAGAAGGTTAATTCGTGACCACCCGCCAAAATTCAAAATGTTGATGAAAATCCTCGAAAAATCAAATTTTTCGTATGAAAAACTTAAATTGGCCATATCTCCTTAAATATGCGTCCTAGAGCGAAAAGAAGGTTAATCCGTGACCACCCCCCAAAAATCAAAATTTTTTCATATGAAAAACTTAAATTGGCCATATCTCCTTAAATATGCGTCCTAGAGCGAAAAGAAGGTTAATTCGTGACCACCCCCCAAAAATCACAATTTTGATGAAAATTCTCAAAAAATCTAATTTTTATATGAAAAACTTAAATTGGCCATATCTCCTTAAATATGCGTCCTAGAGCGAAAAGAAGGTTAATTCGTGACCACCCCCAAAAAATCAAAATTTTAATGAAAATCCTCGAAAAATCAAATTTTTCATATGAAAAACTTAAATTGGCCATATCTCCTTAAATATGCGTCCTAGAGCGAAAAGAAGGTTAATTCGTGACCACCCCCCAAAATTCAAAATTTTGATGAAAATACTCGAAAAAACAAATTTTTCATATGAAAAACTTAAATTGGTCATATCTCCTTAAATATGCGTCCTAGAGCGAAAAGAAGGTTAATTCGTAACCACCCCCCAAAAATCAAAATTTTAATGAAAATCCTCAAAAAATCAAATTTTTCATATGAAAAACTTAAATTGGCCATATCTCCTTAAATATGCGTCCTAGAGCGAAAAGAAGGTTAATTCGGGACCACCCCCCAAAAAATCAAAATTTTGATGAAAATCCTCAAAAAATCAAATTTTTTATATGAAAAACTTGAATTGGCCATATCTCCTTAAATATGCGTCCTAGAGCGAAAAGAAGGTTAATTCGTGACCACCCCCCAAAAATCAAAATTTTAATGAAAATCCTCGAAAAATCAAATTTTTCATATGAAAAACTTAAATTGGCCATATCACCTTAAATATGCGTCCTAGAGCGAAAAGAAGGTTAATTCAAAATTTGAATGAAAAATCAAAATTTGAACGAAAATCCTCGAAAAATCAAATTTTTCATATGAAAAACTTAAAATGGCCATATCTCCTTAAATATGCGTCCTAGAGCGAAAAGAAGGTTAATTCGTGACCACCCCCCAAAATTCAAAATTTTGATGAAAATCCTCAAAAAAATCAAATTTTTCATATGAAAAACTTAAATTGGCCATATCTCCTTAAATATGCGTCCTAGAGCGAAAAGAAGGTTAATTCGTGACCACCCCCCAAAATTCAAAATTTTGATGAAAATCCTCAAAAAAATCAAATTTTTCATATGAAAAACTTAAATTGGCCATATCTCTTTAAATATGCGTCCTAGAGCGAAAAGAAGGTTAATTCGTGACCACCCCCCAAAATTCAAAATTTTGATGAAAATCCTCAAAAAATCAATTTTTTTATATGAAAAACTTAAATTGGCCATATCTCCTTAAATATGCGTCCTAGAGCGAAAAGAAGGTTAATTCGTGACCACCCCCCAAAATTCAAAATTTTGATGAAAATCCTCGAAAAATCAAATTTTTTATATGAAAAACTTAAATTGGCCATATCTCCTTAAATATGCGTCCTAGAGCGAAAAGAAGGTTAATTCGTGACCACCCCCAAAAAATCAAAATTTTAATGAAAATCCTCGACAAATCAAATTTTTCATATGAAAAACTTAAATTGGCCATATCTCCTTAAATATGCGTCCTAGAGCGAAAAGAAGGTTAATTCGTGACCACCCGCCAAAATTCAAAATGTTGATGAAAATCCTCGAAAAATCAAATTTTTCGTATGAAAAACTTAAATTGGCCATATCTCCTTAAATATGCGTCCTAGAGCGAAAAGGACTTTAATTCGTGGCCACCCCCAAAAAATCAAAATTTTGATGAAAATCCTCAAAAAATCAAATTTTTTATATGAAAAACTTGAATTGGCCATATCTCCTTAAATATGCGTCCTAGAGCGAAAAGAAGGTTAATTCGTGACCACCCCCCAAAAATCAAAATTTTAATGAAAATCCTCGAAAAATCAAATTTTTCATATGAAAAACTTAAATTGGCCATATCACCTTAAATATGCGTCCTAGAGCGAAAAGAAGGTTAATTCAAAATTTGAATGAAAAATCAAAATTTGAACGAAAATCCTCGAAAAATCAAATTTTTCATATGAAAAACTTAAAATGGCCATATCTCCTTAAATATGCGTCCTAGAGCGAAAAGAAGGTTAATTCGTGACCACCCCCCAAAATTCAAAATTTTGATGAAAATCCTCAAAAAAATCAAATTTTTCATATGAAAAACTTAAATTGGCCATATCTCCTTAAATATGCGTCCTAGAGCGAAAAGAAGGTTAATTCGTGACCACCCCCCAAAATTCAAAATTTTGATGAAAATCCTCAAAAAAATCAAATTTTTCATATGAAAAACTTAAATTGGCCATATCTCCTTAAATATGCGTCCTAGAGCGAAAAGAAGGTTAATTCGTGACCACCCCCCAAAATTCAAAATTTTGATGAAAATCCTCAAAAAAATCAAATTTTTCATATGAAAACCTTAAATTGGCCATATCTCCTTAAATATGCGTCCTAGAGCGAAAAGAAGGTTAATTCGTGACCGCCCCCCAAAATTCAAAATTTTGATGAAAATCCTCGAAAAATCAATTTTTTCATATGAAAAACTTAAATTGGCCATATCTCCTTAAATATGCGTCCTAGAGCGAAAAGAAGGTTAATTTGTGACCACCCCCCAAAATTGAAAATTTTGATGAAAATCCTCGAAAAATCAAATTTTTTATATGAAAAACTTAAATTGGCCATATCTCTTTAAATATGCGTCCTAGAGCGAAAAGAAGGTTAATTCGTGACCACACCCCAAAATTCAAAATTTTGATGAAAATCCTCAAAAAATCAATTTTTTTATATGAAAAACTTAAATTGGCCATATCTCCTTAAATATGCGTCCTAGAGCGAAAAGAAGGTTAATTCGTGACCACCCCCCAAAATTCAAAATTTTGATGAAAATCCTCGAAAAATCAAATTTTTTATATGAAAAACTTAAATTGGCCATATCTCCTTAAATATGCGTCCTAGAGCGAAAAGAAGGTTAATTCGTGACCACCCCCAAAAAATCAAAATTTTAATGAAAATCCTCGACAAATCAAATTTTTCATATGAAAAACTTAAATTGGCCATATCTCCTTAAATATGCGTCCTAGAGCGAAAAGAAGGTTAATTCGTGACCACCCGCCAAAATTCAAAATGTTGATGAAAATCCTCGAAAAATCAAATTTTTCGTATGAAAAACTTAAATTGGCCATATCTCCTTAACTATGCGTCCTAGAGCGAAAAGAAGGTTAATCCGTGACCACCCCCCAAAAATCAAAATTTTTTCATATGAAAAACTTAAATTGGCCATATCTCCTTAAATATGCGTCCTAGAGCGAAAAGAAGGTTAATTCGTGACCACCCCCCAAAAATCACAATTTTGATGAAAATTCTCAAAAAATCTAATTTTTATATGAAAAACTTAAATTGGCCATATCTCCTTAAATATGCGTCCTAGAGCGAAAAGAAGGTTAATTCGTGACCACCCCCAAAAAATCAAAATTTTAATGAAAATCCTCGAAAAATCAAATTTTTCATATGAAAAACTTAAATTGGCCATATCTCCTTAAATATGCGTCCTAGAGCGAAAAGAAGGTTAATTCGTGACCACCCCCCAAAATTCAAAATTTTGATGAAAATACTCGAAAAAACAAATTTTTCATATGAAAAACTTAAATTGGTCATATCTCCTTAAATATGCGTCCTAGAGCGAAAAGAAGGTTAATTCGTAACCACCCCCCAAAAATCAAAATTTTAATGAAAATCCTCAAAAAATCAAATTTTTCATATGAAAAACTTAAATTGGCCATATCTCCTTAAATATGCGTCCTAGAGCGAAAAGAAGGTTAATTCGGGACCACCCCCCAAAAAATCAAAATTTTGATGAAAATCCTCAAAAAATCAAATTTTTTATATGAAAAACTTGAATTGGCCATATCTCCTTAAATATGCGTCCTAGTGCGAAAAGAAGGTTAATTCGTGACCACCCCCCAAAAATCAAAATTTTAATGAAAATCCTCGAAAAATCAAATTTTTCATATGAAAAACTTAAATTGGCCATATCACCTTAAATATGCGTCCTAGAGCGAAAAGAAGGTTAATTCAAAATTTGAATGAAAAATCAAAATTTGAACGAAAATCCTCGAAAAATCAAATTTTTCATATGAAAAACTTAAAATGGCCATATCTCCTTAAATATGCGTCCTAGAGCGAAAAGAAGGTTAATTCGTGACCACCCCCCAAAATTCAAAATTTTGATGAAAATCCTCAAAAAAATCAAATTTTTCATATGAAAAACTTAAATTGGCCATATCTCCTTAAATATGCGTCCTAGAGCGAAAAGAAGGTTAATTCGTGACCACCCCCCAAAATTCAAAATTTTGATGAAAATCGTCAAAAAAATCAAATTTTTCATATGAAAACCTTAAATTGGCCATATCTCCTTAAATATGCGTCCTAGAGCGAAAAGAAGGTTAATTCGTGACCACCCCCAAAAAATCAAAATTTTGATGAAAATCCTCGAAAAATCAAATTTTTTATATGAAAAACTTAAATTGGCCATATCTCTTTAAATATGCGTCCTAGAGCGAAAAGAAGGTTAATTCGTGACCACCCCCCAAAATTCAAAATTTTGATGAAAATCCTCAAAAAATCAATTTTTTTATATGAAAAACTTAAATTGGCCATATCTCCTTAAATAAGCGTCCTAGAGCGAAAAGAAGGTTAATTCGTGACCACCCCCCAAAATTCAAAATTTTGATGAAAATCCTCGAAAAATCAAATTTTTTATATGAAAAACTTAAATTGGCCATATCTCCTTAAATATGCGTCCTAGCGCGAAAAGAAGGTTAATTCGTGACCACCCCCAAAAAATCAAAATTTTGATGAAAATCCTCGAAAAATCAATTTTTTCATATGAAAAACTTAAATTGGCCATATCTCCTTAAATATGCGTCCTAGAGCGAAAAGAAGGTTAATTCGTGACCACCCGCCAAAATTCAAAATTTTGATGAAAATCCTCGAAAAATCAAATTATTCGTATGAAAAACTTAAATTGGCCATATCTCCTTAAATATGCGTCCTAGAGCGAAAAGGACTTTAATTCGTGACCACCCCCAAAAAATCAAAATTTTGATGAAAATCCTCAAAAAATCAAATTTTTTATATGAAAAACTTGAATTGGCCATATCTCCTTAAATATGCGTCCTAGAGCGAAAAGAAGGTTAATTCGTGACCACCCCCAAAAAATCAAAATTTTGATGAAAATCCTCGAAAAATCAATTTTTTCATATGAAAAACTTAAATTGGCCATATCTCCTTAAATATGCGTCCTAGAGCGAAAAGAAGGTTAATTCGTGACCACCCCCCACAAATCAAAATTTTGATGAAATTCCTCGAAAACTTAAATTTTCATATGAAAAACTTAAATTGGCCATATCTCCTTAAATATGCGTCCTAGAGCGAAAAGAAGGTTAATTCAAAATTTGAATGAAAAATCAAAATTTGAATGAAAATCCTCGAAAAATCAAATTTTCATATGAAAAACTTAAAATGGCCATATCTCCTTAAATATGCGTCCTAGAGCGAAAAGGAGGTTAATTCGTGACCACCCCCCAAAATTCAAAATTTTGATGAAAATCCTCAAAAAAATCAAATTTTTCATATGAAAAACTTAAATTGGCCATATCTCCTTAAATATGCGTCCTAGAGCGAAAAGAAGGTTAATTCGTGACCACCCCCCAAAAATCAAAATGTTGATGAATATCCTCAAAAAATCAATTTTTTTTATGAAAAACTTAAATTGGCCATATCTCCTTAAATATGCGTCCTAGAGCGAAAAGAATGTTAAGTCGTGACCACCCCCCAAAATTCAAAATGTTGATGAAAATCCTCGAAAAATCAAATTTTTCATATGAAAAACTTAAATTGGCCATATCTCTTTAAATATGCGTCCTAGAGCGAAAAGAAGGTTAATTCGTGACCACCCTCCAAAAATCAAAATTTTAATGAAAATCCTCAAAAAATCAAATTTTTTATATGAACAACTTAAATTGGCCTTATCTCCTTAAATATGCGTCCTAGAGCGAAAAGAAGGTTGATTCGTGACCACCCCCCAAAATTCAAAATATTGATGAAAATCCTCGAAAAATCAAATTTTTCATATGAAAAACTTAAATTGGCCATATCTCCTTAAATATGCGTCCTAGAGCGAAAAGAAGGTTAATTCGTGACCACCTCCCAAAAATCAAAATTTTGATGAAAATCCTCAAAAAATCAAATTTTTCATATGAAAAACTTAAATTGGCCATATCTCCTTAAATGTGCGTTCTAGAGCGAAAAGAAGGTTAATTCGTGACCACCCCCCAAAAATCAAAATTTTGATGAAAATCCTCGAAAAATCAAATGTTTCATATGAAAAACTTAAATTGGCCATATCTCCTTAAATATCCGCCCTAGAGAGAAAAGAAGGTTAATTCGTGACCACCCCCCAAAATTCAAAATTTTGATGAAAATCCTCAAAAAAATCAAATTTTTCATATGAAAAACTTAAATTGGCCATATCTCCTTAAATATGCGTCCTAGAGCGAAAAGAAGGTTAATTCGTGACCACCCCCAAAAAATCAAAATTTTGATGAAAATCCTCGAAAAATCAAATTTTTTATATGAAAAACTTAAATTGGCCATATCTCTTTAAATATGCGTCCTAGAGCGAAAAGAAGGTTAATTCGTGACCACCCCCCAAAATTCAAAATTTTGATGAAAATCCTCAAAAAATCAATTTTTTTATATGAAAAACTTAAATTGGCCATATCTCCTTAAATAAGCGTCCTAGAGCGAAAAGAAGGTTAATTCGTGACCACCCCCCAAAATTCAAAATTTTGATGAAAATCCTCGAAAAATCAAATTTTTTATATGAAAAACTTAAATTGGCCATATCTCCTTAAATATGCGTCCTAGCGCGAAAAGAAGGTTAATTCGTGACCACCCCCAAAAAATCAAAATTTTGATGAAAATCCTCGAAAAATCAATTTTTTCATATGAAAAACTTAAATTGGCCATATCTCCTTAAATATGCGTCCTAGAGCGAAAAGAAGGTTAATTCGTGACCACCCGCCAAAATTCAAAATTTTGATGAAAATCCTCGAAAAATCAAATTATTCGTATGAAAAACTTAAATTGGCCATATCTCCTTAAATATGCGTCCTAGAGCGAAAAGGACTTTAATTCGTGACCACCCCCAAAAAATCAAAATTTTGATGAAAATCCTCAAAAAATCAAATTTTTTATATGAAAAACTTGAATTGGCCATATCTCCTTAAATATGCGTCCTAGAGCGAAAAGAAGGTTAATTCGTGACCACCCCCAAAAAATCAAAATTTTGATGAAAATCCTCGAAAAATCAATTTTTTCATATGAAAAACTTAAATTGGCCATATCTCCTTAAATATGCGTCCTAGAGCGAAAAGAAGGTTAATTCGTGACCACCCCCCACAAATCAAAATTTTGATGAAATTCCTCGAAAACTTAAATTTTCATATGAAAAACTTAAATTGGCCATATCTCCTTAAATATGCGTCCTAGAGCGAAAAGAAGGTTAATTCAAAATTTGAATGAAAAATCAAAATTTGAATGAAAATCCTCGAAAAATCAAATTTTCATATGAAAAACTTAAAATGGCCATATCTCCTTAAATATGCGTCCTAGAGCGAAAAGGAGGTTAATTCGTGACCACCCCCCAAAATTCAAAATTTTGATGAAAATCCTCAAAAAAATCAAATTTTTCATATGAAAAACTTAAATTGGCCATATCTCCTTAAATATGCGTCCTAGAGCGAAAAGAAGGTTAATTCGTGACCACCCCCCAAAAATCAAAATGTTGATGAATATCCTCAAAAAATCAATTTTTTTTATGAAAAACTTAAATTGGCCATATCTCCTTAAATATGCGTCCTAGAGCGAAAAGAATGTTAAGTCGTGACCACCCCCCAAAATTCAAAATGTTGATGAAAATCCTCGAAAAATCAAATTTTTCATATGAAAAACTTAAATTGGCCATATCTCTTTAAATATGCGTCCTAGAGCGAAAAGAAGGTTAATTCGTGACCACCCTCCAAAAATCAAAATTTTAATGAAAATCCTCAAAAAATCAAATTTTTTATATGAACAACTTAAATTGGCCTTATCTCCTTAAATATGCGTCCTAGAGCGAAAAGAAGGTTGATTCGTGACCACCCCCCAAAATTCAAAATATTGATGAAAATCCTCGAAAAATCAAATTTTTCATATGAAAAACTTAAATTGGCCATATCTCCTTAAATATGCGTCCTAGAGCGAAAAGAAGGTTAATTCGTGACCACCTCCCAAAAATCAAAATTTTGATGAAAATCCTCAAAAAATCAAATTTTTCATATGAAAAACTTAAATTGGCCATATCTCCTTAAATGTGCGTTCTAGAGCGAAAAGAAGGTTAATTCGTGACCACCCCCCAAAAATCAAAATTTTGATGAAAATCCTCGAAAAATCAAATGTTTCATATGAAAAACTTAAATTGGCCATATCTCCTTAAATATCCGCCCTAGAGAGAAAAGAAGGTTAATTCGTGACCACCCCCCAAAATTCAAAATTTTGATGAAAATCCTCAAAAAAATCAAATTTTTCATATGAAAAACTTAAATTGGCCATATCTCCTTAAATATGCGTCCTAGAGCGAAAAGAAGGTTAATTCGTGACCACCCCCCAAAATTCAAAATTTTGATGAAAATCCTCAAAAAAATCAAATTTTTCATATGAAAACCTTAAATTGGCCATATCTCCTTAAATATGCGTCCTAGAGCGAAAAGAAGGTTAATTCGTGACCGCCCCCCAAAATTCAAAATTTTGATGAAAATCCTCGAAAAATCAATTTTTTCATATGAAAAACTTAAATTGGCCATATCTCCTTAAATATGCGTCCTAGAGCGAAAAGAAGGTTAATTTGTGACCACCCCCCAAAATTGAAAATTTTGATGAAAATCCTCGAAAAATCAAATTTTTTATATGAAAAACTTAAATTGGCCATATCTCTTTAAATATGCGTCCTAGAGCGAAAAGAAGGTTAATTCGTGACCACACCCCAAAATTCAAAATTTTGATGAAAATCCTCAAAAAATCAATTTTTTTATATGAAAAACTTAAATTGGCCATATCTCCTTAAATATGCGTCCTAGAGCGAAAAGAAGGTTAATTCGTGACCACCCCCCAAAATTCAAAATTTTGATGAAAATCCTCGAAAAATCAAATTTTTTATATGAAAAACTTAAATTGGCCATATCTCCTTAAATATGCGTCCTAGAGCGAAAAGAAGGTTAATTCGTGACCACCCCCAAAAAATCAAAATTTTAATGAAAATCCTCGACAAATCAAATTTTTCATATGAAAAACTTAAATTGGCCATATCTCCTTAAATATGCGTCCTAGAGCGAAAAGAAGGTTAATTCGTGACCACCCGCCAAAATTCAAAATGTTGATGAAAATCCTCGAAAAATCAAATTTTTCGTATGAAAAACTTAAATTGGCCATATCTCCTTAACTATGCGTCCTAGAGCGAAAAGAAGGTTAATCCGTGACCACCCCCCAAAAATCAAAATTTTTTCATATGAAAAACTTAAATTGGCCATATCTCCTTAAATATGCGTCCTAGAGCGAAAAGAAGGTTAATTCGTGACCACCCCCCAAAAATCACAATTTTGATGAAAATTCTCAAAAAATCTAATTTTTATATGAAAAACTTAAATTGGCCATATCTCCTTAAATATGCGTCCTAGAGCGAAAAGAAGGTTAATTCGTGACCACCCCCAAAAAATCAAAATTTTAATGAAAATCCTCGAAAAATCAAATTTTTCATATGAAAAACTTAAATTGGCCATATCTCCTTAAATATGCGTCCTAGAGCGAAAAGAAGGTTAATTCGTGACCACCCCCCAAAATTCAAAATTTTGATGAAAATACTCGAAAAAACAAATTTTTCATATGAAAAACTTAAATTGGTCATATCTCCTTAAATATGCGTCCTAGAGCGAAAAGAAGGTTAATTCGTAACCACCCCCCAAAAATCAAAATTTTAATGAAAATCCTCAAAAAATCAAATTTTTCATATGAAAAACTTAAATTGGCCATATCTCCTTAAATATGCGTCCTAGAGCGAAAAGAAGGTTAATTCGGGACCACCCCCCAAAAAATCAAAATTTTGATGAAAATCCTCAAAAAATCAAATTTTTTATATGAAAAACTTGAATTGGCCATATCTCCTTAAATATGCGTCCTAGTGCGAAAAGAAGGTTAATTCGTGACCACCCCCCAAAAATCAAAATTTTAATGAAAATCCTCGAAAAATCAAATTTTTCATATGAAAAACTTAAATTGGCCATATCACCTTAAATATGCGTCCTAGAGCGAAAAGAAGGTTAATTCAAAATTTGAATGAAAAATCAAAATTTGAACGAAAATCCTCGAAAAATCAAATTTTTCATATGAAAAACTTAAAATGGCCATATCTCCTTAAATATGCGTCCTAGAGCGAAAAGAAGGTTAATTCGTGACCACCCCCCAAAATTCAAAATTTTGATGAAAATCCTCAAAAAAATCAAATTTTTCATATGAAAAACTTAAATTGGCCATATCTCCTTAAATATGCGTCCTAGAGCGAAAAGAAGGTTAATTCGTGACCACCCCCCAAAATTCAAAATTTTGATGAAAATCGTCAAAAAAATCAAATTTTTCATATGAAAACCTTAAATTGGCCATATCTCCTTAAATATGCGTCCTAGAGCGAAAAGAAGGTTAATTCGTGACCACCCCCAAAAAATCAAAATTTTGATGAAAATCCTCGAAAAATCAAATTTTTTATATGAAAAACTTAAATTGGCCATATCTCTTTAAATATGCGTCCTAGAGCGAAAAGAAGGTTAATTCGTGACCACCCCCCAAAATTCAAAATTTTGATGAAAATCCTCAAAAAATCAATTTTTTTATATGAAAAACTTAAATTGGCCATATCTCCTTAAATAAGCGTCCTAGAGCGAAAAGAAGGTTAATTCGTGACCACCCCCCAAAATTCAAAATTTTGATGAAAATCCTCGAAAAATCAAATTTTTTATATGAAAAACTTAAATTGGCCATATCTCCTTAAATATGCGTCCTAGCGCGAAAAGAAGGTTAATTCGTGACCACCCCCAAAAAATCAAAATTTTGATGAAAATCCTCGAAAAATCAATTTTTTCATATGAAAAACTTAAATTGGCCATATCTCCTTAAATATGCGTCCTAGAGCGAAAAGAAGGTTAATTCGTGACCACCCGCCAAAATTCAAAATTTTGATGAAAATCCTCGAAAAATCAAATTATTCGTATGAAAAACTTAAATTGGCCATATCTCCTTAAATATGCGTCCTAGAGCGAAAAGGACTTTAATTCGTGACCACCCCCAAAAAATCAAAATTTTGATGAAAATCCTCAAAAAATCAAATTTTTTATATGAAAAACTTGAATTGGCCATATCTCCTTAAATATGCGTCCTAGAGCGAAAAGAAGGTTAATTCGTGACCACCCCCAAAAAATCAAAATTTTGATGAAAATCCTCGAAAAATCAATTTTTTCATATGAAAAACTTAAATTGGCCATATCTCCTTAAATATGCGTCCTAGAGCGAAAAGAAGGTTAATTCGTGACCACCCCCCACAAATCAAAATTTTGATGAAATTCCTCGAAAACTTAAATTTTCATATGAAAAACTTAAATTGGCCATATCTCCTTAAATATGCGTCCTAGAGCGAAAAGAAGGTTAATTCAAAATTTGAATGAAAAATCAAAATTTGAATGAAAATCCTCGAAAAATCAAATTTTCATATGAAAAACTTAAAATGGCCATATCTCCTTAAATATGCGTCCTAGAGCGAAAAGGAGGTTAATTCGTGACCACCCCCCAAAATTCAAAATTTTGATGAAAATCCTCAAAAAAATCAAATTTTTCATATGAAAAACTTAAATTGGCCATATCTCCTTAAATATGCGTCCTAGAGCGAAAAGAAGGTTAATTCGTGACCACCCCCCAAAAATCAAAATGTTGATGAATATCCTCAAAAAATCAATTTTTTTTATGAAAAACTTAAATTGGCCATATCTCCTTAAATATGCGTCCTAGAGCGAAAAGAATGTTAAGTCGTGACCACCCCCCAAAATTCAAAATGTTGATGAAAATCCTCGAAAAATCAAATTTTTCATATGAAAAACTTAAATTGGCCATATCTCTTTAAATATGCGTCCTAGAGCGAAAAGAAGGTTAATTCGTGACCACCCTCCAAAAATCAAAATTTTAATGAAAATCCTCAAAAAATCAAATTTTTTATATGAACAACTTAAATTGGCCTTATCTCCTTAAATATGCGTCCTAGAGCGAAAAGAAGGTTGATTCGTGACCACCCCCCAAAATTCAAAATATTGATGAAAATCCTCGAAAAATCAAATTTTTCATATGAAAAACTTAAATTGGCCATATCTCCTTAAATATGCGTCCTAGAGCGAAAAGAAGGTTAATTCGTGACCACCTCCCAAAAATCAAAATTTTGATGAAAATCCTCAAAAAATCAAATTTTTCATATGAAAAACTTAAATTGGCCATATCTCCTTAAATGTGCGTTCTAGAGCGAAAAGAAGGTTAATTCGTGACCACCCCCCAAAAATCAAAATTTTGATGAAAATCCTCGAAAAATCAAATGTTTCATATGAAAAACTTAAATTGGCCATATCTCCTTAAATATCCGCCCTAGAGAGAAAAGAAGGTTAATTCGTGACCACCCCCCAAAATTCAAAATTTTGATGAAAATCCTCAAAAAAATCAAATTTTTTATATGAAAAACTTAAATTGGCCATATCTCCTTAAATATGCGTCCTAGAGCGAAAAGAAGGTTAATTCAAAATTTGAATGAAAAATCAAAATTTGAATGAAAATCCTCGAAAAATCAAATTTTTCATATGAAAAACTTAAAATGGCCATATCTCCTTAAATATGCGTCGTAGAGCGAAAAGAAGGTTAATTCGTGACCACCCCCCAAAATTCAAAATTTTGATGAAAATCATCAAAAAAATCAAATTTTTCATATGAAAACCTTAAATTGGCCATATCTCCTTAAATATGCGTCCTAGAGCGAAAAGAAGGTTAATTCGTGACCACCCCCAAAAAATCAAAATTTTGATGAAAATCCTCGAAAAATCAATTTTTTCATATGAAAAACTTAAATTGGCCATATCTCCTTAAATATGCGTCCTAGAGCGAAAAGAAGGTTAATTCGTGACCACCCCCCACAAATCAAAATTTTGATGAAAATCCTCGAAAAATTAAATTTTCATATGAAAAACTTAAATTGGCCATATCTCATTAAATATGCGTCCTAGAGCGAAAAGAAGGTTAATTCGTGACCACCCCCCAAAAATCAAAATTTTAATGAAAATCCTCGACAAATCAAATTTTTCGTATGAAAAACTTAAATTGGCCATATCTCCTTAAATATGCGTCCTAGAGCGAAAAGGACTTTAATTCGTGACCACCCCCAAAAAATCAAAATTTTGATGAAAATCCTCAAAAAATCAAATTTTTTATATGAAAAACTTGAATTGGCCATATCTCCTTAAATATGCGTCCTAGAGCGAAAGGAAGGTTAATTCGTGACCACCCCCCAAAAATCAAAATTTTAATGAAAATCCTCGAAAAATCTAATTTTTCATATGAAAAACTTAAATTGGCCATATCTCCTTAAATATGCGTCCTAGAGCGAAAAGAAGGTTAATTCGTGACCACCCCCAAAAAATCAAAATTTTGATGAAAATCATCAAAAAATCAAATTTTTCATATGAAAAACTTAAATTGGCCATATCTCCTTAAATATGCGTCCTAGAGCGAAAAGAATGTTAATTCGTGACCACCCCCAAAAAATCAAAATTTTGATGAAAATCCTCAAAAAAATCAAAATTTTCATAAGAAAAACTTAAATTGGCCATATCTCCTTAAATATACGTCCTAGAGCGAAAAGAAGGTTAATTCGTGACCACCCCCCAAAATTCAAAATGTTGATGAAAATCCTCAAAAAAATCAAATTTTTCATATGAAAACCTTAAATTGGCCATATCTCCTTAAATATGCGTCCTAGAGCGAAAAGAAGGTTAATTCGTGACCACCCCCAAAAAATCAAAATTTTGATGAAAATCCTCGAAAAATCAATTTTTTCATACGAAAAACTTAAATTGGCCATATCTCCTTAAATATGCGTCCTAGAGCGAAAAGAAGGTTAATTCGTGACCACCCCCCACGAATCAAAATTTTGATGAAAATCCTCGAAAAATTAAATTTTCATATGAAAAACTTAAATTGGCCATATCTCCTTAAATATGCGTCCTAGAGCGAAAAGAAGGTTAATTCGTGACCACCCCCCAAAAATCAAAATTTTAATGAAAATCCTCGACAAATCAAATTTTTCGTATGAAAAACTTGAATTGGCCATATCTCCTTAAATATGCGTCCTAGAGCGAAAGGAATGTTAAGTCGTGACCACCCCCCAAAATTCAAAATGTTGATGAAAATCCTCGAAAAATCAAATTTTTCATATGAAAAACTTAAATTGGCCATATCTCTTTAAATATGCGTCCTAGAGCGAAAAGAAGGTTAATTCGTGACCACCCTCCAAAAATCAAAATTTTAATGAAAATCCTCAAAAAATCAAATTTTTTATATGAACAACTTAAATTGGCCATATCTCCTTAAATATGCGTCCTAGAGCGAAAAGAAGGTTGATTCGTGACCACCCCCCAAAATTCAAAATTTTGATGAAAATCCTCGAAAAATCAAATGTTTCATATGAAAAACTTAAATTGGCCATATCTCCTTAAATATGCGTCCTAGAGCGAAAAGAAGGTTAATTCGTGACCACCCCCCAAAATTCAAAATTTTGATGAAAATCCTCAAAAAAATCAAATTTTTCATATGAAAAACTTAAATTGGCCATATCTCCTTAAATATGCGTCCTAGAGCGAAAAGAAGGTTAATTCGTAACCACCCCCAAAAAATCAAAATTTTAATGAAAATCCTCAGAAAATCAAATTTTTCATATGAAAAACTTAAATTGGCCATATCTCCTTAAATATGCGTCCTAGAGCGAAAAGAAGGTTAATTCGTGACCGCCCCCCAATATTCAAAATTTTAATGGAAATAATCGAAAAATCAAATTTTTCATATGAAAAACTTAAATTGGCCATATCTCCTTAAATATGCGTCCTAGAGCGAAAAGAAGGTTAATTCGTGACCACCCCCAAAAAATCAAAATTTTGATGAAAATCCTCAAAAAAATCAAATTTTTCATATGAAAAACTTAAATTGGCCATATCTCCTTAAATATGCGTCCTAGAGCGAAAAGAAGGTTAATTCGTTAACACCCCCCCAAAATTCAAAATTTTGATGAAAATCCTCGAAAAATCAAATTTTTCATATGAAAAACTTAAATTGGCCATATCTCCTTAAATATGCGTCCTAGAGCGAAAAGAAGGTTAATTCGTGACCACCCCCAAAAAATCAAAATTTTGATGAAAATTCTCAAACAATCAAATTTTTCATATGAAAAACTTAAATTGGCCATATCTCCTTAAATATGCGTCCTAGAGCGAAAAGAAGGTTAATTCGTGACCACCCCCAAAAAATCAAAATTTTGATGAAAATTCCCAAAAATTCAAATTTTTCATATGAAAAATTTAAATTGGCCATATCTCCTTAAATATGCGTCCTAGAGCGAAAAGAAGGTTAATTCGTGACCACCCCCCAAAAATCAAAATTTTGATGAAAATCCTCGAAAAATCAAATTTTTCATATGAACAACTTAAATTGGCCATATCTCCTTAAATATGCGTCCTAGAGCGAAAAGAAGGTTAATTCGTGACCATCGCCCAAAATTCAAAATTTTGATGAAAATCCTCAAAAAATCAAATTTTTTATATGAAAAACTTAAATTGACCATATCTCCTTAAATATGCGTCCTAGAGCGAAAAGAAGGTTAATTCGTGACCACCCCCCAAAATTCAAAATTTTGATGAAAATCCTCGAAAAATTAAATTTTTCATATGAAAAACTTAAATTGGCCATATCTCCTTAAATATGCGTCCTAGAGCGAAAAGAAGGTTAATTCGTGACCGCCCCCCAAAATTCAAAATTTTGATAAAAATCCTCGAAAAATCAAATTTTTCATATGAAAAACTTAAACTGGCCATATCTCCTTAAATATGCGTCCTAGAGCGAAAAGAAGGTTAATTCGTGACCACCCCCCAAAAATCAAAATTTTGATGAAAATCCTCGAAAAATCAAATTTTTCATATGAAAAACTTAAATTGGCCATATCTCCTTAAATATGCGTCCTAGAGCGAAAAGAAGGTTAATTTGTGACCACCCCCCAAAATTGAAAATTTTGATGAAAATCCTCGAAAAATCAAATTTTTTATATGAAAAACTTAAATTGGCCATATCTCTTTAAATATGCGTCCTAGAGCGAAAAGAAGGTTAATTCGTGACCACCCCCCAAAATTCAAAATTTTGATGAAAATCCTCAAAAAATCAATTTTTTTATATGAAAAACTTAAATTGGCCATATCTCCTTAAATATGCGTCCTAGAGCGAAAAGAAGGTTAATTCGTGACCACCCCCCAAAATTCAAAATTTTGATGAAAATCCTCGAAAAATCAAATTTTTTATATGAAAAACTTAAATTGGCCATATCTCCTTAAATATGCGTCCTAGAGCGAAAAGAAGGTTAATTCGTGACCACCCCCAAAAAATCAAAATTTTAATGAAAATCCTCGACAAATCAAATTTTTCATATGAAAAACTTAAATTGGCCATATCTCCTTAAATATGCGTCCTAGAGCGAAAAGAAGGTTAATTCGTGACCACCCGCCAAAATTCAAAATGTTGATGAAAATCCTCGAAAAATCAAATTTTTCGTATGAAAAACTTAAATTGGCCATATCTCCTTAAATATGCGTCCTAGAGCGAAAAGGACTTTAATTCGTGGCCTCCCCCAAAAAATCAAAATTTTGATGAAAATCCTCAAAAAATCAAATTTTTTATATGAAAAACTTGAATTGGCCATATCTCCTTAAATATGCGTCCTAGAGCGAAAAGAAGGTTAATTCGTGACCACCCCCCAAAAATCAAAATTTTAATGAAAATCCTCGAAAAATCAAATTTTTCATATGAAAAACTTAAATTGGCCATATCACCTTAAATATGCGTCCTAGAGCAAAAAGAGGTTAATTCAAAATTTGAATGAAAAATCAAAATTTGAATGAAAATCCTCGAAAAATCAAATTTTTCATATGAAAAACTTAAAATGGCCATATCTCCTTAAATATGCGTCCTAGAGCGAAAAGAAGGTTAATTCGTGACCACCCCCCAAAATTCAAAATTTTGATGAAAATCCTCAAAAAAATCAAATTTTTCATATGAAAAACTTAAATTGGCCATATCTCCTTAAATATGCGTCCTAGAGCGAAAAGAAGGTTAATTCGTGACCACCCCCCAAAATTCAAAATTTTGATGAAAATCCTCAAAAAAATCAAATTTTTCATATGAAAAACTTAAATTGGCCATATCTCCTTAAATATGCGTCCTAGAGCGAAAAGAAGGTTAATTCGTGACCACCCCCCAAAATTGAAAATTTTGATGAAAATCCTCAAAAAAATCAAATTTTTCATATGAAAACCTTAAATTGGCCATATCTCCTTAAATATGCGTCCTAGAGCGAAAAGAAGGTTAATTCGTGACCACCCCCAAAAAATCAAAATTTTGATGAAAATCCTCGAAAAATCAAATTTTTTATATGAAAAACTTAAATTGGCCATATCTCTTTAAATATGCGTCCTAGAGCGAAAAGAAGGTTAATTCGTGACCACCCCCCAAAATTCAAAATTTTGATGAAAATCCTCAAAAAATCAATTTTTTTATATGAAAAACTTAAATTGGCCATATCTCCTTAAATAAGCGTCCTAGAGCGAAAAGAAGGTTAATTCGTGACCACCCCCCAAAATTCAAAATTTTGATGAAAATCCTCGAAAAATCAAATTTTTTATATGAAAAACTTAAATTGGCCATATCTCCTTAAATATGCGTCCTAGAGCGAAAAGAAGGTTAATTCGTGACCACCCCCAAAAAAATCAAAATTTTAATGAAAATCCTCGACAAATCAAAATTTTCATATGAAAAACTTAAATTGGCCATATCTCCTTAAATATGCGTCCTAGAGCGAAAAGAAGGTTAATTCGTGACCACCCGCCAAAATTCAAAATTTTGATGAAAATCCTCGAAAAATCAAATTATTCGTATGAAAAACTTAAATTGGCCATATCTCCTTAAATATGCGTCCTAGAGCGAAAAGGACTTTAATTCGTGACCACCCCCAAAAAATCAAAATTTTGATGAAAATCCTCAAAAAATCAAATTTTTTATATGAAAAACTTGAATTGGCCATATCTCCTTAAATATGCGTCCTAGAGCGAAAAGAAGGTTAATTCGTGACCACCCCCAAAAAATCAAAATTTTGATGAAAATCCTCGAAAAATCAATTTTTTCATATGAAAAACTTAAATTGGCCATATCTCCTTAAATATGCGTCCTAGAGCGAAAAGAAGGTTAATTCGTGACCACCCCCCACAAATCAAAATTTTGATGAAATTCCTCGAAAACTTAAATTTTCATATGAAAAACTTAAATTGGCCATATCTCCTTAAATATGCGTCCTAGAGCGAAAAGAAGGTTAATTCAAAATTTGAATGAAAAATCAAAATTTGAATGAAAATCCTCGAAAAATCAAATTTTCATATGAAAAACTTAAAATGGCCATATCTCCTTAAATATGCGTCCTAGAGCGAAAAGAAGGTTAATTCGTGACCACCCCCCAAAATTCAAAATTTTGATGAAAATCCTCAAAAAAATCAAATTTTTCATATGAAAAACTTAAATTGGCCATATCTCCTTAAATATGCGTCCTAGAGCGAAACGAAGGTTAATTCGTGACCACCCCCCAAAAATCAAAATTTTAATGAAATTCATCAAAAAATCAAATTTTTCATATGAAAAACTTAAATTGGCCATATCTCCTTAAATATGCGTCCTAGAGCGAAAAGAATGTTAATTCGTGACCACCCCCAAAAAATCAAAATTTTGATGAAAATCATCAAAAAATCAAATCTTTTATATGAAACACTTAAATTGGTCATATCTCCTTAAATAAGCGTCCTAGAGCGAAAAGAAGGTTAATTCGTGACCACCCCCCAAAATTCAAAATTTTGATGAAAATCCTCGAAAAATCAAATTTTTCATATGAAAAACCTAAATTGGCCATATCTCCATAAATATGCGCCCTAGAGCGAAAAGAAGGTTAATTCGTGACCACCCCCCAAAAATCAAAATTTTGATGAAAATACTCAAAAAATCTAATTTTTCATATGAAAAACTTAAATTGGCCCCTTAAATATGCGTCCCAGAGCGAAAAGAAGGTTAATTCGTGACCACCAAAATCAAAATGTTGATTAAAATCCTCAAAAAATCAATTTTTTTATATGAAAAACTTAAATTGGCCATATCTCCTTAAATATGCGTCCTAGAGCGAAAAGAAGGTTAATTCGTGACCACCCCCCAAAATTCAAAATGTTGATGAAAATCCTCGAAAAATCAAATTTTTTATATGAAAAACTTAAATTGGCCATATCTCCTTAAATATGCGTCCTAGAGCGAAAAGAAGGTTAATTCGTGACCACCCCCAAAAAATCAAAATTTTGATGAAAATCCTCGAAAAATCAAATTTTTCATATGAAAAACTTAAATTGGCCATATCTCCTTAAATATGCGTCTTATAGCGAAAAGAAGGCTAATTCGTGACCACCCCCAAAAAATAAAAATTTTAATGAAAATCCTCAAAAAAATCAATTTTTTCATATGAACAACTTAAATTGGCCATATCTCCTTAAATATGCGTCTTAAAGCGAAAAGAAGGTTAATTCGTGACCACCCCCCAAAAATCAAAATGTTGATGAATATCCTCAAAAAATCAAATTTTTTTTATGAAAAACTTAAATTGGCCATATCTCCTTAAATATGCGTCCTAGAGCGAAAAGAATGTTAAGTCGTGACCACCCCCCAAAATTCAAAATGTTGATGAAAATCCTCGAAAAATCAAATTTTTCATATGAAAAACTTAAATTGGCCATATCTCTTTAAATATGCGTCCTAGAGCGAAAAGAAGGTTAATTCGTGACCACCCTCCAAAAATCAAAATTTTAATGAAAATCCTCAAAAAATCAAATTTTTTATATGAACAACTTAAATTGGCCTTATCTCCTTAAATATGCGTCCTAGAGCGAAAAGAAGGTTGATTCGTGACCACCCCCCAAAATTCAAAATATTGATGAAAATCCTCGAAAAATCAAATTTTTCATATGAAAAACTTAAATTGGCCATATCTCCTTAAATATGCGTCCTAGAGCGAAAAGAAGGTTAATTCCTGACCACCTCCCAAAAATCAAAATTTTGATGAAAATCCTCAAAAAATCAAATTTTTCATATGAAAAACTTAAATTGGCCATATCTCCTTAAATGTGCGTTCTAGAGCGAAAAGAAGGTTAATTCGTGACCACCCCCCAAAAATCAAAATTTTGATGAAAATCCTCGAAAAATCAAATGTTTCATATGAAAAACTTAAATTGGCCATATCTCCTTAAATATCCGCCCTAGAGAGAAAAGAAGGTTAATTCGTGACCACCCCCCAAAATTCAAAATTTTGATGAAAATCCTCAAAAAAATCAAATTTTTTATATGAAAAACTTAAATTGGCCATATCTCCTTAAATATGCGTCCTAGAGCGAAAAGAAGGTTAATTCAAAATTTGAATGAAAAATCAAAATTTGAATGAAAATCCTCGAAAAATCAAATTTTTCATATGAAAAACTTAAAATGCCCATATCTCCTTAAATATGCGTCCTAGAGCGAAAAGAAGGTTAATTCGTGACCACCCCCAAAAAATCAAAATTTTGATGAAAATCATCAAAAAATCAAATTTTTCATATGAAAAACTTAAATTGGCCATATCTCCTTAAATATGCGTCCTAGAGCGAAAAGAATGTTAATTCGTGACCACCCCCAAAAAATCAAAATTTTGATGAAAATCCTCAAAAAAATCAAAATTTTCATAAGAAAAACTTAAATTGGCCATATCTCCTTAAATATACGTCCTAGAGCGAAAAGAAGGTTAATTCGTGACCACCCCCCAAAATTCAAAATGTTGATGAAAATCCTCAAAAAAATCAAATTTTTCATATGAAAACCTTAAATTGGCCATATCTCCTTAAATATGCGTCCTAGAGCGAAAAGAAGGTTAATTCGTGACCACCCCCAAAAAATCAAAATTTTGATGAAAATCCTCGAAAAATCAATTTTTTCATATGAAAAACTTAAATTGGCCATATCTCCTTAAATATGCGTCCCAGAGCGAAAAGAAGGTTAATTCGTGACCACCCCCCACAAATCAAAATTTTGATGAAAATCCTCGAAAAATTAAATTTTCATATGAAAAACTCAAATTGGCCATATCTCCTTAAATATGCGTCCTAGAGCGAAAAGAAGGTTAATTCGTGACCACCCCCCAAAAATCAAAATTTTAATGAAAATCCTCGACAAATCAAATTTTTCGTATGAAAAACTTGAATTGGCCATATCTCCTTAAATATGCGTCCTAGAGCGAAAGGAATGTTAAGTCGTGACCACCCCCCAAAATTCAAAATGTTGATGAAAATCCTCGAAAAATCAAATTTTTCATATGAAAAACTTAAATTGGCCATATCTCTTTAAATATGCGTCCTAGAGCGAAAAGAAGGTTAATTCGTGACCACCCTCCAAAAATCAAAATTTTAATGAAAATCCTCAAAAAATCAAATTTTTTATATGAACAACTTAAATTGGCCATATCTCCTTAAATATGCGTCCTAGAGCGAAAAGAAGGTTGATTCGTGACCACCCCCCAAAATTCAAAATTTTGATGAAAATCCTCGAAAAATCAAATTTTTCATATGAAAAACTTAAATTGGCCATATCTCCTTAAATATGCGTCCTAGAGCGAAAAGAAGGTTAATTCGTGACCACCCCCCAAAAATCAAAATTTTGATGAAAATCCTCAAAAAAATCAAATTTTTCATAGGAAAAACTTAAATTGGCCATATCTCCTTAAATATGCGTCCTAGAGCGAAAAGAAGGTTAATTCGTGACCACCTCCCAAAAATCAAAATTTTGATGAAAATCCTCAAAAAATCAAATTTTTCATATGAAAAACTTAAATTGGCCATATCTCCTTAAATGTGCGTTCTAGAGCGAAAAGAAGGTTAATTCGTGACCACCCCCCAAAAACCAAAATTTTGACGAAAATCCTCGAAAAATCAAATGTTTCATATGAAAAACTTAAATTGGCCATATCTCCTTAAATATGCGTCCTAGAGCGAAAAGAAGGTTAATTCGTGACCACCCCCCAAAATTCAAAATTTTGATGAAAATCCTCAAAAAAATCAAATTTTTTATATGAAAAACTTAAATTGGCCATATCTCCTTAAATATGCGTCCTAGAGCGAAAAGAAGGTTAATTCGTGACCACCCCCAAAAAATCAAAATTTTGATGAAAATCCTCAAAAAATCTAATTTTTCATATGAAAAACTTAAATTGGCCATATCTCCTTAAATATGCGTCCTAGAGCGAAAAGAAGGTTAATTCGTGACCACTCCCCAAAAATTAAAATTTTAATGCAAATCCTCAAAAAATCAAATTTTTCATATGAAAAACTTAAATTGGCCATATCTCCTTAAATATGCGTCCTAGAGCGAAAAGAAGGTTAATTCGTGACCACCCCCCACATTCAAAATTTTGATGAAAATCCTCGAAAAATCTAATTTTTCATATGAAAAACTTAAATTGGCCGTATCTCCTTAAATATGCGTCCTAGAGCGAAAAGAAGGTTAATTCGTGACCACCCCCAAAAAATCAAAATTTTGATGAAAATCCTCAAAAAAATCAAATTTTTCATATGAAAAACTTAAATTGGCCATATCTCCTTAAATATGCGTCCTAGAGCGAAAAGAAGGTTAATTCGTGACCACCCCCAAAAAATCAAAATTTTGATGAAAATCATCAAAAAATCTAATTTTTCATATGAAAAACTTAAATTGGCCATATCTCCTTAAATATGCGTCCTAGAGCGAAAAGAAGGTTAATTCGTGACCACCCCCCAAAACTCAAAATTTTGATGAAAATCCTCGAAAAATCAAATTTTTCATATGAAAAACTTAAATTGGCCATATCTCCTTAAATATGCGTCCTAGAGCGAAAAGAAGGTTAATTCGTGACCACCCCCAAAAAATCAAAATTTTGATGAAAATCCTCGAAAAATCAAATTTTTCATATGAAAAACTTAAATTGGCCATATCTCCTTAAATATGCGTCCTAGAGCGAAAAGAAGGTTAATTCGTGACCACCCCCAAAAAATCAAAATTTTGATGAAAATCCTCAAAAAATCAATTTTTTTACATGAAAAACTTAAATTGGCCATATCTCCTTAAATATGCGTCCTAGAGCGAAAAGAAGGTTAATTCGTGACCACCCCACAAAATTCAAAATTTTGATGAAAATCCTCAAAAAATCAAATTTTTTATATGAACAACTTAAATTGGCCATATCTCCTTAAATATGCGTCCTAGAGCGAAAAGAAGGTTGATTCGTGACCACCCCCCAAAATTCAAAATTTTGATGAAAATCCTCGAAAAATCAAATTTTTCATATGAAAAACTTAAATTGGCCATATCTCCTTAAATATGCGTCCTAGAGCGAAAAGAAGGTTAATTCGTGACCACCCCCCAAAATTCAAAATTTTGATGAAAATCCTCGAAAAATCAAATTTTTCATATGAAAAACTTAAATTGGCCATATCTCCTTAAATATGCGTCCTAGAGCGAAAAGAAGGTTAATTCGTGACCACCCCCAAAAAATCAAAATTTTGATGAAAATCCTCAAAAAAATCAAATTTTTCATATGAAAAACTTAAATTGGCCATATCTCCTTAAATATGCGTCCTAGAGCGAAAAGAAGGTTAATTCGTGACCACCCCCCAAAAATCAAAATTTTGATGAAAATCCTCAAAAAATCAAATTTTTTATATGAAAAACTTAAATTGGCCATATCTCCTTAAATATGCGTCCTAGAGCGAAAAGAAGGTTAATCCGTGACCACCCCCCAAAAATCAAAATTTTGATGAAAATCCTCGAAAAATCAAATTTTTCATATGAAAAACTTAAATTGGTCATATCTCCTTAAATATGCGTCCTAGAGCGAAAAGAAGGTTAATTCGTGACCACCCCCCAAAAATCACAATTTTGATGAAAATTCTCAAAAAATCTAATTTTTCATATGAAAAACTTAAATTGGCCATATCTCCTTAAATATGCGTCCTAGAGCGAAAAGAAGGTTAATTCGTGACCACCCCCCAAAAATCAAAATTTTAATGAAAATCCTCAAAAAATCAAATTTTCCATATGAAAAACTTAAATTGGCCATATCTCCTTAAATATGCGTCCTAGAGCGAAAAGAAGGTTAATTCGTGACCACCCCCCAAAATTCAAAATTTTGATGAAAATCCTCGAAAAATCAAATTTTTCATATGAAAAACTTAAATTGGCCATATCTCCTTAAATATGCGTCCTAGAGCGAAAAGAAGGTTAATTCGTGACCACCCCCCAAAAATTAAAATTTTAATGAAAATCCTCAAAAAAATCAAATTTTTCATATGAAAAACTTAAATTGGCCGTATCTCCTTAAATATGCGTCCTAGAGCGAAAAGAAGGTTAATCCGTGACCACCCCTAAAAAATCAAAATTTTGATGAAAATCCTCAAAAAAATCAAATTTTTCATATGAAAAAATTAAATTGGCCATATCTCCTTAAATATGCGTCCTAGAGCGAAAAGAAGGTTAATTCGTGACCACCCCCCAAAAATCAAAATTTTGATGAAAATCCTCAAAAAATCAAATTTTTTATATGAAAAACTTAAATTGGCCATATCTCCTTAAATATGCGTCCTAGAGCGAAAAGAAGGTTAATTCGTGACCACCCCCCAAAATTCAAAATTTTGATGAAAATCCTCGAAAAATCAAATTTTTCATATGAAAAACTTAAATTGGCCATATCTCCTTAAATATGCGTCCTAGAGCGAAAAGAAGGTTAATTCGTGACCACCCCCAAAAAATCAAAATTTTGATGAAAATCCTCAAAAAATCAAATTTTTCATATGAAAAACTTAAATTGGCCATATCTCCTTAAATATGCGTCCTAGAGCGAAAAGAAGGTTAATTCGTGACCACCCCCCAAAAATCAAAATTTTGATGAAAATCCTCAAAAAATCTAATTTTTCATATGAAAAACTTAAATTGGCCATATCTCCTTAAATATGCGTCCTAGAGCGAAAAGAAGGTTAATTCGTGACCACCCCCCAAAACTCAAAATTTTGATGAAAATCCTCGAAAAATCAAATTTTTCATATGAAAAACTTAAATTGGCCATATCTCCTTAAATATGCGTCCTAGAGCGAAAAGAAGGTTAATTCGTGACCACCCCCAAAAAATCAAAATTTTGATGAAAATCCTCGAAAAATCAAATTTTTCATATGAAAAACTTAAATTGGCCATATCTCCTTAAATATGCGTCCTAGAGCGAAAAGAAGGTTAATTCGTGACCACCCCCAAAATTCAAAATTTTGATGAAAATCCTCGAAAAATCAAATTTTTCATATGAAAAACTTAAATTGGCCATATCTCCTTAAATATGCGTCCTAGAGCGAAAAGAAGGTTAATTCGTGACCACCCCCCAAAAATCAAAATTTTGATCCTCAAAAAACCAAATTTTTTATATGAAAAACTTAGATTGGCCATATCTCCTTAAATATGCGTCCTAGAGCGAAAAGAAGGTTAATTCGTGACCACCCCCAAAAAATCAAAATTTTGATGAAAATCCTCGAAAAATCAAATTTTTCATATGAAAAACTTAAATTGGCCATATCTCCTTAAATATGCGTCCTAGAGCGAAAAGAAGGTTAATTCGTGACCACCCCCCAAAATTCAAAATTTTGATGAAAATCCTCGAAAAATCAATTTTTTCATATGAAAAACTTAAATTGGCCATATCTCCTTAAATATGCGTCCTAGAGCGAAAATAAGGTTAATTCGTGACCACCCCCAAAAAATCAAAATTTTGATGAAAATCCTCAAAAAAATCAAATTTTTCATATGAAAAACTTAAATTGGCCATATTTCCTTAAATATGCGTCCTAGAGCGAAAAGAAGGTTAATTCGTGACCACCCCCAAAAAATCAAAATTTTGATGAAAATCCTCGAAAAATCAAATTTTTCATATGAAAAACTTAAATTGGCCATATCTCCTTAAATATGCGTCCTAGAGCGAAAAGAAGGTTAATTCGTGACCACCCCCCAAAATTCAAAATTTTGATGAAAATCCTCGAAAAATCAAATTTTTCATATGAAAAACTTAAATTGGCCATATCTCCTTAAATATGCGTCCTAGAGCGAAAAGAAGGTTAATTCGTGACCACCCCCAAAAAATCAAAATTTTGATGAAAATCCTCAAAAAATCAAATTTTTCATATGAAAAACTTAAATTGGCCATATCTCCTTAAATATGCGTCCTAGAGCGAAAAGAAGGTTAATTCGTGACCACCCCCCAAAAATCAAAATTTTGATGAAAATCCTCAAAAAATCTAATTTTTCATATGAAAAACTTAAATTGGCCATATCTCCTTAAATATGCGTCCTAGAGCGAAAAGAAGGTTAATTCGTGACCACCCCCCAAAACTCAAAATTTTGATGAAAATCCTCGAAAAATCAAATTTTTCATATGAAAAACTTAAATTGGCCATATCTCCTTAAATATGCGTCCTAGAGCGAAAAGAAGGTTAATTCGTGACCACCCCCAAAAAATCAAAATTTTGATGAAAATCCTCGAAAAATCAAATTTTTCATATGAAAAACTTAAATTGGCCATATCTCCTTAAATATGCGTCCTAGAGCGAAAAGAAGGTTAATTCGTGACCACCCCCAAAATTCAAAATTTTGATGAAAATCCTCGAAAAATCAAATTTTTCATATGAAAAACTTAAATTGGCCATATCTCCTTAAATATGCGTCCTAGAGCGAAAAGAAGGTTAATTCGTGACCACCCCCCAAAAATCAAAATTTTGATCCTCAAAAAACCAAATTTTTTATATGAAAAACTTAGATTGGCCATATCTCCTTAAATATGCGTCCTAGAGCGAAAAGAAGGTTAATTCGTGACCACCCCCAAAAAATCAAAATTTTGATGAAAATCCTCGAAAAATCAAATTTTTCATATGAAAAACTTAAATTGGCCATATCTCCTTAAATATGCGTCCTAGAGCGAAAAGAAGGTTAATTCGTGACCACCCCCCAAAATTCAAAATTTTGATGAAAATCCTCGAAAAATCAATTTTTTCATATGAAAAACTTAAATTGGCCATATCTCCTTAAATATGCGTCCTAGAGCGAAAATAAGGTTAATTCGTGACCACCCCCAAAAAATCAAAATTTTGATGAAAATCCTCAAAAAAATCAAATTTTTCATATGAAAAACTTAAATTGGCCATATTTCCTTAAATATGCGTCCTAGAGCGAAAAGAAGGTTAATTCGTGACCACCCCCAAAAAATCAAAATTTTGATGAAAATCCTCGAAAAATCAAATTTTTCATATGAAAAACTTAAATTGGCCATATCTCCTTAAATATGCGTCCTAGAGCGAAAAGAAGGTTAATTCGTGACCACCCCCAAAAAATCAAAATTTTGATCCTCAAAAAATCAAATGTTTTATATGAAAAACTTAAATTGGCCATATCTCCTTAAATATGCGTCCTAGAGCGAAAAGAAGGTTAATTCGTGACCACCCCCCAAAATTCAAAATTTTGATGAAAATCCTCGAAAAATCAAATTTTTCATATGAAAAACTTAAATTGGCCATATCTCCTTAAATATGCGTCCTAGAGCGAAAAGAAGGTTAATTCGTGACCACCCCCAAAAAATCAAAATTTTGATGAAAATCCTCAAAAAAATCAAATTTTTCATATGAAAAACATAAATTGGCCATATCTCCTTAAATATGCGTCCTAAAGCGAAAAGAAGGTTAATTCGTGACCACCCCCCAAAATTCAAAATTTTGATGAAAATCCTCGAAAAATCAAATTTTTCATATGAAAAAACTTAAATTGGCCGTATCTCCTTAAATATGCGTCCTAGAGCGAAAAGAAGGTTAATCCGTGACCACCCCCCAAAAATCAAAATTTTGATGAAAATCCTCGAAAAATCAAATTTTTCATATGAAAAAACTTAAATTGGCCATATCTCCTTAAATATGCGTCCTAAAGCGAAAAGAAGGTTAATTCGTGACCACCCCCAAAAAATCAAAATTTTGATGAAAATCCTCAAAAAAATCAAATTTTTCATATGAAAAACATAAATTGGCCATATCTCCTTAAATATGCGTCCTAGAGCGAAAAGAAGGTTAATCCGTGACCACCCCCCAAAAATCAAAATTTTGATGAAAATCCTCGAAAAATCAAATTTTTCATATGAACAACTTAAATTGGCCTTATCTCCTTAAATATGCGTCCTAGAGCGAAAAGAAGGTTAATTCGTGACCACTCCCTAAAATTCAAAATTTTGATGAAAATCCTCGAAAAATCAAATTTTTCATATGAAAAACTTAAATTGGCCATATCTCCTTAAATATGCGTCCTAGAGCGAAAAGAAGAATGTTAATTCGTGACCACCCCCCAAAAATCAAAATTTTAATGAAAATCCTCAAAAAATCAAATTTTTCATAGGAAAAACTTAAATTGGCCATATCTCCTTAAATATGCGTCCTAGAGCGAAAAGAAGGTTAATTCGTGACCACCGCCCAAATTCAAAATTTTGATGAAAATCCTCGAAAAATCAAATTTTTCATATGAAAAACTTAAATTGGTCATATCTCCTTAAATATGCGTCCTAGAGCGAAAAGAAGGTTAATTCGTGACCACCCCCCAAAAATCAAAATTTTAATGAAAATCCTCAAAAAATCAAATTTTTCATATGAAAAACTTAAATTGGCCATATCTCCTTAAATATGCGTCCTAGAGCGAAAAGAAGGTTAATTCGTGACCACCCCCCAAAATTCAAAATTTTGATGAAAATCCTCGAAAAAGCAAATTTTTCATATGAAAAAACTTAAATTGGCCGTATCTCCTTAAATATGCGTCCTAGAGCGAAAAGAAGGTTAATTCGTGACCACCCCCAAAAAATCAAAATTTTGATGAAAATCCTCGAAAAATCAAATTTTTCATATTAAAAACTTAAATTGGCCATATCTCCTTAAATATGCGTCCTAGAGCGAAAAGAAGGTTAATTCGTGACCACCCCCAAAAAATCAAAATTTTGATGAAAATCCTCAAAAAATCAAATTTTTTATATGAAAAACTTAAATTGGCCATATCTCCTTAAATATGCGTCCTAGAGCGAAAAGAAGGTTAATTCGTGACCACCCCCCAAAATTCAAAATTTTGATGAAAATCCTCGAAAAATCAAATTTTTCATATGAAAAACTTAAATTGGCCATATCTCCTTAAATATGCGTCCTAGAGCGAAAAGAAGGTTAATTCGTGACCACCCCCAAAAAATCAAAATTTTGATGAAAATCCTCAAAAAATCAAATTTTTCATATGAAAAACTTAAATTGGCCATATCTCCTTAAATATGCGTCCTAGAGCGAAAAGAAAAAAATCAAAATTTTGATGAAAATCCTCAAAAAAATCAAATTTTTCATATGAAAAACTTAAATTGGCCATATCTCCTTAAATATGCGTCCTAGAGCGAAAAGAAGGTTAATTCGTGACCACCCCCCAAAAATCAAAATTTTGATGAAAATCCTCGAAAAATCAAATTTTTCATATGAAAAACTTAAATTGGCCATATCTCCTTAAATATGCGTCCTAGAGCGAAAAGAAGGTTAATTCGTGACCACCCCAAAACTCAAAATTTTGATGAAAATCCTCGAAAAATCAAATTTTTCATATGAAAAACTTAAATTGGCCATATCTCCTTAAATATGCGTCCTAGAGCGAAAAGAAGGTTAATTCTTGACCACCCCCAAAAAATCAAAATTTTGATGAAAATCCTCGAAAAATCAAATTTTTCATATTAAAAACTTAAATTGGCCATATCTCCTTAAATATGCGTCCTAGAGCGAAAAGAAGGTTAATTCGTGACCACCCCAAAAAATCAAAATTTTGATGAAAATCCTCAAAAAATCAAATTTTTTATATGAAAAACTTAAATTGGCCATATCTCCTTAAATATGCGTCCTAGAGCGAAAAGAAGGTTAATTCGTGACCACCCCCCAAAATTCAAAATTTTGATGAAAATCCTCGAAAAATCAAATTTTTCATATGAAAAACTTAAATTGGCCATATCTCCTTAAATATGCGTCCTAGAGCGTAAAGAAAAAAATCAAAATTTTGATGAAAATCCTCAAAAAAATCAAATTTTTCATATGAAAAACTTAAATTGGCCATATCTCCTTAAATATGCGTCCTAGAGCGAAAAGAAGGTTAATTCGTGACCACCCCCAAAAAATCAAAATTTTGATGAAAATCCTCAAAAAAATCAAATTTTTTATATGAAAAACTTAAATTGGCCATATCTCCTTAAATATGCGTCCTAGAGCGAAAAGAAGGTTAATTCGTGACCACCCCCCAAAAATCAAAATTTTAATGAAAATCCTCAAAAAATCAAATTTTTCATATAAAAATCTTAAATTGGCCATATCTCCTTAAATATGCGTCCTAGAGCGAAAAGAAGGTTAATCCGTGACCACCCCCCAAAAATCAAAATTTTGATGAAAATCCTCGAAAAATCAAATTTTTCATATGAACAACTTAAATTGGCCTTATCTCCTTAAATATGCGTCCTAGAGCGAAAAGAAGGTTAATTCGTGACCACCCCCCAAAATTCAAAATTTTGATGAAAATCCTCGAAAAATCAAATTTTTCATATGAAAAACTTAAATTGGCCATATCTCCTTAAATATGCGTCCTAGAGCGAAAAGAAGGTTAATTCGTGACCACCCCCCAAAAAATCTAATTTTTCATATGAAAAACTTAAATTGGCCATATCTCCTTAAATATGCGTCCTAGAGCGAAAAGAAGGTCAATTCGTGACCACCCTCCAAAAATCAAAATTTTAATGAAAATCCTCAAAAAATCAAATTTTCCATATGAAAAACTTAAATTGGCCATATCTCCTTAAATATGCGTCCTAGAGCGAAAAGATGGTTAATTCGTGACCACCCCCCAAAATTCAAAATTTTGATGAAAATCAAAATTTTGATGAAAATCCTCGAAAAATCAAATTTTTCATATGAACAACTTAAATTGGCCATATCTCCTTAAATATGCGTCCTAGAGCGAAAAGAAGGTTAATTCGTGACCACCCCCCAAAAATCACAATTTTGATGAAAATTCTCAAAAACTCTAATTTTTCATATGAAAAACTTAAATTGGCCATATCTCCTTAAATATGCGTCCTAGAGCGAGAAGAAGGTTAATTCGTGACCACCCTCCAAAAATCAAAATTTTAATGAATATCCTCAAAAAATCAAATTTTCCATGTGAAAAACTTAAATTGGCCATATCTCCTTAAATATGCGTCCTAGAGTGAAAAGAAGGTTAATTCGTGACCACCCCCCAAAATTCAAAATTTTGATGAAAATCCTCGAAAAATCAAATTTTTCATATGAAAAACTTAAATTGGCCATATCTCCTTAAATATGCGTCCTAGAGCGAAAAGAAGGTTAATTCGTGACCACCCCCCAAAAATTAAAATTTTAATGAAAATCCTCAAAAAAATCAAATTTTTCATATGAAAAACTTAAATTGGCCATATCTCCTTAAATATGCGTCCTAGAGCGAAAAGAAGGTTAATTCGTGACCACCCCCCACATTCAAAATTTTGATGAAAATCCTCAAAAAATCTAATTTTTCATATGAAAAACTTAAATTGGCCGTATCTCCTTAAATATGCGTCCTAGAGCGAAAAGAAGGTTAATTCGTGACCGCCACCAAAAAATCAAAATTTTGATGAAAATCCTCAAAAAAATCAAATTTTTCATATGAAAAACTTAAATTGTCCATATCTCCTTAAATATGCGTCCTAGAGCGAAAAGAAAGTTAGTTCGTGACCACCCCCCCAAAATTCAAAATTTTGATGAAAATCCTCGAAAAATCAAATTTTTCATATGAACAACTTAAATTGGCCTTATCTCCTTAAATATGCGTCCTAGAGCGAAAAGAAGGTTAATTCGTGACCACCCCCCCAAAATTTTGATGAAAATCCTCGAAAAATCAAATTTTTCATATGAAAAAGTTAAATTGGCCATATCTCCTTAAATATGCGTCCTAGAGCGAAAAGAAGGTTAATTCGTGACCACCCCCAAAAAATCAAAATTTTGATGAAAATCCTCGAAAAATCAAATTTTTCATATGAAAAACTTAAATTGGCCATATCTCCTTAAATATGCGTCCTAGAGCGAAAAGAAGGTTAATTCGTGACCACCCCCAAAAAATCAAAATTTTGATGAAAATCCTCAAAAAATCAAATTTTTTATATGAAAAACTTAAATTGGCCATATCTCCTTAAATATGCGTCCTAGAGCGAAAAGAAGGTTAATTCGTGACCACCCCCCAAAATTCAAAATTTTGATGAAAATCCTCGAAAAATCAAATTTTTCATATGAAAAAACTTAAATTGGCCATATCTCCTTAAATATGCGTCCTAGAGCGAAAAGAAGGTTAATTTGTGACCACCCCCAAAAAATTAAAATTTTAATGAAAATCCTCAAAAAAATCAAATTTTTCATATGAAAAACTTAAATTGGCCATATCTCCTTAAATATGCGTCCTAGAGCGAAAAGAAGGTTAATTCGTGACCACCCCCAAAAAATCAAAATTTTGATGAAAATCCTCAAAAATCTAATTTTTCATATGAAAAACTTAAATTGGCCATATCTCCTTAAATATGCGTCCTAGAGCGAAAAGAAGGTTAATTCGTGACCACCCCCCACAATTCAAAATTTTGATGAAAATCCTCGAAAAATCAAATTTTTCATATGAAAAACTTAAATTGGCCATATCTCCTTAAATATGCGTCCTAGAGCGAAAAGAAGGTTAATTCGTGACCACCCCCAAAAAATCAAAATTTTGATGAAAATCCTCAAAAATCTAATTTTTCATATGAAAAACTTAAATTGGCCATATCTCCTTAAATATGCGTCCTAGAGCGAAAAGAAGGTTAATTCGTGACCACCCGCCAAAATTCAAAATTTTGATGAAAATCCTCGAAAAATCAAATTTTTCATATGAAAAACTTAAATTGGCCATATCTCCTTAAATATGCGTCCTAGAGCGAAAAGAAGGTTAATTCGTGACCACCCCCAAAAAATCAAAATTTTGATGAAAATCCTCAAAAAAATCAAATTTTTCATATGAAAAACTTAAATTGGCCATATCTCCTTAAATATGCGTCCTAGAGCGAAAAGAAGGTTAATTCGTGACCACCCCCCACATTCAAAATTTTGATGAAAATCCTCAAAAAATCTAATTTTTCATATGAAAAACTTAAATTGGCCGTATCTCCTTAAATATGCGTCCTAGAGCGAAAAGAAGGTTAATTCGTGACCGCCACCAAAAAATCAAAATTTTGATGAAAATCCTCAAAAAAATCAAATTTTTCATATGAAAAACTTAAATTGTCCATATCTCCTTAAATATGCGTCCTAGAGCGAAAAGAAAGTTAGTTCGTGACCACCCCCCCAAAACTCAAAATTTTGATGAAAATCCTCGAAAAATCAAATTTTTCATATGAACAACTTAAATTGGCCTTATCTCCTTAAATATGCGTCCTAGAGCGAAAAGAAGGTTAATTCGTGACCACCCCCCCAAAATTTTGATGAAAATCCTCGAAAAATCAAATTTTTCATATGAAAAAGTTAAATTGGCCATATCTCCTTAAATATGCGTCCTAGAGCGAAAAGAAGGTTAATTCGTGACCACCCCCAAAAAAATCAAAATTTTGATGAAAATCCTCGAAAAATCAAATTTTTCATATGAAAAACTTAAATTGGCCATATCTCCTTAAATATGCGTCCTAGAGCGAAAAGAAGGTTAATTCGTGACCACCCCCAAAAAATCAAAATTTTGATGAAAATCCTCAAAAAATCAAATTTTTTATATGAAAAACTTAAATTGGCCATATCTCCTTAAATATGCGTCCTAGAGC
Organism: Haematobia irritans; assembly: GCF_050003625.1. Taxonomy (NCBI): domain Eukaryota; kingdom Metazoa; phylum Arthropoda; class Insecta; order Diptera; family Muscidae; genus Haematobia; species Haematobia irritans. Next base: position 143,616,728 of record NC_134398.1, on the reverse strand, counting down.
GAAAAGAAGGTTAATTCGTGACCACCCCCCAAAATTCAAAATTTTGATGAAAATCCTCGAAAAATCAAATTTTTCATATGAAAAAACTTAAATTGGCCATATCTCCTTAAATATGCGTCCTAGAGCGAAAAGAAGGTTAATTTGTGACCACTCCCAAAAAATTAAAATTTTAATGAAAATCCTCAAAAAAATCAAATTTTTCATATGAAAAACTTAAATTGGCCATATCTCCTTAAATATGCGTCCTAGAGCGAAAAGAAGGTTAATTCGTGACCACCCCCCACATTCAAAATTTTGATGAAAATCCTCAAAAATCTAATTTTTCATATGAAAAACTTAAATTGGCCATATCTCCTTAAATATGCGTCCTAGAGCGAAAAGAAGGTTAATTCGTGACCACCCCCCAAAATTCAAAATTTTGATGAAAATCCTCGAAAAATCAAATTTTTCATATGAAAAACTTAAATTGGCCATATCTCCTTAAATATGCGTCCTAGAGCGAAAAGAAGGTTAATTCGTGACCACCCCCAAAAAATCAAAATTTTGATGAAAATCCTCAAAAAAATCAAATTTTTCATATGAAAAACTTAAATTGGCCATATCTCCTTAAATATGCGTCCTAGAGCGAAAAGAAGGTTAATTCGTGACCACCCCCCACATTCAAAATTTTGATGAAAATCCTCAAAAAATCTAATTTTTCATATGAAAAACTTAAATTGGCCGTATCTCCTTAAATATGCGTCCTAGAGCGAAAAGAAGGTTAATTCGTGACCACCCCCAAAAAATCAAAATTTTGATGAAAATCCTCAACAAAATCAAATTTTTCATATGAAAAACTTAAATTGGCCATATCTCCTTAAATATGCGTCCTAGAGCGAAAAGAAGGTTAATTCGTGACCACCTCCCAAAAATCAAAATTTTGATGAAAATCCTCAAAAAATCTAATTTTTCATATGAAAAACTTAAATTGGCGATATCTCCTTAAATATGCGTCCTAGAGCGAAAAGAAGGTTAATTCGTGACCACCCCCAAAACTCAAAATTTTGATGAAAATCCTCGAAAAATCAAATTTTTCATATGAAAGACTTAAATTGGCCATATCTCCTTAAATATGCGTCCTAGAGCGAAAAGAAGGTTAATTCGTGACCACCCCCAAAAAATCAAAATTTTGATGAAAATCCTCAAAAAAATCAAATTTTTCATATGAAAAACTTAAATTGGCCATATCTCCTTAAATATGCGTCCTAGAGCGAAAAGAAGGTTAATCCGTGACCACCCCCCAAAAATCAAAATTTTGATGAAAATCCTCGAAAAATCAAATTTTTCATATGAACAACTTAAATTGGCCTTATCTCCTTAAATATGCGTCCTAGAGCGAAAAGAAGGTTAATTCGTGACCACCCCCCAAAATTCAAAATTTTGATGAAAATCCTCGAAAAATCAAATTTTTCATATGAAAAACTTAAATTGGCCATATCTCCTTAAATATGCGTCCTAGAGCGAAAAGAAGGTTAATTCGTGACCACCCCCCAAAAATCACAATTTTGATGAAAATTCTCAAAAAATCTAATTTTTCATATGAAAAACTTAAATTGGCCATATCTCCTTAAATATGCGTCCTAGAGCGAAAAGAAGGTTAATTCGTGACCACCCCCCAAAAATCAAAATTTTAATGAAAATCCTCATAAAACAAATTTTCCATATGAAAAACTTAAATTGGCCATATCTCCTTAAATATGCGTCCTAGAGCGAAAAGAAGGTTAATTCGTGACCACCTCCCCAAATTCAAAATTTTGATGAAAATCCTCGAAAAATCAAATTTTTCATGTGAAAAACTTAAATTGGCCATATCTCCTTAAATATGCGTCCTAGAGCGAAAAGAAGGTTAATTCGTGACCACCCCCCACATTCAAAATTTTGATGAAAATTAATTCGTGACCACCCCCAAAAAATCAAAATTTTGATGAAAATCCTCAAAAAATCAATTTTTTTATATGAAAAACTTAAATTGGCCATATCTCCTTAAATATGCGTCCTAGAGCGAAAAGAAGGTTAATTCGTGACCACCCCCCAAAATTCAAAATTTTGATGAAAATCCTCGAAAAATCAAATTTTTCATATGAAAAACTTAAATTGGCCATATCTCCTTAAATATGCGTCCTAGAGCGAAAAGAAGGTTAATTCGTGACCACCCCCAAAAAATCAAAATTTTGATGAAAATCCTCAAAAAAATCAAATTTTTCATATGAAAAACTTAAATTGGCCATATCTCCTTAAATATGCGTCCTAGAGCGAAAAGAAGGTTATTCGTGACCACCCCCCAAAAATCAAAATTTTGATGAAAATCCTCAAAAAATCAAATTTTTTATATGAAAAACTTAAATTGGCCATATCTCCTTAAATATGCGTCCTAGAGCGAAAAGAAGGTTAATTCGTGACCACCCCCCAAAATTCAAAATTTTGATGAAAATCCTCGAAAAATCAAATTTTTCATATGAAAAGCTTAAATTGGCCATATCTCCTTAAATATGCGTCCTAGAGCGAAAAGAAGGTTAATTCGTGACCACCCCCAAAAAATCAAAATTTTTGATGAAAATCCTCAAAAAAATCAAATTTTTCATATGAAAAACTTAAATTGGCCATATCTCCTTAAATATGCGTCCTAGAGCGAAAAGAAGGTTAATTTGTGACCACCCCCCAAAAATCAAAATTTTGATGAAAATCCTCAAAAAATCAAATTTTTTATATGAAAAACTTAAATTGGTCATATCTCCTTAAATATGCCTCCTAGAGCGAAAAGAAGGTTAATTCGTGACCACCCCCCAAAATTCAAAATTTAGATGAAAATCCTCGAAAAATCAAATTTTTCATATGAACAACTTAAATTGGCCTTATCTCCTTAAATATGCGTCCTAGAGCGAAAAGAAGGTTAATTCGTGACCACACCCCAAAATTCAAAATTTTGATGAAAATCCTCGAAAAATGAAATTTTTCATATGAAAAACTTAAATTGGCCATATCTCCTTAAATATGCGTCCTAGAGCGAAAAGAAGGTTAATTCGTGACCACCCCCCAAAAATCAAAATTTTAATGAAAATCCTCAAAAAATCAAATTTTTCATGAAAAACTTAAATTGGCCATATCTCCTTAAATATGCGTCCTAGAGCGAAAAGAAGGTTAATTCGTGACCACCCCCCAAATTCAAAATTTTGATGAAAATCCTCGAAAAATCAAATTTTTCATATGAAAAACTTAAATTGGTCATATCTCCTTAAATATGCGTCCTAGAGCGAAAAGAAGGTTAATTCGTGACCACCCCCCAAAAATCACAATTTTGATGAAAATTCTCAAAAAATCTAATTTTTCATATGAAAAACTTAAATTGGCCATATCTCCTTAAATATGCGTCCTAGAGCGAAAAGAAGGTTAATTCGTGACCACCCCCCAAAAATCAAAATTTTAATGAAAATCCTCAAAAAATCAAATTTTCCATATGAAAAACTTAAATTGGCCAATCTCCTTAAATATGCGTCCTAGAGCGAAAAGAAGGTTAATTCGTAACCACCTCCCAAAATTCAAAATTTTGATGAAAATCCTCGAAAAATCAAATTTTTCATATGAAAAACTTAAATTGGCCATATCTCCTTAAATATGCGTCCTAGAGCGAAAAGAAGGTTAATTCGTGACCACCCCCCAAAAATTAAAATTTTAATGAAAATCCTCAAAAAAAAATCAAATTTTTCATATGAAAAACTTAAATTGGCCATATCTCCTTAAATATGCGTCCTAGAGCGAAAAGAAGGTTAATTCGTGACCACCCCCAAAAAATCAAAATTTTGATGAAAATCCTCAAAAAATCAAATTTTTCATATGAAAAACTTAAATTGGCCGTATCTCCTTAAATATGCGTCCTAGAGCGAAAAGAAGGTTAATTCGTGACCACCCCCAAAAAATCAAAATTTTGATGAAAATCCTCAAAAAATCAAATTTTTCATATGAAAAACTTAAATTGGCCATATCTCCTTAAATATGCGTCCTAGAGCGAAAAGAAGGTTAATTCGTGACCACCCCCCAAAAATCAAAATTTTGATGAAAATCCTCGAAAAATCTAATTTTTCATATGAAAAACTTAAATTGGCCATATCTCCTTAAATATGCGTCCTAGAGCGAAAATAAGGTTAATTCGTGACCACCCCCCAAATCTCAAAATTTTGATGAAAATCCTCGAAAAATCAAATTTTTCATATGAAAAACTTAAATTGGCCATATCTCCTTAAATATGCGTCCTAGAGCGAAAAGAAGGTTAATTCGTGACCACCCCCAAAAAATCAAAATTTTGATGAAAATCCTCGAAAAATCAAATTTTTCATATGAAAAACTTAAATTGGCCATATCTCCTTAAATATGCGTCCTAGAGCGAAAAGAAGGTTAATTCGTGACCACCCCCAAAAAATCAAAATTTTGACGAAAATCCTCAAAAAATCAAATTTTTTATATGAAAAACTTAAATTGGCCATATCTCCTTAAATATGCGTCCTAGAGCGAAAAGAAGGTTAATTCGTGACCACCCCCCACAATTCAAAATTTTGATGAAAATCCTCGAAAAATCAAATTTTTCATATGAAAAACTTAAATTGGCCATATCTCCTTAAATATGCGTCCTAGAGCGAAAGGAAGGTTAATTCGTGACCACCCCCAAAAAATCAAAATTTTGATGAAAATCCTCAAAAAAATCAAATTTTTCATATGAAAAACTTAAATTGGCCCTATCTCCTTAAATATGCGTCCTAGAGCGAAAAGAAGGTTAATTCGTGACCACCCCCCAAAACTCAAAATTTTGATGAAAATCCTCAAAAAATCAAATTTTTTATATGAAAAACTTAAATTGGCCATATCTCCTTAAATATGCGTCCTAGAGCGAAAAGAAGGTTAATTCGTGACCACCCCCCACAATTCAAAATTTTGATGAAAATCCTCGAAAAATCAAATTTTTCATATGAAAAACTTAAATTGGCCATATCTCCTTAAATATGCGTCCTAGAGCGAAAAGAAGGTTAATTCGTGACCACCCCCAAAAAATCAAAATTTTGATGAAAATCCTCGAAAAATCAAATTTTTCATATGAAAAACTTAAATTGGCCATATCTCCTTAAATATGCGTCCTAGAGCGAAAAGAAGGTTAATTCGTGACCACCCCCAAAAAATCAAAATTTTGACGAAAATCCTCAAAAAATCAAATTTTTTATATGAAAAACTTAAATTGGCCATATCTCCTTAAATATGCGTCCTAGAGCGAAAAGAAGGTTAATTCGTGACCACCCCCCACAATTCAAAATTTTGATGAAAATCCTCGAAAAATCAAATTTTTCATATGAAAAACTTAAATTGGCCATATCTCCTTAAATATGCGTCCTAGAGCGAAAGGAAGGTTAATTCGTGACCACCCCCAAAAAATCAAAATTTTGATGAAAATCCTCAAAAAAATCAAATTTTTCATATGAAAAACTTAAATTGGCCATATCTCCTTAAATATGCGTCCTAGAGCGAAAAGAAGGTTAATTCGTGACCACCCCCCAAAACTCAAAATTTTGATGAAAATCCTCAAAAAATCAAATTTTTTATATGAAAAACTTAAATTGGCCATATCTCCTTAAATATGCGTCCTAGAGCGAAAAGAAGGTTAATTCGTGACCACCCCCCACAATTCAAAATTTTGATGAAAATCCTCGAAAAATCAAATTTTTCATATGAAAAACTTAAATTGGCCATATCTCCTTAAATGTGCGTCCTAGAGCGAAAGGAAGGTTAATTCGTGACCACCCCCAAAAAATCAAAATTTTGATGAAAATCCTCAAAAAATCAAATTTTTCATATGAAAAACTTAAATTGGCCGTATCTCCTTAAATATGCGTCCTAGAGCGAAAAGAAGGTTAATTCGTGACCACCCCCAAAAAATCAAAATTTTGATGAAAATCCTCAAAAAATCAAATTTTTCATATGAAAAACTTAAATTGGCCATATCTCCTTAAATATGCGTCCTAGAGCGAAAAGAAGGTTAATTGGTGACCACCCCCCAAAAATCAAAATTTTGATGAAAATCCTCGAAAAATCTAATTTTTCATATGAAAAACTTAAATTGGCTATATCTCCTTAAATATGCGTCCTAGAGCGAAAATAAGGTTAATTCGTGACCACCCCCCAAATCTCAAAATTTTGATGAAAATCCTCGAAAAATCAAATTTTTCATATGAAAAACTTAAATTGGCCATATCTCCTTAAATATGCGTCCTAGAGCGAAAAGAAGGTTAATTCGTGACCACCCCCAAAAAATCAAAATTTTGATGAAAATCCTCGAAAAATCAAATTTTTCATATGAAAAACTTAAATTGGCCATATCTCCTTAAATATGCGTCCTAGAGCGAAAAGAAGGTTAATTCGTGACCACCCCCAAAAAATCAAAATTTTGACGAAAATCCTCAAAAAATCAAATTTTTTATATGAAAAACTTAAATTGGCCATATCTCCTTAAATATGCGTCCTAGAGCGAAAAGAAGGTTAATTCGTGACCACCCCCCACAATTCAAAATTTTGATGAAAATCCTCGAAAAATCAAATTTTTCATATGAAAAACTTAAATTGGCCATATCTCCTTAAATATGCGTCCTAGAGCGAAAGGAAGGTTAATTCGTGACCACCCCCAAAAAATCAAAATTTTGATGAAAATCCTCAAAAAAATCAAATTTTTCATATGAAAAACTTAAATTGGCCCTATCTCCTTAAATATGCGTCCTAGAGCGAAAAGAAGGTTAATTCGTGACCACCCCCCAAAACTCAAAATTTTGATGAAAATCCTCAAAAAATCAAATTTTTTATATGAAAAACTTAAATTGGCCATATCTCCTTAAATATGCGTCCTAGAGCGAAAAGAAGGTTAATTCGTGACCACCCCCCACAATTCAAAATTTTGATGAAAATCCTCGAAAAATCAAATTTTTCATATGAAAAACTTAAATTGGCCATATCTCCTTAAATATGCGTCCTAGAGCGAAAAGAAGGTTAATTCGTGACCACCCCCAAAAAATCAAAATTTTGATGAAAATCCTCGAAAAATCAAATTTTTCATATGAAAAACTTAAATTGGCCATATCTCCTTAAATATGCGTCCTAGAGCGAAAAGAAGGTTAATTCGTGACCACCCCCAAAAAATCAAAATTTTGACGAAAATCCTCAAAAAATCAAATTTTTTATATGAAAAACTTAAATTGGCCATATCTCCTTAAATATGCGTCCTAGAGCGAAAAGAAGGTTAATTCGTGACCACCCCCCACAATTCAAAATTTTGATGAAAATCCTCGAAAAATCAAATTTTTCATATGAAAAACTTAAATTGGCCATATCTCCTTAAATATGCGTCCTAGAGCGAAAGGAAGGTTAATTCGTGACCACCCCCAAAAAATCAAAATTTTGATGAAAATCCTCAAAAAAATCAAATTTTTCATATGAAAAACTTAAATTTGCCATATCTCCTTAAATATGCGTCCTAGAGCGAAAAGAAGGTTAATTCGTGACCACCCCCCAAAACTCAAAATTTTGATGAAAATCCTCAAAAAATCAAATTTTTTATATGAAAAACTTAAATTGGCCATATCTCCTTAAATATGCGTCCTAGAGCGAAAAGAAGGTTAATTCGTGACCACCCCCCACAATTCAAAATTTTGATGAAAATCCTCGAAAAATCAAATTTTTCATATGAAAAACTTAAATTGGCCATATCTCCTTAAATATGCGTCCTAGAGCGAAAGGAAGGTTAATTCGTGACCACCCTCAAAAAATCAAAATTTTGATGAAAATCCTCAAAAAAATCAAATTTTTCATATGAAAAACTTAAATTGGCCATATCTCCTTAAATATGCGTCCTAGAGCGAAAAGAAGGTTAATTCGTGACCACCCCCCAAAATTCAAAATTTTGATGAAAATCCTCGAAAAATCAAATTTTTCATATGAAAAACTTAAATTGGCCATATCTCCTTAAATATGCGTCCTAGAGCGAAAAGAAATTTTGATGAAAATTCTCAAAAAATCTAATTTTTCATATGAAAAACTTAAATTGGCCATATCTCCTTAAATATACGTCCTAGAGCGAAAAGAAGGTTAATTCGTGACCACCCCCCAAAAATCAAAATTTTAATGAAAATCCTCAAAAAATCAAATTTTCCATATGAAAAACTTAAATTGGCCATATCTCCTTAAATATGCGTCCTAGAGCGAAAAAAAGGTTAATTCGTGACCACCCCCCAAAATTCAAAATTTTGATGAAAATCCTCAAAAAAATCAAATTTTCCATATGAAAAACTTAAATTGGCCATATCTCCTTAAATATGCGTCCTAGAGCGAAAAGAAGGTTAATTCGTGACCACCCCCCACATTCAAAATTTTGATGAAAATCCTCAAAAAAATCAAATTTTTCATATGAAAAACTTAAATTGGCCATATCTCCTTAAATATGCGTCCTAGAGCGAAAAGAAGGTTAATTCGTGACCACCCCCCAAAAATCAAAATTTTAATGAAAATCCTCAAAAAATCAAATTTTCCATATGAAAAACTTAAATTGGCCATATCTCCTTAAATATGCGTCCTAGAGCGAAAAGAAGGTTAATTCGTGACCACCCCCCACATTCAAAATTTTGATGAAAATCCTCAAAAAATCTAATTTTTCATATGAAAAACTTAAATTGGCCATATCTCCTTAAATATGCGTCCTAGAGCGAAAAGAAGGTTAATTCGTGACCACCCCCCAAAATTCAAAATTTTGATGAAAATCCTCGAAAAATCAAATTTTTCATATGAAAAACTTAAATTGGCCATATCTCCTTAAATATGCGTCCTAGAGCGAAAAGAAGGTTAATTCGTGACCACCCTCCAAAATTCAAAACTTTGATGAAAATCCTCGAAAAATCAAATTTTTCATATGAAAAACTTAAATTGGCCATATCTCCTTAAATATGCGTCCTAGAGCGAAAAGAAGGTTAATTCGTGACCACCCCTAAAAAATCAAAATTTTGATGAAAATCCTCGAAAAATCAAATTTTTCATATGAAAAACTTAAATTGGCCATATCTCCTTAAATATGCGTCCTAGAGCGAAAAGAAGGTTAATTCGTGACCACCCCCAAAAAATCAAAATTTTGATGAAAATCCTCAAACAATCAAATTTTTTATATGAAAAACTTAAAATGGCCATATCTCCTTAAATATGCGGCCTAGAGCGAAAAGAAGGTTAATTCGTGACCACCCCCCAAAATTCAAAATTTTGATGAAAATCCTCGAAAAATCAAATTTTTCATATGAAAAACTTAAATTGGCCATATCTCCTTAAATATGCGTCCTAGAGCGAAAAGAAGGTTAATTCGTGACCACCCCCCAAATTCAAAATTTTGATGAAAATCCTCAAAAAATCAAAATTTTTCATATGAAAAACTTAAATTGGCCATATCTCCTTAAATATGCGTCCTAGAGCGAAAAGAAGGTTAATTCGTGACCACCCCCAAAAAATCAAAATTTTGATGAAAATCCTCAAAAAAATCAAATTTTGTCATATGAAAAACTTAAATTGGCCATATCTCCTTAAATATGCGTCCTAGAGCGAAAAGAAGGTTAATTCGTGACCACCCCCAAAAAATCAAAATTTTGATGAAAATCCTCGAAAAATCTAATTTTTCATATGAAAAACTTAAATTGGCCATATCTCCTTAAATATGCGTCCTAGAGCGAAAATAAGGTTAATTCGTGACCACCCCCCAAATCTCAAAATTTTGATGAAAATCCTCGAAAAATCAAATTTTTCATATGAAAAACTTAAATTGGCCATATCTCCTTAAATATGCGTCCTAGAGCGAAAAGAAGGTTAATTCGTGACCACCCCCAAAAAATCAAAATTTTGATGAAAATCCTCGAAAAATCAAATTTTTCATATGAAAAACTTAAATTGGCCATATCTCCTTAAATATGCGTCCTAGAGCGAAAAGAAGGTTAATTCGTGACCACCCCCAAAAAATCAAAATTTTGACGAAAATCCTCAAAAAATCAAATTTTTTATATGAAAAACTTAAATTGGCCATATCTCCTTAAATATGCGTCCTAGAGCGAAAAGAAGGTTAATTCGTGACCACCCCCCACAATTCAAAATTTTGATGAAAATCCTCGAAAAATCAAATTTTTCATATGAAAAACTTAAATTGGCCATATCTCCTTAAATATGCGTCCTAGAGCGAAAGGAAGGTTAATTCGTGACCACCCCCAAAAAATCAAAATTTTGATGAAAATCCTCAAAAAAATCAAATTTTTCATATGAAAAACTTAAATTGGCCCTATCTCCTTAAATATGCGTCCTAGAGCGAAAAGAAGGTTAATTCGTGACCACCCCCCAAAACTCAAAATTTTGATGAAAATCCTCAAAAAATCAAATTTTTTATATGAAAAACTTAAATTGGCCATATCTCCTTAAATATGCGTCCTAGAGCGAAAAGAAGGTTAATTCGTGACCACCCCCCACAATTCAAAATTTTGATGAAAATCCTCGAAAAATCAAATTTTTCATATGAAAAACTTAAATTGGCCATATCTCCTTAAATATGCGTCCTAGAGCGAAAAGAAGGTTAATTCGTGACCACCCCCAAAAAATCAAAATTTTGATGAAAATCCTCGAAAAATCTAATTTTTCATATGAAAAACTTAAATTGGCCATATCTCCTTAAATATGCGTCCTAGAGCGAAAAGAAGGTTAATTCGTGACCACCCCCAAAAAATCAAAATTTTGACGAAAATCCTCAAAAAATCAAATTTTTTATATGAAAAACTTAAATTGGCCATATCTCCTTAAATATGCGTCCTAGAGCGAAAAGAAGGTTAATTCGTGACCACCCCCCACAATTCAAAATTTTGATGAAAATCCTCGAAAAATCAAATTTTTCATATGAAAAACTTAAATTGGCCATATCTCCTTAAATATGCGTCCTAGAGCGAAAGGAAGGTTAATTCGTGACCACCCCCAAAAAATCAAAATTTTGATGAAAATCCTCAAAAAATCAAATTTTTCATATGAAAAACTTAAATTGGCCATATCTCCTTAAATATGCGTCCTAGAGCGAAAAGAAGGTTAATTCGTGACCACCCCCCAAAACTCAAAATTTTGATGAAAATCCTCAAAAAATCAAATTTTTTATATGAAAAACTTAAATTGGCCATATCTCCTTAAATATGCGTCCTAGAGCGAAAAGAAGGTTAATTCGTGACCACCCCCCACAATTCAAAATTTTGATGAAAATCCTCGAAAAATCAAATTTTTCATATGAAAAACTTAAATTGGCCATATCTCCTTAAATATGCGTCCTAGAGCGAAAGGAAGGTTAATTCGTGACCACCCCCAAAAAATCAAAATTTTGATGAAAATCCTCAAAAAAATCAAATTTTTCATATGAAAAACTTAAATTGGCCATATCTCCTTAAATATGCGTCCTAGAGCGAAAAGAAGGTTAATTCGTGACCACCCCCCAAAATTCAAAATTTTGATGAAAATCCTCGAAAAATCAAATTTTTCATATGAAAAACTTAAATTGGCCATATCTCCTTAAATATGCGTCCTAGAGCGAAAAGAAATTTTGATGAAAATTCTCAAAAAATCTAATTTTTCATATGAAAAACTTAAATTGGCCATATCTCCTTAAATATACGTCCTAGAGCGAAAAGAAGGTTAATTCGTGACCACCCCCCAAAAATCAAAATTTTAATGAAAATCCTCAAAAAATCAAATTTTCCATATGAAAAACTTAAATTGGCCATATCTCCTTAAATATGCGTCCTAGAGCGAAAAAAAGGTTAATTCGTGAACACCCCCCAAAATTCAAAATTTTGATGAAAATCCTCAAAAAAATCAAATTTTCCATATGAAAAACTTAAATTGGCCATATCTCCTTAAATATGCGTCCTAGAGCGAAAAGAAGGTTAATTCGTGACCACCCCCCACATTCAAAATTTTGATGAAAATCCTCAAAAAAATCAAATTTTTCATATGAAAAACTTAAATTGGCCATATCTCCTTAAATATGCGTCCTAGAGCGAAAAGAAGGTTAATTCGTGACCACCCCCCAAAAATCAAAATTTTAATGAAAATCCTCAAAAAATCAAATTTTCCATATGAAAAACTTAAATTGGCCATATCTCCTTAAATATGCGTCCTAGAGCGAAAAGAAGGTTAATTCGTGACCACCCCCCACATTCAAAATTTTGATGAAAATCCTCAAAAAATCAAATTTTTCATATGAAAAACTTAAATTGGCCATATCTCCTTAAATATGCGTCCTAGAGCGAAAAGAAGGTTAATTCGTGACCACCCCCCAAAAATCAAAATTTTAATGAAAATCCTCAAAAAATCAAATTTTCCATATGAAAAACTTAAATTGGCCATATCTCCTTAAATATGCATCCTAGAGCGAAAAGAAGGTTAATTCGTGACCACCCCCCAAAAATCAAAATTTTGATGAGAATCCTCAAAAAATCAAATTTTCCATATGAAAAACTTAAATTGGCCATATCTCCTTAAATATGCGTCCTAGAGCGAAAAGAAGGTTAATTCGTGACCACCCCCCACATTCAAAATTTTGATGAAAATCCTCAAAAAATCTAATTTTTCATATGAAAAACTTAAATTGGCCATATCTCCTTAAATATGCGTCCTAGAGCGAAAAGAAGGTTAATTCGTGACCACCCCCCAAAATTCAAAATTTTGATGAAAATCCTCGAAAAATCAAATTTTTCATATGAAAAACTTAAATTGGCCATATCTCCTTAAATATGCGTCCTAGAGCGAAAAGAAGGTTAATTCGTGACCACCCCCCAAAAATCAAAATTTTAATGAAAATCCTCAAAAAATCAAATTTTCCATATGAAAAACTTAAATTGGCCATACCTCCTTAAATATGCGTCCTAGAGCGAAAAGAAGGTTAATTCGTGACCACCCCCCAAAAATCAAAATTTTGATGAAAATCCTCAAAAAATCAAATTTTCCATATGAAAAACTTAAATTGGCCATATCTCCTTAAATATGCGTCCTGGAGCGAAAAGAAGGTTAATTCGTGACCACCCCCCACATTCAAAATTTTGATGAAAATCCTCAAAAAATCTAATTTTTCATATGAAAAACTTAAATTGGCCATATCTCCTTAAATATGCGTCCTAGAGCGAAAAGAAGGTTAATTCGTGACCACCCCCCAAAATTCAAAATTTTGATGAAAATCCTCGAAAAATCAAATTTTTCATATGAAAAACTTAAATTGGCCATATCTCCTTAAATATGCGTCCTAGAGCGAAAAGAAGGTTAATTCGTGACCACCCCCCAAAAATCAAAATTTTAATGAAAATCCTCAAAAAATCAAATTTTCCATATGAAAAACTTAAATTGGCCATATCTCCTTAAATATGCGTCCTAGAGCGAAAAGAAGGTTAATTCGTGACCACCCCCAAAAATCAAAATTTTGATGAAAATCCTCAAAAAATCAAATTTTTCATATGAAAAACTTAAATTGGCCATATCTCCTTAAATATGCGTCCTAGAGCGAAAAGAAGGTTAATTCGTGACCACCCCCCAAAAATCAAAATTTTGATGAAAATCCTCAAAAAATCTAATTTTTCATATGAAAAACTTAAATTGGCCATATCTCCTTAAATATGCGTCCTAGAGCGAAAAGAAGGTTAATTCGCGACCACCCCCCAAAATTCAACATTTTGATGAAAATCCTCGAAAAATCAAATTTTTTATATGAAAAACTTAAATTGGCCATATCTCCTTAAATATGCGTCCTAGAGCGAAAAGAAGGTTAATTCGTGACCACCCCCCAAAAATCAAAATTTTAATGAAAATCCTCAAAAAATCAAATTTTCCATATGAAAAACTTAAATTGGCCATATCTCCTTAAATATGCGTCCTAGAGCGAAAAGAAGGTTAATTCGTGACCACCCCCCAAAATTCAAAATTTTGATGAAAATCCTCGAAAAATCAAATTTTTCATATGAAAAACTTAAATTGGCCATATCTCCTTAAATATGCGTCCTAGAGCGAAAAGAAGGTTAATTCGTGACCACCCCCCAAAAATTAAAATTTTAATGAAAATCCTCAAAAAAATCAAATTTTTCATATGAAAAACTTAAATTGGCCATATCTCCTTAAATATGCGTCCTAGAGCGAAAAGAAGGTTAATTCGTGACCACCCCCAAAAAATTAAAATTTTGATGAAAATCCTCAAAAAAATCAAATTTTTCATATGAAAAACTTAAATTGGCCATATCTCCTTAAATATGCGTCCTAGAGCGAAAAGAAGGTTAATTCGTGACCACCCCCCAAAAATCAAAATTTTGATGAAAATCCTCAAAAAATCAAATTTTTCATATGAAAAACTTAAATTGGCCATATCTCCTTAAATATGCGTCCTAGAGCGAAAAGAAGGTTAATTCGTGACCACCCCCCAAAAATCAAAATTTTGATGAAAATCCTCAAAAAATCAAATTTTTTATATGAAAAACTTAAATTGGCCATATCTCCTTAAATATGCGTCCTAGAGCGAAAAGAAGGTTAATTCGTGACCACCCCCCAAAATTCAAAATTTTGATGAAAATCCTCGAAAAATCAAATTTTTCATATGAAAAACTTAAATTGGCCATATCTCCTTAAATATGCGTCCTAGAGCGAAAAGAAGGTTAATTCGTGACCACCCCCAAAAAATCAAAATTTTGATGAAAATCCTCAAAAAAATCAAATTTTTCATATGAAAAACTTAAACTGGCCATATCTCCTTAAATATGCGTCCTAGAGCGAAAAGAAGGTTAATTCGTGACCACCCCCAAAAAATCAAAATTTTGATGAAAATCCTCAAAAAAATCAAATTTTTCATATGAAAAACTTAAAAAAAACTGGCCATATCTCCTTAAATATGCGTCCTACAGCGAAAAGAAGGTTAATTCGTGACCACCCCCCAAAAATCAAAATTTTGATGAAAATCCTCAAAAAATCAAATTTTTCATATGAAAAACTTAAATTGGCCATATCTCCTTAAATATGCGTCCTAGAGCGAAAAGAAGGTTAATTCGTGACCACCCCCCAAAAATCAAAATTTTGATGAAAATCCTCAAAAAATCTAATTTTTCATATGAAAAACTTAAATTGGCCATATCTCCTTAAATATGCGTCCTAGAGCGAAAAGAAGGTTAATTCGCGACCACCCCCCAAAATTCAACATTTTGATGAAAATCCTCAAAAAATCTAATTTTTCATATGAAAAACTTAAATTGGCCATATCTCCTTAAATATGCGTCCTAGAGCGAAAAGAAGGTTAATTCGTGACCACCCCCCAAAAATCAAAATTTTAATGAAAATCCTCAAAAAATCAAATTTTCCATATGAAAAACTTAAATTGGCCATATCTCCTTAAATATGTGTCCTAGAGCGAAAAGAAGGTTAATTCGTGACCACCCCCCAAAATTCAAAATTTTGATGAAAATCCTCGAAAAATCAAATTTTTCATATGAAAAACTTAAATTGGCCATATCTCCTTAAATATGCGTCCTAGAGCGAAAAGAAGGTTAATTCGTGACCACCCCCCAAAAATTAAAATTTTAATGAAAATCCTCAAAAAAATCAAATTTTTCATATGAAAAACTTAAATTGGCCATATCTCCTTAAATATGCGTCCTAGAGCGAAAAGAAGGTTAATTCGTGACCACCCCCAAAAAATTAAAATTTTGATGAAAATCCTCAAAAAAATCAAATTTTTCATATGAAAAACTTAAATTGGCCATATCTCCTTAAATATGCGTCCTAGAGCGAAAAGAAGGTTAATTCGTGACCACCCCCCAAAAATCAAAATTTTGATGAAAATCCTCAAAAAATCAAATTTTTCATATGAAAAACTTAAATTGGCCATATCTCCTTAAATATGCGTCCTAGAGCGAAAAGAAGGTTAATTCGTGACCACCCCCCAAAATTCAAAATTTTGATGAAAATCCTCGAAAAATCAAATTTTTCATATGAAAAACTTAAATTGGCCATATCTCCTTAAATATGCGTCCTAGAGCGAAAGGAAGGTTAATACGTGACCACCCCCAAAAAATCAAAATTTTGATGAAAATCCTCAAAAAAATCAAATTTTTCATATGAAAAACTTAAATTGGCCATATCTCCTTAAATATGCGTCCTAGAGCGAAAAGAAGGTTAATTCGTGACCGCCCCCCAAAGATCAAAATTTTGATGAAAATCCTCAAAAAATCAAATTTTTTAATGAAAAACTTAAATTGGCCATATCTCCTTAAATATGCGTCCTAGAGCGAAAAGAAGGTTAATTCGTGACCACCCCCCAAAATTCAAAATTTTGATGAAAATCCTCGAAAAATCAAATTTTTCATATGAAAAACTTAAATTGGCCATATCTCCTTAAATATGCGTCCTAGAGCGAAAAGAAGGTTAATTCGTGACCACCCCCAAAAAATCAAAATTTTGATGAAAATCCTCAAAAAAATCAAATTTTTCATATGAAAAACTTAAATTGGCCATATCTCCTTAAATATGCGTCCTAGAGCGAAAAGAAATTTTGATGAAAATTCTCAAAAAATCTAATTTTTCATATGAAAAACTTAAATTGGCCATATCTCCTTAAATATGCGTCCTAGAGCGAAAAGAAGGTTAATTCGTGACCACCCCCCCAAAAATCAAAATTTTAATGAAAATCCTCAAAAAATCAAATTTTCCATATGAAAAACTTAAATTGGCCATATCTCCTTAAATATGCGTCCTAGAGCGAAAAGAAGGTTAATTCGTGACCACCCCCCAAAATTCAAAATTTTGATGAAAATCCTCGAAAAATCAAATTTTTCATATGAAAAACTTAAATTGGCCATATCTCCTTAAATATGCGTCCTAGAGCGAAAAGAAGGTTAATTCGTGACCACCCCCCAAAAATTAAAATTTTAATGAAAATCCTCAAAAAAATCAAATTTTTCATATGAAAAACTTAAATTGGCCATATCTCCTTAAATATGCGTCCTAGAGCGAAAAGAAGGTTAATTCGTGACCACCCCCCACATTCAAAATTTTGATGAAAATCCTCAAAAATCTAATTTTTCATATGAAAAACTTAAATTGGCCGTATCTCCTTAAATATGCGTCCTAGAGCGAAAAGAAGGTTAATTCGTGACCACCCCCAAAAAAGCAACATTTTGATGAAAATCCTCAAAAAAATCAAATTTTTCATATGAAAAACTTAAATTGGCCATATCTCCTTAAATATGCGTCCTAGAGCGAAAAGAAGGTTAATTCGTGACCACCCCCCAAAAATCAAAATTTTGATGAAAATCCTCAAAAAATCTAATTTTTCATATGAAAAACTTAAATTGGCCATATCTCCTTAAATATGCGTCCTAGAGCGAAAAGAAGGTTAATTCGTGACCACCCCCCAAAATTCAACATTTTGATGAAAATCCTCGAAAAATCAAATTTTTCATATGAAAAACTTAAATTGGCCATATCTCCTTAAATATGCGTCCTAGAGCGAAAAGAAGGTTAATTCGTGACCACCCCCCAAAAATCAAAATTTTGATGAAAATCCTCAAAAAATCAAATTTTTCATATGAAAAACTTAAATTGGCCATATCTCCTTAAATATGCGTCCTAGAGCGAAAAGAAGGTTAATTCGTGACCCCAAAATTCAAAATTTTGATGAAAATCCTCGAAAAATCAAATTTTTCATATGAAAAACTTAAATTGGCCATATCTCCTTAAATATGCGTCCTAGAGCGAAAGGAAGGTTAATTCGTGACCACCCCCAAAAAATCAAAATTTTGATGAAAATCCTCAAAAAAATCAAATTTTTCATATGAAAAACTTAAATTGGCCATATCTCCTTAAATATGCGTCCTAGAGCGAAAATAAGGTTAATTCGTGACCACCCCCCAAAGATCAAAATTTTGATGAAAATCCTCAAAAAAATCAAATTTTTTATATGAAAAACTTAAATTGGCCATATCTCCTTAAATATGCGTCCTAGAGCGAAAAGAAGGTTAATTCGTGACCACCCCCCAAAATTCAAAATTTTGATGAAAATCCTCGAAAAATCAAATTTTTCATATGAAAAACTTAAATTGGCCATATCTCCTTAAATATGCGTCCTAGAGCGAAAAGAAGGTTAATTCGTGACCACCCCCAAAAAATCAAAATTTTGATGAAAATCCTCAAAAAAATCAAATTTTTCATATGAAAAACTTAAATTGGCCATATCTCCTTAAATATGCGTCCTAGAGCGAAAAGAAATTTTGATGAAAATTCTCAAAAAATCTAATTTTTCATATGAAAAACTTAAATTGGCCATATCTCCTTAAATATGCGTCCTAGAGCGAAAAGAAGGTTAATTCGTGACCACCCCCCAAAAATCAAAATTTTAATGAAAATCCTCAAAAAATCAAATTTTCCATATGAAAAACTTAAATTGGCCATATCTCCTTAAATATGCGTCCTAGAGCGAAAAGAAGGTTAATTCGTGACCACCCCCCAAAATTCAAAATTTTGATGAAAATCCTCGAAAAATCAAATTTTTCATATGAAAAACTTAAATTGGCCATATCTCCTTAAATATGCGTCCTAGAGCGAAAAGAAGGTTAATTCGTGACCACCCCCCAAAAATTAAAATTTTAATGAAAATCCTCAAAAAAATCAAATTTTTCATATGAAAAACTTAAATTGGCCATATCTCCTTAAATATGCGTCCTAGAGCGAAAAGAAGGTTAATTCGTGACCACCCCCCACATTCAAAATTTTGATGAAAATCCTCAAAAATCTAATTTTTCATATGAAAAACTTAAATTGGCCGTATCTCCTTAAATATGCGTCATAGAGCGAAAAGAAGGTTAATTCGTGACCACCCCCAAAAAATCAACATTTTGATGAAAATCCTCAAAAAAATCAAATTTTTCATATGAAAAACTTAAATTGGCCATATCTCCTTAAATATGCGTCCTAGAGCGAAAAGAAGGTTAATTCGTGACCACCCCCCAAAAATCAAAATTTTGATGAAAATCCTCAAAAAATCTAATTTTTCATATGAAAAACTTAAATTGGCCATATCTCCTTAAATATGCGTCCTAGAGCGAAAAGAAGGTTAATTCGTGACCACCCCCCAAAATTCAACATTTTGATGAAAATCCTCGAAAAATCAAATTTTTCATATGAAAAACTTAAATTGGCCATATCTCCTTAAATATGCGTCCTAGAGCGAAAAGAAGGTTAATTCGTGACCACCCCCACATTCACAATTTTGATGAAAATCCTCAAAAAATCTAATTTTTCATATGAAAAACTTAAATTGGCCGTATCTCCTTAAATATGCGTCCTAGAGCGAAAAGAAGGTTAATTCGTGACCACCCCCAAAAAATTAAAATTTTGATGAAAATCCTCAAAAAAATCAAATTTTTCATATGAAAAACTTAAATTGGCCATATCTCCTTAAATATGCGTCCTAGAGCGAAAAGAAGGTTAATTCGTGACCACCCCCCAAAAATCAAAATTTTGAAGAAAATCCTCAAAAAATCAAATTTTTCATATGAAAAACTTAAATTGGCCATATCTCCTTAAATATGCGTCCTAGAGCGAAAAGAAGGTTAATTCGTGACCACCCCCCACATTCAAAATTTTGATGAAAATCCTCAAAAATCTAATTTTTCATATGAAAAACTTAAATTGGCCGTATCTCCTTAAATATGCGTCATAGAGCGAAAAGAAGGTTAATTCGTGACCACCCCCAAAAAATCAACATTTTGATGAAAATCCTCAAAAAAATCAAATTTTTCATATGAAAAACTTAAATTGGCCATATCTCCTTAAATATGCGTCCTAGAGCGAAAAGAAGGTTAATTCGTGACCACCCCCCAAAAATCAAAATTTTGATGAAAATCCTCAAAAAATCTAATTTTTCATATGAAAAACTTAAATTGGCCATATCTCCTTAAATATGCGTCCTAGAGCGAAAAGAAGGTTAATTCGTGACCACCCCCCAAAATTCAACATTTTGATGAAAATCCTCGAAAAATCAAATTTTTCATATGAAAAACTTAAATTGGCCATATCTCCTTAAATATGCGTCCTAGAGCGAAAAGAAGGTTAATTCGTGACCACCCCCACATTCACAATTTTGATGAAAATCCTCAAAAAATCTAATTTTTCATATGAAAAACTTAAATTGGCCGTATCTCCTTAAATATGCGTCCTAGAGCGAAAAGAAGGTTAATTCGTGACCACCCCCAAAAAATTAAAATTTTGATGAAAATCCTCAAAAAAATCAAATTTTTCATATGAAAAACTTAAATTGGCCATATCTCCTTAAATATGCGTCCTAGAGCGAAAAGAAGGTTAATTCGTGACCACCCCCCAAAAATCAAAATTTTGAAGAAAATCCTCAAAAAATCAAATTTTTCATATGAAAAACTTAAATTGGCCATATCTCCTTAAATATGCGTCCTAGAGCGAAAAGAAGGTTAATTCGTGACCACCCCCAAAATTCAAAATTTTGATGAAAATCCTCGAAAAATCAAATTTTTCATATGAAAAACTTAAATTGGCCATATCTCCTTAAATATGCGTCCTAGAGCGAAAAGAAGGTTAATTCGTGACCACCCCCCAAAAATCACAATTTTGATGAAAATTCTCAAAAAATCTAATTTTTCATATGAAAAACTTAAATTGGCCATATCTCCTTAAATATGCGTCCTAGAGCGAAAAGAAGGTTAATTCGTGACCACCCCCCAAAAATCAAAATTTTGATGAAAATCCTCGAAAAATCAAATTTTTCATATGAAAAACTTAAATTGGCCATATCTCCTTAAATATGCGTCCTAGAGCGAAAAGAAGGTTAATTCGTGACCACCCCCCGAAAATCAAAATTTTGATGAAAATCGTCAAAAAATCTACTTTTTCATATGAAAAACTTAAATTGGCCATATCTCCTTAAATATGCGTCCTAGAGCGAAAAGAAGGTTAATTCGTGACCACCCCCCAAAAATCAAAATTTTGATGAAAATCGTCAAAAAATCTAATTTTTCATATGAAAAACTTAAATTGGCCATATCTCCTTAAATATGCGTCCTAGAGCGAAAAGAAGGTTAATTCAAAAAATCAAATTTTTCATATGAAAAACTTAAATTGGCCATATCTCCTTAAATATGCGTCCTAGAGCGAAAAGAAGGTTAATTCGTGACCCCCCCCCAAAATTCAAAATTTTGATGAAAATCCTCGAAAAATCAAATTTTTCATATGAAAAAAATTCCAAATTTTGATGAAAATCCTCGAAAAATCAAATTTTTCATATGAAAAACTTAAATTGGCCATATCTCCTTAAATATGCGTCCTAGAGCGAAAAGAAGGTTAATTCGTGACCACCCCCCAAAAATCAAAATTTTGATGAAAATCCTCGAAAAATCAAATTTTTCATATGAAAAACTTAAATTGGTCATATCTCCTTAAATATGCGTCCTAGAGCGAAAAGAAGGTTAATTCGTGACCACCCCCCAAAAATCAAAATTTTGATGAAAATCGTCAAAAAATCTAATTTTTCATATGAAAAACTTAAATTGGCCATATCTCCTTAAATATGCGTCCTAGAGCGAAAAGAAGGTTAATTCGTGACCACCCCCCAAAATTCAAAATTTTGATGAAAATCCTCGAAAAATCAAATTGTTCATATGAAAAACTTAAATTGGCCATATCTCCTTAAATATGCGTCCTAGAGCGAAAAGAAGGTTAATTCGTGACCACCCCCAAAAAATCAAAATTTTGATGAAAATCTTCAAAAAAATCAAATTTTTCATATGAAAAACTTAAATTGGCCATATCTCCTTAAATATGCGTCCTAGAGCGAAAAGAAGGTTAATTCGTGACCACCCCCCAAAAATCAAAATTTTAATGAAAATCCTCAAAAAATCAAATTTTTCATATGAAAAACTTAAATTGGCCATATCTCCTTAAATATGCGTCCTAGAGCGAAAAGAAGGTTAATTCGTGACCACCCCCCAAAAATCACAATTTTGATGAAAATTCTCAAAAAATCTAATTTTTCATATGAAAAACTTAAATTGGCCATATCTCCTTAAATATGCGTCCTAGAGCGAAAAGAAGGTTAATTCGTTACCACCCCCCAAAAATCAAAATTTTGATGAAAATCCTCGAAAAATCAAATTTTTCATATGAAAAACTTAAATTGGCCATATCTCCTTAAATATGCGTCCTAGAGCGAAAAGAAGGTTAATTCGTGACCACCCCCCAAAAATCAAAATTTTGATGAAAATCGTCAAAAAATCTAATTTTTCATATGAAAAACTTAAATTGGCCATATCTCCTTAAATATGCGTCCTAGAGCGAAAAGAAGGTTAATTCGTGACCACCCCCCAAAAATCAAAATTTTGATGAAAATCGTCAAAAAATCTAATTTTTCATATGAAAAACTTAAATTGGCCATATCTCCTTAAATATGCGTCCTAGAGCGAAAAGAAGGTTAATTCAAAAAATCAAATTTTTCATATGAAAAACTTAAATTGGCCATATCTCCTTAAATATGCGTCCTAGAGCGAAAAGAAGGTTAATTCGTGACCACCCCCCAAAATTCAAAATTTTGATGAAAATCCTCGAAAAATCAAATTTTTCATATGAAAAAAATTCAAAATTTTGATGAAAATCCTCGAAAAATCAAATTTTTCATATGAAAAACTTAAATTGGCCATATCTCCTTAAATATGCGTCCTAGAGCGAAAAGAGGTTAATTCGTGACCACCCCCAAAAAATCAAAATTTTGATGAAAATCCTCAAAAAAATCAAATTTTTCATATGAAAAACTTAAATTGGCCATATCTCCTTAAATATGCGTCCTAGAGCGAAAAGAAGGTTAATTCGTGACCACCCCCCAAAAATCAAAATTTTAATGAAAATCCTCAAAAAATCAAATTTTCCATATGAAAAACTTAAATTGGCCATATCTCCTTAAATATGCGTCCTAGAGCGAAAAGAAGTTTAATTCGTGACCACCCCCCACATTCAAAATTTTGATGAAAATCCTCAAAAAATCTAATTTTTCATATGAAAAACTTAAATTGGCCGTATCTCCTTAAATATGCGTCCTAGAGCGAAAAGAAGGTTAATTCGTGACCATCCCCAAAAAATTAAAATTTTGATGAAAATCCTCAAAAAAATCAAATTTTTCATATGAAAAACTTAAATTGGCCATATCTCCTTAAATATGCGTCCTAGAGCGAAAAGAAGGTTAATTCGTGACCACCCCCCAAAAATCAAAATTTTGATGAAAATCCTCAAAAAATCAAATTTTTCATATGAAAAACTTAAATTGGCCATATCTCCTTAAATATGCGTCCTAGAGCGAAAAGAAGGTTAATTCGTGACCACCCCCCAAAAATCAAAATTTTGATGAAAATCCTCGAAAAATCAAATTTTTCATATGAAAAACTTAAATTGGTCATATCTCCTTAAATATGCGTCCTAGAGCGAAAAGAAGGTTAATTCGTGACCACCCCCCAAAAATCAAAATTTTGATGAAAATCGTCAAAAAATCTAATTTTTCATATGAAAAACTTAAATTGGCCATATCTCCTTAAATATGCGTCCTAGAGCGAAAAGAAGGTTAATTCGTGACCACCCCCCAAAATTCAAAATTTTGATGAAAATCCTCGAAAAATCAAATTGTTCATATGAAAAACTTAAATTGGCCATATCTCCTTAAATATGCGTCCTAGAGCGAAAAGAAGGTTAATTCGTGACCACCCCCAAAAAATCAAAATTTTGATGAAAATCTTCAAAAAAATCAAATTTTTCATATGAGAAACTTAAATTGGCCATATCTCCTTAAATATGCGTCCTAGAGCGAAAAGAAGGTTAATTCGTGACCACCCCCCAAAAATCAAAATTTTAATGAAAATCCTCAAAAAATCAAATTTTTCATATGAAAAACTTAAATTGGCCATATCTCCTTAAATATGCGTCCTAGAGCGAAAAGAAGGTAAATTCGTGACCACCCCCCAAAATTCAAAATTTTGATGAAAATCCTCGAAAAATCAAATTTTTCATATGAAAAACTTAAATTGGTCATATCTCCTTAAATATGCGTCCTAGAGCGAAAAGAAGGTTAATTCGTGACCACCCCCCAAAAATCACAATTTTGATGAAAATTCTCAAAAAATCTAATTTTTCATATGAAAAACTTAAATTGGCCATATCTCCTTAAATATGCGTCCTAGAGCGAAAAGAAGGTTAATTCGTGACCACCCCCCAAAAATCAAAATTTTAATGAAAATCCTCAAAAAATCAAATTTTCCATATGAAAAACTTAAATTGGCCATATCTCCTTAAATATGCGTCCTAGAGCGAAAAGAAGGTTAATTCGTGACCACCCCCCAAAAATCAAAATTTTGATGAAAATCCTCGAAAAATCAAATTTTTCATATGAAAAACTTAAATTGGTCATATCTCCTTAAATATGCGTCCTAGAGCGAAAAGAAGGTTAATTCGTGACCACCCCCCAAAAATCAAAATTTTGATGAAAATCGTCAAAAAATCTAATTTTTCATATGAAAAACTTAAATTGGCCATATCTCCTTAAATATGCGTCCTAGAGCGAAAAGAAGGTTAATTCGTGACCACCCCCCAAAATTCAAAATTTTGATGAAAATCCTCGAAAAATCAAATTGTTCATATGAAAAACTTAAATTGGCCATATCTCCTTAAATATGCGTCCTAGAGCGAAAAGAAGGTTAATTCGTGACCACCCCCAAAAAATCAAAATTTTGATGAAAATCTTCAAAAAAATCAAATTTTTCATATGAAAAACTTAAATTGGCCATATCTCCTTAAATATGCGTCCTAGAGCGAAAAGAAGGTTAATTCGTGACCACCCCCCAAAAATCAAAATTTTAATGAAAATCCTCAAAAAATCAAATTTTTCATATGAAAAACTTAAATTGGCCATATCTCCTTAAATATGCGTCCTAGAGCGAAAAGAAGGTTAATTCGTGACCACCCCCCAAAAATCAAAATTTTGATGAAAATCCTCAAAAAATCAAATTTTTCATATGAAAAACTTAAATTGGCCATATCTCCTTAAATATGCGTCCTAGAGCGAAAAGAAGGTTAATTCGTGACCACCCCCCAAAAATCAAAATTTTGATGAAAATCCTCGAAAAATCAAATTTTTCATATGAAAAACTTAAATTGGTCATATCTCCTTAAATATGCGTCCTAGAGCGAAAAGAAGGTTAATTCGTGACCACCCCCCAAAAATCAAAATTTTGATGAAAATCGTCAAAAAATCTAATTTTTCATATGAAAAACTTAAATTGGCCATATCTCCTTAAATATGCGTCCTAGAGCGAAAAGAAGGTTAATTCGTGACCACCCCCCAAAATTCAAAATTTTGATGAAAATCCTCGAAAAATCAAATTGTTCATATGAAAAACTTAAATTGGCCATATCTCCTTAAATATGCGTCCTAGAGCGAAAAGAAGGTTAATTCGTGACCACCCCCAAAAAATCAAAATTTTGATGAAAATCTTCAAAAAAATCAAATTTTTCATATGAAAAACTTAAATTGGCCATATCTCCTTAAATATGCGTCCTAGAGCGAAAAGAAGGTTAATTCGTGACCACCCCCCAAAAATCAAAATTTTAATGAAAATCCTCAAAAAATCAAATTTTTCATATGAAAAACTTAAATTGGCCATATCTCCTTAAATATGCGTCCTAGAGCGAAAAGAAGGTAAATTCGTGACCACCCCCCAAAATTCAAAATTTTGATGAAAATCCTCGAAAAATCAAATTTTTCATATGAAAAACTTAAATTGGTCATATCTCCTTAAATATGCGTCCTAGAGCGAAAAGAAGGTTAATTCGTGACCACCCCCCAAAAATCACAATTTTGATGAAAATTCTCAAAAAATCTAATTTTTCATATGAAAAACTTAAATTGGCCATATCTCCTTAAATATGCGTCCTAGAGCGAAAAGAAGGTTAATTCGTGACCACCCCCCAAAAATCAAAATTTTGATGAAAATCCTCGAAAAATCAAATTTTTCATATGAAAAACTTAAATTGGTCATATCTCCTTAAATATGCGTCCTAGAGCGAAAAGAAGGTTAATTCGTAACCACCCCCCAAAAATCAAAATTTTGATGAAAATCGTCAAAAAATCTAATTTTTCATATGAAAAACTTAAATTGGCCATATCTCCTTAAATATGCGTCCTAGAGCGAAAAGAAGGTTAATTCGTGACCACCCCCCAAAATTCAAAATTTTGATGAAAATCCTCGAAAAATCAAATTGTTCATATGAAAAACTTAAATTGGCCATATCTCCTTAAATATGCGTCCTAGAGCGAAAAGAAGGTTAATTCGTGACCACCCCCCAAAAATCACAATTTTGATGAAAATTCTCAAAAAATCTAATTTTTCATATGAAAAACTTAAATTGGCCATATCTCCTTAAATATGCGTCCTAGAGCGAAAAGAAGGTTAATTCGTGACCACCCCCCAAAAATCAAAATTTTAATGAAAATCCTCAAAAAATCAAATTTTCCATATGAAAAACTTAAATTGGCCATATCTCCTTAAATATGCGTCCTAGAGCGAAAAGAAGGTTAATTCGTGACCACCCCCCAAAATTCCAAATTTTGATGAAAATCCTCGAAAAATCAAATTTTTCATATGAAAAACTTAAATTGGCCATATCTCCTTAAATATGCGTCCTAGAGCGAAAAGAAGGTTAATTCGTGACCACCCCCCAAAAATCAAAATTTTGATGAAAATCGTCAAAAAATCTAATTTTTCATATGAAAAACTTAAATTGGCCATATCTCCTTAAATATGCGTCCTAGAGCGAAAAGAAGGTTAATTCGTGACCACCCCCCAAAATTCAAAATTTTGATGAAAATCCTCGAAAAATCAAATTGTTCATATGAAAAACTTAAATTGGCCATATCTCCTTAAATATGCGTCCTAGAGCGAAAAGAAGGTTAATTCGTGACCACCCCCAAAAAATCAAAATTTTGATGAAAATCTTCAAAAAAATCAAATTTTTCATATGAAAAACTTAAATTGGCCATATCTCCTTAAATATGCGTCCTAGAGCGAAAAGAAGGTTAATTCGTGACCACCCCCCAAAAATCAAAATTTTAATGAAAATCCTCAAAAAATCTAATTTTTCATATGAAAAACTTAAATTGGCCATATCTCCTTAAATATGCGTCCTAGAGCGAAAAGAAGGTAAATTCGTGACCACCCCCCAAAATTCAAAATTTTGATGAAAATCCTCGAAAAATCAAATTTTTCATATGAAAAACTTAAATTGGTCATATCTCCTTAAATATGCGTCCTAGAGCGAAAAGAAGGTTAATTCGTGACCACCCCCCAAAAATCATTCTCAAAAAATGAAAATTCTCAAAAAATCTAATTTTTCATATGAAAAACTTAAATTGGCCATATCTCCTTAAATATGCGTCCTAGAGCGAAAAGAAGGTTAATTCGTGACCACCCCCCAAAAATCAAAATTTTAATGAAAATCCTCAAAAAATCAAATTTTCCATATGAAAAACTTAAATTGGCCATATCTCCTTAAATATGCGTCCTAGAGCGAAAAGAAGGTTAATTCGTGACCACCCCCCAAAATTCCAAATTTTGATGAAAATCCTCGAAAAATCAAATTTTTCATATGAAAAACTTAAATTGGCCATATCTCCTTAAATATGCGTCCTAGAGCGAAAAGAAGGTTAATTCGTGACCACGCCCCAAAATTTAAAATTTTAATGAAAATCCTCAAAAAAATCAAATTTTTCATATGAAAAAATTAAATTGGCCATATCTCCTTAAATATGCGTCCTAGAGCGAAAAGAAGGTTAATTCGTGACCACCCCCCAAAAATCAAAATTTTAATGAAAATCCTCAAAAAATCAAATTTTTCATATGAAAAACTTAAATTGGCCGTATCTCCTTAAATATGCGTCCTAGAGCGAAAAGAAGGTTAATTCGTGACCACCCCCAAAAAATCAAAATTTTGATGAAAATCCTCAAAAAATCAAATTTTTCATATGAAAAACTTAAATTGGCCATATCTCCTTAAATATGCGTCCTAGAGCGAAAAGAAGGTTAATTCGTGACCACCCCCCAAAAATCAAAATTTTGATGAAAATCCTCAAAAAATCAAATTTTTCATATGAAAAACTTAAATTGGCCATATCTCCTTAAATATGCGTCCTAGAGCGAAAAGAAGGTTAATTCGTGACCACCCCCCAAAACTCAAAATTTTGATGAAAATCCTCAAAAAATCAAATTTTTCATATGAAAAACTTAAATTGGCCATATCTCCTTAAATATGCGTCCTAGAGCGAAAAGAAGGTTAATTCGTGACCACCCCAAAAAAATCAAAATTTTGATGAAAATCCTCGAAAAATCAAATTTTTCATATGAAAAACTTAAATTGGCCATATCTCCTTAAATATGCGTCCTAGAGCGAAAAGAAGGTTAATTCGTGACCACCCCCAAAAAATCAAAATTTTGATGAAAATGCTCAAAAAATCAAATTTTTTATATGAAAAACTTAAATTGGCCATATCTCCTTAAATATGCGTCCTAGAGCGAAAAGAAGGTTAATTCGTGACCACCCCCAAAAAATCAAAATTTTGATGAAAATCCTCAAAAAATCAAATTTTTCATATGAAAAACTTAAATTGGTCATATCTCCTTAAATATGCGTCCTAGAGCGAAAAGAAGGTTAATTCGTGACCACCCCCCAAAAATCACAATTTTGATGAAAATTCTCAAAAAATCTAATTTTGCATATGAAAAACTTAAATTGGCCATATCTCCTTAAATATGCGTCCTAGAGCGAAAAGAAGGTTAATTCGTGACCACCCCCCAAAAATCAAAATTTTGATGAAAATCCTCGAAAAATCAAATTTTTCATATGAAAAACTTAAATTGGCCATATCTCCTTAAATATGCGTCCTAGAGCGAAAAGAAGGTTAATTCGTGACCACCCCCCAAAAATCACAATTTTGATGAAAATTCTCAAAAAATCTAATTTTGCATATGAAAAACTTAAATTGGCCATATCTCCTTAAATATGCGTCCTAGAGCGAAAAGAAGGTTAATTCGTGACCACCCCCCAAAAATCAAAATTTTGATGAAAATCCTCGAAAAATCAAATTTTTCATATGAAAAACTTAAATTGGCCATATCTCCTTAAATATGCGTCCTAGAGCGAAAAGAAGGTTAATTCGTGACCACCCCCCAAAATTCAAAATTTTGATGAAAATCCTCGAAAAATCAAATTGTTCATATGAAAAACTTAAATTGGCCATATCTCCTTAAATATGCGTCCTAGAGCGAAAAGAAGGTTAATTCGTGACCACCCCCCAAAAATCAAAATTTTGATGAAAATCCTCAAAAAATCAAATTTTTCATATGAAAAACTTAAATTGGCCATATCTCCTTAAATATGCGTCCTAGAGCGAAAAGAAGGTTAATTCGTGACCACCCCCCAAAAATCAAAATTTTGATGAAAATCCTCGAAAAATCAAATTTTTCATATGAAAAACTTAAATTGGTCATATCTCCTTAAATATGCGTCCTAGAGCGAAAAGAAGGTTAATTCGTGACCACCCCCCAAAAATCAAAATTTTGATGAAAATCGTCAAAAAATCTAATTTTTCATATGAAAAACTTAAATTGGCCATATCTCCTTAAATATGCGTCCTAGAGCGAAAAGAAGGTTAATTCGTGACCACCCCCCAAAATTCAAAATTTTGATGAAAATCCTCGAAAAATCAAATTGTTCATATGAAAAACTTAAATTGGCCATATCTCCTTAAATATGCGTCCTAGAGCGAAAAGAAGGTTAATTCGTGACCACCCCCAAAAAATCAAAATTTTGATGAAAATCTTCAAAAAAATCAAATTTTTCATATGAAAAACTTAAATTGGCCATATCTCCTTAAATATGCGTCCTAGAGCGAAAAGAAGGTTAATTCGTGACCACCCCCCAAAAATCAAAATTTTAATGAAAATCCTCAAAAAATCAAATTTTTCATATGAAAAACTTAAATTGGCCATATCTCCTTAAATATGCGTCCTAGAGCGAAAAGAAGGTAAATTCGTGACCACCCCCCAAAATTCAAAATTTTGATGAAAATCCTCGAAAAATCAAATTTTTCATATGAAAAACTTAAATTGGTCATATCTCCTTAAATATGCGTCCTAGAGCGAAAAGAAGGTTAATTCGTGACCACCCCCCAAAAATCACAATTTTGATGAAAATTCTCAAAAAATCTAATTTTTCATATGAAAAACTTAAATTGGCCATATCTCCTTAAATATGCGTCCTAGAGCGAAAAGAAGGTTAATTCGTGACCACCCCCCAAAAATCAAAATTTTAATGAAAATCCTCAAAAAATCAAATTTTCCATATGAAAAACTTAAATTGGCCATATCTCCTTAAATATGCGTCCTAGAGCGAAAAGAAGGTTAATTCGTGACCACCCCCCAAAAATCAAAATTTTGATGAAAATCCTCGAAAAATCAAATTTTTCATATGAAAAACTTAAATTGGTCATATCTCCTTAAATATGCGTCCTAGAGCGAAAAGAAGGTTAATTCGTAACCACCCCCCAAAAATCAAAATTTTGATGAAAATCGTCAAAAAATCTAATTTTTCATATGAAAAACTTAAATTGGCCATATCTCCTTAAATATGCGTCCTAGAGCGAAAAGAAGGTTAATTCGTGACCACCCCCCAAAATTCAAAATTTTGATGAAAATCCTCGAAAAATCAAATTGTTCATATGAAAAACTTAAATTGGCCATATCTCCTTAAATATGCGTCCTAGAGCGAAAAGAAGGTTAATTCGTGACCACCCCCCAAAAATCACAATTTTGATGAAAATTCTCAAAAAATCTAATTTTTCATATGAAAAACTTAAATTGGCCATATCTCCTTAAATATGCGTCCTAGAGCGAAAAGAAGGTTAATTCGTGACCACCCCCCAAAAATCAAAATTTTAATGAAAATCCTCAAAAAATCAAATTTTCCATATGAAAAACTTAAATTGGCCATATCTCCTTAAATATGCGTCCTAGAGCGAAAAGAAGGTTAATTCGTGACCACCCCCCAAAATTCCAAATTTTGATGAAAATCCTCGAAAAATCAAATTTTTCATATGAAAAACTTAAATTGGCCATATCTCCTTAAATATGCGTCCTAGAGCGAAAAGAAGGTTAATTCGTGACCACCCCCCAAAAATCAAAATTTTGATGAAAATCGTCAAAAAATCTAATTTTTCATATGAAAAACTTAAATTGGCCATATCTCCTTAAATATGCGTCCTAGAGCGAAAAGAAGGTTAATTCGTGACCACCCCCCAAAATTCAAAATTTTGATGAAAATCCTCGAAAAATCAAATTGTTCATATGAAAAACTTAAATTGGCCATATCTCCTTAAATATGCGTCCTAGAGCGAAAAGAAGGTTAATTCGTGACCACCCCCAAAAAATCAAAATTTTGATGAAAATCTTCAAAAAAATCAAATTTTTCATATGAAAAACTTAAATTGGCCATATCTCCTTAAATATGCGTCCTAGAGCGAAAAGAAGGTTAATTCGTGACCACCCCCCAAAAATCAAAATTTTAATGAAAATCCTCAAAAAATCTAATTTTTCATATGAAAAACTTAAATTGGCCATATCTCCTTAAATATGCGTCCTAGAGCGAAAAGAAGGTAAATTCGTGACCACCCCCCAAAATTCAAAATTTTGATGAAAATCCTCGAAAAATCAAATTTTTCATATGAAAAACTTAAATTGGTCATATCTCCTTAAATATGCGTCCTAGAGCGAAAAGAAGGTTAATTCGTGACCACCCCCCAAAAATCATTCTCAAAAAATGAAAATTCTCAAAAAATCTAATTTTTCATATGAAAAACTTAAATTGGCCATATCTCCTTAAATATGCGTCCTAGAGCGAAAAGAAGGTTAATTCGTGACCACCCCCCAAAAATCAAAATTTTAATGAAAATCCTCAAAAAATCAAATTTTCCATATGAAAAACTTAAATTGGCCATATCTCCTTAAATATGCGTCCTAGAGCGAAAAGAAGGTTAATTCGTGACCACCCCCCAAAATTCCAAATTTTGATGAAAATCCTCGAAAAATCAAATTTTTCATATGAAAAACTTAAATTGGCCATATCTCCTTAAATATGCGTCCTAGAGCGAAAAGAAGGTTAATTCGTGACCACGCCCCAAAATTTAAAATTTTAATGAAAATCCTCAAAAAAATCAAATTTTTCATATGAAAAAATTAAATTGGCCATATCTCCTTAAATATGCGTCCTAGAGCGAAAAGAAGGTTAATTCGTGACCACCCCCCAAAAATCAAAATTTTAATGAAAATCCTCAAAAAATCAAATTTTTCATATGAAAAACTTAAATTGGCCGTATCTCCTTAAATATGCGTCCTAGAGCGAAAAGAAGGTTAATTCGTGACCACCCCCAAAAAATCAAAATTTTGATGAAAATCCTCAAAAAATCAAATTTTTCATATGAAAAACTTAAATTGGCCATATCTCCTTAAATATGCGTCCTAGAGCGAAAAGAAGGTTAATTCGTGACCACCCCCCAAAAATCAAAATTTTGATGAAAATCCTCAAAAAATCAAATTTTTCATATGAAAAACTTAAATTGGCCATATCTCCTTAAATATGCGTCCTAGAGCGAAAAGAAGGTTAATTCGTGACCACCCCCCAAAACTCAAAATTTTGATGAAAATCCTCAAAAAATCAAATTTTTCATATGAAAAACTTAAATTGGCCATATCTCCTTAAATATGCGTCCTAGAGCGAAAAGAAGGTTAATTCGTGACCACCCCAAAAAAATCAAAATTTTGATGAAAATCCTCGAAAAATCAAATTTTTCATATGAAAAACTTAAATTGGCCATATCTCCTTAAATATGCGTCCTAGAGCGAAAAGAAGGTTAATTCGTGACCACCCCCAAAAAATCAAAATTTTGATGAAAATGCTCAAAAAATCAAATTTTTTATATGAAAAACTTAAATTGGCCATATCTCCTTAAATATGCGTCCTAGAGCGAAAAGAAGGTTAATTCGTGACCACCCCCAAAAAATCAAAATTTTGATGAAAATCCTCAAAAAATCAAATTTTTCATATGAAAAACTTAAATTGGTCATATCTCCTTAAATATGCGTCCTAGAGCGAAAAGAAGGTTAATTCGTGACCACCCCCCAAAAATCACAATTTTGATGAAAATTCTCAAAAAATCTAATTTTGCATATGAAAAACTTAAATTGGCCATATCTCCTTAAATATGCGTCCTAGAGCGAAAAGAAGGTTAATTCGTGACCACCCCCCAAAAATCAAAATTTTGATGAAAATCCTCGAAAAATCAAATTTTTCATATGAAAAACTTAAATTGGCCATATCTCCTTAAATATGCGTCCTAGAGCGAAAAGAAGGTTAATTCGTGACCACCCCCCAAAAATCACAATTTTGATGAAAATTCTCAAAAAATCTAATTTTGCATATGAAAAACTTAAATTGGCCATATCTCCTTAAATATGCGTCCTAGAGCGAAAAGAAGGTTAATTCGTGACCACCCCCCAAAAATCAAAATTTTGATGAAAATCCTCGAAAAATCAAATTTTTCATATGAAAAACTTAAATTGGCCATATCTCCTTAAATATGCGTCCTAGAGCGAAAAGAAGGTTAATTCGTGACCACCCCCCAAAATTCAAAATTTTGATGAAAATCCTCGAAAAATCAAATTGTTCATATGAAAAACTTAAATTGGCCATATCTCCTTAAATATGCGTCCTAGAGCGAAAAGAAGGTTAATTCGTGACCACCCCCCAAAAATCAAAATTTTAATGAAAATCCTCAAAAAATCAAATTTTTCATATGAAAAACTTAAATTGGCCATATCTCCTTAAATATGCGTCCTAGAGCGAAAAGAAGGTAAATTCGTGACCACCCCCCAAAATTCAAAATTTTGATGAAAATCCTCGAAAAATCAAATTTTTCATATGAAAAACTTAAATTGGTCATATCTCCTTAAATATGCGTCCTAGAGCGAAAAGAAGGTTAATTCGTGACCACCCCCCAAAAATCACAATTTTGATGAAAATTCTCAAAAAATCTAATTTTTCATATGAAAAACTTAAATTGGCCATATCTCCTTAAATATGCGTCCTAGAGCGAAAAGAAGGTTAATTCGTGACCACCCCCCAAAAATCAAAATTTTAATGAAAATCCTCAAAAAATCAAATTTTCCATATGAAAAACTTAAATTGGCCATATCTCCTTAAATATGCGTCCTAGAGCGAAAAGAAGGTTAATTCGTGACCACCCCCCAAAATTCCAAATTTTGATGAAAATCCTCGAAAAATCAAATTTTTCATATGAAAAACTTAAATTGGCCATATCTCCTTAAATATGCGTCCTAGAGCGAAAAGAAGGTTAATTCGTGACCACGCCCCAAAATTTAAAATTTTAATGAAAATCCTCAAAAAAATCAAATTTTTCATATGAAAAAATTAAATTGGCCATATCTCCTTAAATATGCGTCCTAGAGCGAAAAGAAGGTTAATTCGTGACCACCCCAAAAAAATCAAAATTTTGATGAAAATCCTCGAAAAATCAAATTTTTCATATGAAAAACTTAAATTGGCCATATCTCCTTAAATATGCGTCCTAGAGCGAAAAGAAGGTTAATTCGTGACCACCCCCAAAAAATCAAAATTTTGATGAAAATGCTCAAAAAATCAAATTTTTTATATGAAAAACTTAAATTGGCCATATCTCCTTAAATATGCGTCCTAGAGCGAAAAGAAGGTTAATTCGTGACCACCCCCAAAAAATCAAAATTTTGATGAAAATCCTCAAAAAATCAAATTTTTCATATGAAAAACTTAAATTGGTCATATCTCCTTAAATATGCGTCCTAGAGCGAAAAGAAGGTTAATTCGTGACCACCCCCCAAAAATCACAATTTTGATGAAAATTCTCAAAAAATCTAATTTTGCATATGAAAAACTTAAATTGGCCATATCTCCTTAAATATGCGTCCTAGAGCGAAAAGAAGGTTAATTCGTGACCACCCCCCAAAAATCAAAATTTTGATGAAAATCCTCGAAAAATCAAATTTTTCATATGAAAAACTTAAATTGGCCATATCTCCTTAAATATGCGTCCTAGAGCGAAAAGAAGGTTAATTCGTGACCACCCCCCAAAAATCAAAATTTTGCTGAAAATCGTCAAAAAATCTAATTTTTCATATGAAAAACTTAAATTGGCCATATCTCCTTAAATATGCGTCCTAGAGCGAAAAGAAGGTTAATTCGTGACCACCCCCCAAAATTCAAAATTTGGATGAAAATCATCGAAAAATCAAAGTTTTCATATGAAAAACTTAAATTGGCCATATCTCCTTAAATATGCGTCCTAGAGCGAAAAGAAGGTTAATTCGTGACCACCCCCAAAAAATCAAAATTTTGATGAAAATCCTCAAAAAAAATCTAATTTTTTATATGAAAAACTTAAAATGGGCATATCTCCTTAAATATGCGTCCTAGAGCGAAAAGAAGGTTAATTCGTGACCACCCCCCAAAAATCAAAATTTTGATGAAAATCCTCAAAAAATCAAATTTTTCATATGAAAAACTTAAATTGGCCATATCTCCTTAAATATACGTCCTAGAGCGAAAAGAAGGTTAATTCGTGACCACCCCCCAAAATTCAAAATTTTGATGAAAATCCTCGAAAAATCAAATTGTTCATATGAAAAACTTAAATTGGCCATATCTCCTTAAATATGCGTCCTAGAGCGAAAAGAAGGTTAATTCGTGACCACCCCCAAAAAATCAAAATTTTGATGAAAATCCTCAAAAAAATCAAATTTTTCATATGAAAAACTTAAATTGGCCATATCTCCTTAAATATGCGTCCTAGAACGAAAAGAAGGTTAATTCGTGACCACCCCCCAAAAATCAAAATTTTAATGAAAATCCTCAAAAAATCAAATTTTTCATATGAAAAACTTAAATTGGCCATATCTCCTTAAATATGCGTCCTAGAGCGAAAAGAAGGTAAATTCGTGACCACCCCCCAAAATTCAAAATTTTGATGAAAATCCTCGAAAAATCAAATTTTTCATATGAAAAACTTAAATTGGTCATATCTCCTTAAATATGCGTCCTAGAGCGAAAAGAAGGTTAATTCGTGACCACCCCCCAAAAATCACAATTTTGATGAAAATTCTCAAAAAATCTAATTTTTCATATGAAAAACTTAAATTGGCCATATCTCCTTAAATATGCGTCCTAGATCGAAAAGAAGGTTAATTCGTGACCACCCCCCAAAAATCAAAATTTTAATGAAAATCCTCAAAAAATCAAATTTTCCATATGAAAAACTTAAATTGGCCATATCTCCTTAAATATGCGTCCTAGAGCGAAAAGAAGGTTAATTCGTGACCACCCCCCAAAATTCCAAATTTTGATGAAAATCCTCGAAAAATCTAATTTTTCATATGAAAAACTTAAATTGGCCATATCTCCTTAAATATGCGTCCTAGAGCGAAAAGAAGGTTAATTCGTGACCACCCCCCAAAATTCAAAATTTTGATGAAAATCCTCGAAAAATCAAATTTTTCATATGAAAAACTTAAATTGGCCATATCTCCTTAAATATGCGTCCTAGAGCGAAAAGAAGGTAAATTCGTGACCACCCCCCAAAAATTAAAATTTTGATGAAAATCCTCAAAAAAATCAAATTTTCCATATGAAAAACTTAAATTGGCCATATCTCCTTAAATATGCGTCCTAGAGCGAAAAGAAGGTTAATTCGTGACCACCCCCCACATTCAAAATTTTGATGAAAATCCTCAAAAAAATCAAATTTTTCATATGAAAAACTTAAATTGGCCATATCTCCTTAAATATGCGTCCTAGAGCGAAAAGAAGGTTAATTCGTGACCACCCCCCAAAAATCAAAATTTTAATGAAAATCCTCAAAAAATCAAATTTTCCATAAGAAAAACTTAAATTGGCCATATCTCCTTAAATATGCGTCCTAGAGCGAAAAGAAGGTTAATTCGTGACCACCCCCCACATTCAAAATTTTGATGAAAATCCTCAAAAAATCTAATTTTTCATATGAAAAACTTAAATTGGCCATATCTCCTTAAATATGCGTCCTAGAGCGAAAAGAAGGTTAATTCGTGACCACCCCCCAAAATTCAAAATTTTGATGAAAATCCTCGAAAAATCAAATTTTTCATATGAAAAACTTAAATTGGCCATATCTCCTTAAATATGCGTCCTAGAGCGAAAAGAAGGTTAATTCGTGACCACCCCCCAAAAATCAAAATTTTAATGAAAATCCTCAAAAAATCAAATTTTCCATATGAAAAACTTAAATTGGCCATATCTCCTTAAATATGCATCCTAGAGCGAAAAGAAGGTTAATTCGTGACCACCCCCCAAAAATCAAAATTTTGATGAGAATCCTCAAAAAATCAAATTTTCCATATGAAAAACTTAAATTGGCCATATCTCCTTAAATATGCGTCCTAGAGCGAAAAGAAGGTTAATTCGTGACCACCCCCCACATTCAAAATTTTGATGAAAATCCTCAAAAAATCTAATTTTTCATATGAAAAACTTAAATTGGCCATATCTCCTTAAATATGCGTCCTAGAGCGAAAAGAAGGTTAATTCGTGACCACCCCCCAAAATTCAAAATTTTGATGAAAATCCTCGAAAAATCAAATTTTTCATATGAAAAACTTAAATTGGCCATATCTCCTTAAATATGCGTCCTAGAGCGAAAAGAAGGTTAATTCGTGACCACCCCCCAAAAATCAAAATTTTAATGAAAATCCTCAAAAAATCAAATTTTCCATATGAAAAACTTAAATTGGCCATACCTCCTTAAATATGCGTCCTAGAGCGAAAAGAAGGTTAATTCGTGACCACCCCCCAAAAATCAAAATTTTGATGAAAATCCTCAAAAAATCAAATTTTCCATATGAAAAACTTAAATTGGCCATATCTCCTTAAATATGCGTCCTGGAGCGAAAAGAAGGTTAATTCGTGACCACCCCCCACATTCAAAATTTTGATGAAAATCCTCAAAAAATCTAATTTTTCATATGAAAAACTTAAATTGGCCATATCTCCTTAAATATGCGTCCTAGAGCGAAAAGAAGGTTAATTCGTGACCACCCCCCAAAATTCAAAATTTTGATGAAAATCCTCGAAAAATCAAATTTTTCATATGAAAAACTTAAATTGGCCATATCTCCTTAAATATGCGTCCTAGAGCGAAAAGAAGGTTAATTCGTGACCACCCCCCAAAAATCAAAATTTTAATGAAAATCCTCAAAAAATCAAATTTTCCATATGAAAAACTTAAATTGGCCATATCTCCTTAAATATGCGTCCTAGAGCGAAAAGAAGGTTAATTCGTGACCACCCCCAAAAATCAAAATTTTGATGAAAATCCTCAAAAAATCAAATTTTTCATATGAAAAACTTAAATTGGCCATATCTCCTTAAATATGCGTCCTAGAGCGAAAAGAAGGTTAATTCGTGACCACCCCCCAAAAATCAAAATTTTGATGAAAATCCTCAAAAAATCTAATTTTTCATATGAAAAACTTAAATTGGCCATATCTCCTTAAATATGCGTCCTAGAGCGAAAAGAAGGTTAATTCGCGACCACCCCCCAAAATTCAACATTTTGATGAAAATCCTCGAAAAATCAAATTTTTTATATGAAAAACTTAAATTGGCCATATCTCCTTAAATATGCGTCCTAGAGCGAAAAGAAGGTTAATTCGTGACCACCCCCCAAAAATCAAAATTTTAATGAAAATCCTCAAAAAATCAAATTTTCCATATGAAAAACTTAAATTGGCCATATCTCCTTAAATATGCGTCCTAGAGCGAAAAGAAGGTTAATTCGTGACCACCCCCCAAAATTCAAAATTTTGATGAAAATCCTCGAAAAATCAAATTTTTCATATGAAAAACTTAAATTGGCCATATCTCCTTAAATATGCGTCCTAGAGCGAAAAGAAGGTTAATTCGTGACCACCCCCCAAAAATTA
Source organism: Haematobia irritans (assembly GCF_050003625.1). Taxonomy (NCBI): domain Eukaryota; kingdom Metazoa; phylum Arthropoda; class Insecta; order Diptera; family Muscidae; genus Haematobia; species Haematobia irritans. The sequence continues at coordinate 143,577,474 of NC_134398.1, read as the reverse complement.
AAATTTTAATGAAAATCCTCAAAAAAATCAAATTTTTCATATGAAAAACTTAAATTGGCCATATCTCCTTAAATATGCGTCCTAGAGCGAAAAGAAGGTTAATTCGTGACCACCCCCAAAAAATTAAAATTTTGATGAAAATCCTCAAAAAAATCAAATTTTTCATATGAAAAACTTAAATTGGCCATATCTCCTTAAATATGCGTCCTAGAGCGAAAAGAAGGTTAATTCGTGACCACCCCCCAAAAATCAAAATTTTGATGAAAATCCTCAAAAAATCAAATTTTTCATATGAAAAACTTAAATTGGCCATATCTCCTTAAATATGCGTCCTAGAGCGAAAAGAAGGTTAATTCGTGACCACCCCCCAAAAATCAAAATTTTGATGAAAATCCTCAAAAAATCAAATTTTTTATATGAAAAACTTAAATTGGCCATATCTCCTTAAATATGCGTCCTAGAGCGAAAAGAAGGTTAATTCGTGACCACCCCCCAAAATTCAGCGAAAAGAAGGTAAATTCGTGACCACCCCCCAAAATTCAAAATTTTGATGAAAATCCTCGAAAAATCAAATTTTTCATATGAAAAACTTAAATTGGTCATATCTCCTTAAATATGCGTCCTAGAGCGAAAAGAAGGTTAATTCGTGACCACCCCCCAAAAATCACAATTTTGATGAAAATTCTCAAAAAATCTAATTTTTCATATGAAAAACTTAAATTGGCCATATCTCCTTAAATATGCGTCCTAGATCGAAAAGAAGGTTAATTCGTGACCACCCCCCAAAAATCAAAATTTTAATGAAAATCCTCAAAAAATCAAATTTTCCATATGAAAAACTTAAATTGGCCATATCTCCTTAAATATGCGTCCTAGAGCGAAAAGAAGGTTAATTCGTGACCACCCCCCAAAATTCCAAATTTTGATGAAAATCCTCGAAAAATCTAATTTTTCATATGAAAAACTTAAATTGGCCATATCTCCTTAAATATGCGTCCTAGAGCGAAAAGAAGGTTAATTCGTGACCACCCCCCAAAATTCAAAATTTTGATGAAAATCCTCGAAAAATCAAATTTTTCATATGAAAAACTTAAATTGGCCATATCTCCTTAAATATGCGTCCTAGAGCGAAAAGAAGGTAAATTCGTGACCACCCCCCAAAAATTAAAATTTTGATGAAAATCCTCAAAAAAATCAAATTTTCCATATGAAAAACTTAAATTGGCCATATCTCCTTAAATATGCGTCCTAGAGCGAAAAGAAGGTTAATTCGTGACCACCCCCCACATTCAAAATTTTGATGAAAATCCTCAAAAAAATCAAATTTTTCATATGAAAAACTTAAATTGGCCATATCTCCTTAAATATGCGTCCTAGAGCGAAAAGAAGGTTAATTCGTGACCACCCCCCAAAAATCAAAATTTTAATGAAAATCCTCAAAAAATCAAATTTTCCATAAGAAAAACTTAAATTGGCCATATCTCCTTAAATATGCGTCCTAGAGCGAAAAGAAGGTTAATTCGTGACCACCCCCCACATTCAAAATTTTGATGAAAATCCTCAAAAAATCTAATTTTTCATATGAAAAACTTAAATTGGCCATATCTCCTTAAATATGCGTCCTAGAGCGAAAAGAAGGTTAATTCGTGACCACCCCCCAAAATTCAAAATTTTGATGAAAATCCTCGAAAAATCAAATTTTTCATATGAAAAACTTAAATTGGCCATATCTCCTTAAATATGCGTCCTAGAGCGAAAAGAAGGTTAATTCGTGACCACCCCCCAAAAATCAAAATTTTAATGAAAATCCTCAAAAAATCAAATTTTCCATATGAAAAACTTAAATTGGCCATATCTCCTTAAATATGCATCCTAGAGCGAAAAGAAGGTTAATTCGTGACCACCCCCCAAAAATCAAAATTTTGATGAGAATCCTCAAAAAATCAAATTTTCCATATGAAAAACTTAAATTGGCCATATCTCCTTAAATATGCGTCCTAGAGCGAAAAGAAGGTTAATTCGTGACCACCCCCCACATTCAAAATTTTGATGAAAATCCTCAAAAAATCTAATTTTTCATATGAAAAACTTAAATTGGCCATATCTCCTTAAATATGCGTCCTAGAGCGAAAAGAAGGTTAATTCGTGACCACCCCCCAAAATTCAAAATTTTGATGAAAATCCTCGAAAAATCAAATTTTTCATATGAAAAACTTAAATTGGCCATATCTCCTTAAATATGCGTCCTAGAGCGAAAAGAAGGTTAATTCGTGACCACCCCCCAAAAATCAAAATTTTAATGAAAATCCTCAAAAAATCAAATTTTCCATATGAAAAACTTAAATTGGCCATACCTCCTTAAATATGCGTCCTAGAGCGAAAAGAAGGTTAATTCGTGACCACCCCCCAAAAATCAAAATTTTGATGAAAATCCTCAAAAAATCAAATTTTCCATATGAAAAACTTAAATTGGCCATATCTCCTTAAATATGCGTCCTGGAGCGAAAAGAAGGTTAATTCGTGACCACCCCCCACATTCAAAATTTTGATGAAAATCCTCAAAAAATCTAATTTTTCATATGAAAAACTTAAATTGGCCATATCTCCTTAAATATGCGTCCTAGAGCGAAAAGAAGGTTAATTCGTGACCACCCCCAAAAATCAAAAATTTTGATGAAAATCCTCAAAAAATCAAATTTTTCATATGAAAAACTTAAATTGGCCATATCTCCTTAAATATGCGTCCTAGAGCGAAAAGAAGGTTAATTCGTGACCACCCCCCAAAAATCAAAATTTTGATGAAAATCCTCAAAAAATCTAATTTTTCATATGAAAAACTTAAATTGGCCATATCTCCTTAAATATGCGTCCTAGAGCGAAAAGAAGGTTAATTCGCGACCACCCCCCAAAATTCAACATTTTGATGAAAATCCTCGAAAAATCAAATTTTTTATATGAAAAACTTAAATTGGCCATATCTCCTTAAATATGCGTCCTAGAGCGAAAAGAAGGTTAATTCGTGACCACCCCCCAAAAATCAAAATTTTAATGAAAATCCTCAAAAAATCAAATTTTCCATATGAAAAACTTAAATTGGCCATATCTCCTTAAATATGCGTCCTAGAGCGAAAAGAAGGTTAATTCGTGACCACCCCCCAAAATTCAAAATTTTGATGAAAATCCTCGAAAAATCAAATTTTTCATATGAAAAACTTAAATTGGCCATATCTCCTTAAATATGCGTCCTAGAGCGAAAAGAAGGTTAATTCGTGACCACCCCCCAAAAATTAAAATTTTAATGAAAATCCTCAAAAAAATCAAATTTTTCATATGAAAAACTTAAATTGGCCATATCTCCTTAAATATGCGTCCTAGAGCGAAAAGAAGGTTAATTCGTGACCACCCCCAAAAAATTAAAATTTTGATGAAAATCCTCAAAAAAATCAAATTTTTCATATGAAAAACTTAAATTGGCCATATCTCCTTAAATATGCGTCCTAGAGCGAAAAGAAGGTTAATTCGTGACCACCCCCCAAAAATCAAAATTTTGATGAAAATCCTCAAAAAATCAAATTTTTCATATGAAAAACTTAAATTGGCCATATCTCCTTAAATATGCGTCCTAGAGCGAAAAGAAGGTTAATTCGTGACCACCCCCCCAAAAATCAAAATTTTATTGAAAATCCTCAAAAAATCAAATTTTCCATATGAAAAACTTAAATTGGCCATATCTCCTTAAATATGCGTCCTAGAGCGAAAAGAAGGTTAATTCGTGACCACCCCCCAAAATTCAAAATTTTGATGAAAATCCTCGAAAAATCAAATTTTTCATATGAAAAACTTAAATTGGCCATATCTCCTTAAATATGCGTCCTAGAGCGAAACGAAGGTTAATTCGTGACCACCCCCCAAAAATTAAAATTTTAATGAAAATCCTCAAAAAAATCAAATTTTTCATATGAAAAACTTAAATTGGCCATATCTCCTTAAATATGCGTCCTAGAGCGAAAAGAAGGTTAATTCGTGACCACCCCCCACATTCAAAATTTTGATGAAAATCCTCAAAAATCTAATTTTTCATATGAAAAACTTAAATTGGCCGTATCTCCTTAAATATGCGTCCTAGAGCGAAAAGAAGGTTAATTCGTGACCACCCCCAAAAAATCAACATTTTGATGAAAATCCTCGAAAAATCAAATTTTTCATATGAAAAACTTAAATTGGCCATATCTCCTTAAATATGCGTCCTAGAGCGAAAAGAAGGTTAATTCGTGACCACCCCCCAAAAATCAAAATTTTGATGAAAATCCTCAAAAAATCTAATTTTTCATATGAAAAACTTAAATTGGCCATATCTCCTTAAATATGCGTCCTAGAGCGAAAAGAAGGTTAATTCGTGACCACCCCCCAAAATTCAACATTTTGATGAAAATCCTCGAAAAATCAAATTTTTCATATGAAAAACTTAAATTGGCCATATCTCCTTAAATATGCGTCCTAGAGCGAAAAGAAGGTTAATTCGTGACCACCCCCCAAAAATCAAAATTTTAATGAAAATCCTCAAAAAATCAAATTTTTCATATGAAAAACTTAAATTGGCCATATCTCCTTAAATATGCGTCCTAGAGCGAAAAGAAGGTTAATTCGTGACCCCAAAATTCAAAATTTTGATGAAAATCCTCGAAAAATCAAATTTTTCATATGAAAAACTTAAATTGGCCATATCTCCTTAAATATGCGTCCTAGAGCGAAAGGAAGGTTAATTCGTGACCACCCCCAAAAAATCAAAATTTTGATGAAAATCCTCAAAAAAATCAAATTTTTCATATGAAAAACTTAAATTGGCCATATCTCCTTAAATATGCGTCCTAGAGCGAAAATAAGGTTAATTCGTGACCACCCCCCAAAGATCAAAATTTTGATGAAAATCCTCAAAAAAATCAAATTTTTTATATGAAAAACTTAAATTTGCCATATCTCCTTAAATATGCGTCCTAGAGCGAAAAGAAGGTTAATTCGTGACCACCCCCCAAAATTCAAAATTTTGATGAAAATCCTCGAAAAATCAAATTTTTCATATGAAAAACTTAAATTGGCCATATCTCCTTAAATATGCGTCCTAGAGCGAAAAGAAGGTTAATTCGTGACCACCCCCAAAAAATCAAAATTTTGATGAAAATCCTCAAAAAAATCAAATTTTTCATATGAAAAACTTAAATTGGCCATATCTCCTTAAATATGCGTCCTAGAGCGAAAAGAAATTTTGATGAAAATTCTCAAAAAATCTAATTTTTCATATGAAAAACTTAAATTGGCCATATCTCCTTAAATATGCGTCCTAGAGCGAAAAGAAGGTTAATTCGTGACCACCCCCCAAAAATCAAAATTTTAATGAAAATCCTCAAAAAATCAAATTTTCCATATGAAAAACTTAAATTGGCCATATCTCCTTAAATATGCGTCCTAGAGCGAAAAGAAGGTTAATTCGTGACCACCCCCCAAAATTCAAAATTTTGATGAAAATCCTCGAAAAATCAAATTTTTCATATGAAAAACTTAAATTGGCCATATCTCCTTAAATATGCGTCCTAGAGCGAAAAGAAGGTTAATTCGTGACCACCCCCCAAAAATTAAAATTTTAATGAAAATCCTCAAAAAAATCAAATTTTTCATATGAAAAACTTAAATTGGCCATATCTCCTTAAATATGCGTCCTAGAGCGAAAAGAAGGTTAATTCGTGACCACCCCCCACATTCAAAATTTTGATGAAAATCCTCAAAAATCTAATTTTTCATATGAAAAACTTAAATTGGCCGTATCTCCTTAAATATGCGTCCTAGAGCGAAAAGAAGGTTAATTCGTGACCACCCCCAAAAAATCAACATTTTGATGAAAATCCTCAAAAAAATCAAATTTTTCATATGAAAAACTTAAATTGGCCATATCTCCTTAAATATGCGTCCTAGAGCGAAAAGAAGGTTAATTCGTGACCACCCCCCAAAAATCAAAATTTTGATGAAAATCCTCAAAAAATCTAATTTTTCATATGAAAAACTTAAATTGGCCATATCTCCTTAAATATGCGTCCTAGAGCGAAAAGAAGGTTAATTCGTGACCACCCCCCAAAATTCAACATTTTGATGAAAATCCTCGAAAAATCAAATTTTTCATATGAAAAACTTAAATTGGCCATATCTCCTTAAATATGCGTCCTAGAGCGAAAAGAAGGTTAATTCGTGACCACCCCCACATTCACAATTTTGATGAAAATCCTCAAAAAATCTAATTTTTCATATGAAAAACTTAAATTGGCCGTATCTCCTTAAATATGCGTCCTAGAGCGAAAAGAAGGTTAATTCGTGACCACCCCCAAAAAATTAAAATTTTGATGAAAATCCTCAAAAAAATCAAATTTTTCATATGAAAAACTTAAATTGGCCATATCTCCTTAAATATGCGTCCTAGAGCGAAAAGAAGGTTAATTCGTGACCACCCCCCAAAAATCAAAATTTTGAAGAAAATCCTCAAAAAATCAAATTTTTCATATGAAAAACTTAAATTGGCCATATCTCCTTAAATATGCGTCCTAGAGCGAAAAGAAGGTTAATTCGTGACCACCCCCAAAATTCAAAATTTTGATGAAAATCCTCGAAAAATCAAATTTTTCATATGAAAAACTTAAATTGGCCATATCTCCTTAAATATGCGTCCTAGAGCGAAAAGAAGGTTAATTCGTGACCACCCCCCAAAAATCACAATTTTGATGAAAATTCTCAAAAAATCTAATTTTTCATATGAAAAACTTAAATTGGCCATATCTCCTTAAATATGCGTCCTAGAGCGAAAAGAAGGTTAATTCGTGACCACCCCCCAAAAATCAAAATTTTGATGAAAATCCTCGAAAAATCAAATTTTTCATATGAAAAACTTAAATTGGCCATATCTCCTTAAATATGCGTCCTAGAGCGAAAAGAAGGTTAATTCGTGACCACCCCCCAAAAATCAAAATTTTGATGAAAATCGTCAAAAAATCTAATTTTTCATATGAAAAACTTAAATTGGCCATATCTCCTTAAATATGCGTCCTAGAGCGAAAAGAAGGTTAATTCGTGACCACCCCCCAAAAATCAAAATTTTGATGAAAATCGTCAAAAAATCTAATTTTTCATATGAAAAACTTAAATTGGCCATATCTCCTTAAATATGCGTCCTAGAGGAAAAGAAGGTTAATTCAAAAAATCAAATTTTTCATATGAAAAACTTAAATTGGCCATATCTCCTTAAATATGCGTCCTAGAGCGAAAAGAAGGTTAATTCGTGACCACCCCCCAAAATTCAAAATTTTGATGAAAATCCTCGAAAAATCAAATTTTTCATATGAAAAACTTAAATTGGCCATATCTCCTTAAATATGCGTCCTAGAGCGAAAAGAGGTTAATTCGTGACCACCCCCAAAAAATCAAAATTTTGATGAAAATCCTCAAAAAAATCAAATTTTTCATATGAAAAACTTAAATTGGCCATATCTCCTTAAATATGCGTCCTAGAGCGAAAAGAAGGTTAATTCGTGACCACCCTCAAAAAATCAAATTTTCCATATGAAAAACTTAAATTGGCCATATCTCCTTAAATATGCGTCCTAGAGCGAAAAGAAGGTTAATTCGTGACCACCCCCCACATTCAAAATTTTGATGAAAATCCTCAAAAAATCTAATTTTTCATATGAAAAACTTAAATTGGCCATATCTCCTTAAATATGCGTCCTAGAGCGAAAAGAAGGTTAATTCGTGACCACCCCCCAAAAATCAAAATTTTGATGAAAATCCTCAAAAAATCAAATTTTTCATATGAAAAACTTAAATTGGCCATATCTCCTTAAATATGCGTCCTAGAGCGAAAAGAAGGTTAATTCGTGACCACCCCCCAAAAATCAAAATTTTGATGAAAATCCTCGAAAAATCAAATTGTTCATATGAAAAACTTAAATTGGCCATATCTCCTTAAATATGCGTCCTAGAGCGAAAAGAAGGTTAATTCGTGACCACCCCCAAAAAATCAAAATTTTGATGAAAATCTTCAAAAAAATCAAATTTTTCATATGAAAAACTTAAATTGGCCATATCTCCTTAAATATGCGTCCTAGAGCGAAAAGAAGGTTAATTCGTGACCACCCCCCAAAAATCAAAATTTTAATGAAAATCCTCAAAAAATCAAATTTTTCATATGAAAAACTTAAATTGGCCATACCTCCTTAAATATGCGTCCTAGAGCGAAAAGAAGGTTAATTCGTGACCACCCCCCAAAAATCACAATTTTGATGAAAATTCTCAAAAAATCTAATTTTTCATATGAAAAACTTAAATTGGCCATATCTCCTTAAATATGCGTCCTAGAGCGAAAAGAAGGTTAATTCGTGACCACCCCCCAAAAATCAAAATTTTGATGAAAATCCTCGAAAAATCAAATTTTTCATATGAAAAACTTAAATTGGCCATATCTCCTTAAATATGCGTCCTAGAGCGAAAAGAAGGTTAATTCGTGACCACCCCCCAAAAATCAAAATTTTGATGAAAATCGTCAAAAAATCTAATTTTTCATATGAAAAACTTAAATTGGCCATATCTCCTTAAATATGCGTCCTAGAGCGAAAAGAAGGTTAATTCGTGACCACCCCCCAAAAATCAAAATTTTGATGAAAATCGTCAAAAAATCTAATTTTTCATATGAAAAACTTAAATTGGCCATATCTCCTTAAATATGCGTCCTAGAGCGAAAAGAAGGTTAATTCAAAAAATCAAATTTTTCATATGAAAAACTTAAATTGGCCATATCTCCTTAAATATGCGTCCTAGAGCGAAAAGAAGGTTAATTCGTGACCACCCCCCAAAATTCAAAATTTTGATGAAAATCCTCGAAAAATCAAATTTTTCATATGAAAAAAATTCAAAATTTTGATGAAAATCCTCGAAAAATCAAATTTTTCATATGAAAAACTTAAATTGGCCATATCTCCTTAAATATGCGTCCTAGAGCGAAAAGAGGTTAATTCGTGACCACCCCCAAAAAATCAAAATTTTGATGAAAATCCTCAAAAAAATCAAATTTTTCATATGAAAAACTTAAATTGGCCATATCTCCTTAAATATGCGTCCTAGAGCGAAAAGAAGGTTAATTCGTGACCACCCCCCAAAAATCAAAATTTTAATGAAAATCCTCAAAAAATCAAATTTTCCATATGAAAAACTTAAATTGGCCATATCTCCTTAAATATGCGTCCTAGAGCGAAAAGAAGGTTAATTCGTGACCACCCCCCACATTCAAAATTTTGATGAAAATCCTCAAAAAATCAAATTTTTCATATGAAAAACTTAAATTGGCCATATCTCCTTAAATATGCGTCCTAGAGCGAAAAGAAGGTTAATTCGTGACCACCCCCAAAAAATCAAAATTTTGATGAAAATCTTCAAAAAAATCAAATTTTTCATATGAAAAACTTAAATTGGCCATATCTCCTTAAATATGCGTCCTAGAGCGAAAAGAAGGTTAATTCGTGACCACCCCCCAAAAATCAAAATTTTAATGAAAATCCTCAAAAAATCAAATTTTTCATATGAAAAACTTAAATTGGCCATATCTCCTTAAATATGCGTCCTAGAGCGAAAAGAAGGTAAATTCGTGACCACCCCCCAAAATTCAAAATTTTGATGAAAATCCTCGAAAAATCAAATTTTTCATATGAAAAACTTAAATTGGTCATATCTCCTTAAATATGCGTCCTAGAGCGAAAAGAAGGTTAATTCGTGACCACCCCCCAAAAATCACAATTTTGATGAAAATTCTCAAAAAATCTAATTTTTCATATGAAAAACTTAAATTGGCCATATCTCCTTAAATATGCGTCCTAGAGCGAAAAGAAGGTTAATTCGTGACCACCCCCCAAAAATCAAAATTTTAATGAAAATCCTCAAAAAATCAAATTTTCCATATGAAAAACTTAAATTGGCCATATCTCCTTAAATATGCGTCCTAGAGCGAAAAGAAGGTTAATTCGTGACCACCCCCCAAAAATCAAAATTTTGATGAAAATCCTCGAAAAATCAAATTTTTCATATGAAAAACTTAAATTGGTCATATCTCCTTAAATATGCGTCCTAGAGCGAAAAGAAGGTTAATTCGTAACCACCCCCCAAAAATCAAAATTTTGATGAAAATCGTCAAAAAATCTAATTTTTCATATGAAAAACTTAAATTGGCCATATCTCCTTAAATATGCGTCCTAGAGCGAAAAGAAGGTTAATTCGTGACCACCCCCCAAAAATCAAAATTTTAATGAAAATCCTCAAAAAATCAAATTTTCCATATGAAAAACTTAAATTGGCCATATCTCCTTAAATATGCGTCCTAGAGCGAAAAGAAGGTTAATTCGTGACCACCCCCCAAAATTCCAAATTTTGATGAAAATCCTCGAAAAATCAAATTTTTCATATGAAAAACTTAAATTGGCCATATCTCCTTAAATATGCGTCCTAGAGCGAAAAGAAGGTTAATTCGTGACCACCCCCCAAAAATCAAAATTTTGATGAAAATCGTCAAAAAATCTAATTTTTCATATGAAAAACTTAAATTGGCCATATCTCCTTAAATATGCGTCCTAGAGCGAAAAGAAGGTTAATTCGTGACCACCCCCCAAAATTCAAAATTTTGATGAAAATCCTCGAAAAATCAAATTGTTCATATGAAAAACTTAAATTGGCCATATCTCCTTAAATATGCGTCCTAGAGCGAAAAGAAGGTTAATTCGTGACCACCCCCAAAAAATCAAAATTTTGATGAAAATCTTCAAAAAAATCAAATTTTTCATATGAAAAACTTAAATTGGCCATATCTCCTTAAATATGCGTCCTAGAGCGAAAAGAAGGTTAATTCGTGACCACCCCCCAAAAATCAAAATTTTAATGAAAATCCTCAAAAAATCAAATTTTTCATATGAAAAACTTAAATTGGCCATATCTCCTTAAATATGCGTCCTAGAGCGAAAAGAAGGTAAATTCGTGACCACCCCCCAAAATTCAAAATTTTGATGAAAATCCTCGAAAAATCAAATTTTTCATATGAAAAACTTAAATTGGTCATATCTCCTTAAATATGCGTCCTAGAGCGAAAAGAAGGTTAATTCGTGACCACCCCCCAAAAATCACAATTTTGATGAAAATTCTCAAAAAATCTAATTTTTCATATGAAAAACTTAAATTGGCCATATCTCCTTAAATATGCGTCCTAGAGCGAAAAGAAGGTTAATTCGTGACCACCCCCCAAAAATCAAAATTTTAATGAAAATCCTCAAAAAATCTAATTTTCCATATGAAAAACTTAAATTGGCCATATCTCCTTAAATATGCGTCCTAGAGCGAAAAGAAGGTTAATTCGTGACCACCCCCCAAAATTCCAAATTTTGATGAAAATCCTCGAAAAATCAAATTTTTCATATGAAAAACTTAAATTGGCCATATCTCCTTAAATATGCGTCCTAGAGCGAAAAGAAGGTTAATTCGTGACCACGCCCCAAAATTTAAAATTTTAATGAAAATCCTCAAAAAAATCAAATTTTTCATATGAAAAAATTAAATTGGCCATATCTCCTTAAATATGCGTCCTAGAGCGAAAAGAAGGTTAATTCGTGACCACCCCCCAAAACTCAAAATTTTGATGAAAATCCTCAAAAAATCAAATTTTTCATATGAAAAACTTAAATTGGCCATATCTCCTTAAATATGCGTCCTAGAGCGAAAAGAAGGTTAATTCGTGACCACCCCAAAAAAATCAAAATTTTGATGAAAATCCTCGAAAAATCAAATTTTTCATATGAAAAACTTAAATTGGCCATATCTCCTTAAATATGCGTCCTAGAGCGAAAAGAAGGTTAATTCGTGACCACCCCCAAAAAATCAAAATTTTGATGAAAATGCTCAAAAAATCAAATTTTTTATATGAAAAACTTAAATTGGCCATATCTCCTTAAATATGCGTCCTAGAGCGAAAAGAAGGTTAATTCGTGACCACCCCCAAAAAATCAAAATTTTGATGAAAATCCTCAAAAAATCAAATTTTTCATATGAAAAACTTAAATTGGTCATATCTCCTTAAATATGCGTCCTAGAGCGAAAAGAAGGTTAATTCGTGACCAACCCCCAAAAATCACAATTTTGATGAAAATTCTCAAAAAATCTAATTTTGCATATGAAAAACTTAAATTGGCCATATCTCCTTAAATATGCGTCCTAGAGCGAAAAGAAGGTTAATTCGTGACCACCCCCCAAAAATCAAAATTTTGATGAAAATCCTCGAAAAATCAAATTTTTCATATGAAAAACTTAAATTGGCCATATCTCCTTAAATATGCGTCCTAGAGCGAAAAGAAGGTTAATTCGTGACCACCCCCCAAAAATCAAAATTTTGCTGAAAATCGTCAAAAAATCTAATTTTTCATATGAAAAACTTAAATTGGCCATATCTCCTTAAATATGCGTCCTAGGCGAAAAGAAGGTTAATTCGTAACCACCCCCCAAAATTCAAAATTTGGATGAAAATCATCGAAAAATCAAAGTTTTCATATGAAAAACTTAAATTGGCCATATCTCCTTAAATATGCGTCCTAGAGCGAAAAGAAGGTTAATTCGTGACCACCCCCAAAAAATCAAAATGTTGATGAAAATCCTCAAAAAAATCAAATTTTTTATATGAAAAACTTAAAATGGGCATATCTCCTTAAATATGCGTCCTAGAGCGAAAAGAAGGTTAATTCGTGACCACCCCCCAAAAATCAAAATTTTGATGAAAATCCTCAAAAAATCAAATTTTTCATATGAAAAACTTAAATTGGCCATATCTCCTTAAATATGCGTCCTAGAGCGAAAAGAAGGTTAATTCGTGACCACCCCCCAAAATTCAAAATTTTGATGAAAATCCTCGAAAAATCAAATTGTTCATATGAAAAACTTAAATTGGCCATATCTCCTTAAATATGCGTCCTAGAGCGAAAAGAAGGTTAATTCGTGACCACCCCCAAAAAATCAAAATTTTGATGAAAATCCTCAAAAAAATCAAATTTTTCATATGAAAAACTTAAATTGGCCATATCTCCTTAAATATGCGTCCTAGAACGAAAAGAAGGTTAATTCGTGACCACCCCCCAAAAATCAAAATTTTAATGAAAATCCTCAAAAAATCAAATTTTTCATATGAAAAACTTAAATTGGCCATATCTCCTTAAATATGCGTCCTAGAGCGAAAAGAAGGTAAATTCGTGACCACCCCCCAAAATTCAAAATTTTGATGAAAATCCTCGAAAAATCAAATTTTTCATATGAAAAACTTAAATTGGTCATATCTCCTTAAATATGCGTCCTAGAGCGAAAAGAAGGTTAATTCGTGACCACCCCCCAAAAATCACAATTTTGATGAAAATTCTCAAAAAATCTAATTTTTCATATGAAAAACTTAAATTGGCCATATCTCCTTAAATATGCGTCCTAGATCGAAAAGAAGGTTAATTCGTGACCACCCCCCAAAAATCAAAATTTTAATGAAAATCCTCAAAAAATCAAATTTTCCATATGAAAAACTTAAATTGGCCATATCTCCTTAAATATGCGTCCTAGAGCGAAAAGAAGGTTAATTCGTGACCACCCCCCAAAATTCCAAATTTTGATGAAAATCCTCGAAAAATCAAATTTTTCATATGAAAAACTTAAATTGGCCATATCTCCTTAAATATGCGTCCTAGAGCGAAAAGAAGGTTAATTCGTGACCACGCCCCAAAATTTAAAATTTTAATGAAAATCCTCAAAAAAATCAAATTTTTCATATGAAAAAATTAAATTGGCCATATCTCCTTAAATATGCGTCCTAGAGCGAAAAGAAGGTTAATTCGTGACCACCCCCCAAAAATCAAAATTTTAATGAAAATCCTCAAAAAATCAAATTTTTCATATGAAAAACTTAAATTGGCCGTATCTCCTTAAATATGCGTCCTAGAGCGAAAAGAAGGTTAACTCGTGACCACCCCCAAAAAATCAAAATTTTGATGAAAATCCTCAAAAAATCAAATTTTTCATATGAAAAACTTAAATTGGCCATATCTCCTTAAATATGCGTCCTAGAGCGAAAAGAAGGTTAATTCGTGACCACCCCCCAAAAATCAAAATTTTGATGAAAATCCTCAAAAAATCAAATTTTTCATATGAAAAACTTAAATTGGCCATATCTCCTTAAATATGCGTCCTAGAGCGAAAAGAAGGTTAATTCGTGACCACCCCCCAAAACTCAAAATTTTGATGAAAATCCTCAAAAAATCAAATTTTTCATATGAAAAACTTAAATTGGCCATATCTCCTTAAATATGCGTCCTAGAGCGAAAAGAAGGTTAATTCGTGACCACCCCCCAAAAATCACAATTTTGATGAAAATTCTCAAAAAATCTAATTTTGCATATGAAAAACTTAAATTGGCCATATCTCCTTAAATATGCGTCCTAGAGCGAAAAGAAGGTTAATTCGTGACCACCCCCCAAAAATCAAAATTTTGATGAAAATCCTCGAAAAATCAAATTTTTCATATGAAAAACTTAAATTGGCCATATCTCCTTAAATATGCGTCCTAGAGCGAAAAGAAGGTTAATTCGTGACCACCCCCCAAAAATCAAAATTTTGCTGAAAATCGTCAAAAAATCTAATTTTTCATATGAAAAACTTAAATTGGCCATATCTCCTTAAATATGCGTCCTAGGCGAAAAGAAGGTTAATTCGTAACCACCCCCCAAAATTCAAAATTTGGATGAAAATCATCGAAAAATCAAAGTTTTCATATGAAAAACTTAAATTGGCCATATCTCCTTAAATATGCGTCCTAGAGCGAAAAGAAGGTTAATTCGTGACCACCCCCAAAAAATCAAAATGTTGATGAAAATCCTCAAAAAAATCAAATTTTTTATATGAAAAACTTAAAATGGGCATATCTCCTTAAATATGCGTCCTAGAGCGAAAAGAAGGTTAATTCGTGACCACCCCCCAAAAATCAAAATTTTGATGAAAATCCTCAAAAAATCAAATTTTTCATATGAAAAACTTAAATTGGCCATATCTCCTTAAATATGCGTCCTAGAGCGAAAAGAAGGTTAATTCGTGACCACCCCCCAAAATTCAAAATTTTGATGAAAATCCTCGAAAAATCAAATTGTTCATATGAAAAACTTAAATTGGCCATATCTCCTTAAATATGCGTCCTAGAGCGAAAAGAAGGTTAATTCGTGACCACCCCCAAAAAATCAAAATTTTGATGAAAATCCTCAAAAAAATCAAATTTTTCATATGAAAAACTTAAATTGGCCATATCTCCTTAAATATGCGTCCTAGAACGAAAAGAAGGTTAATTCGTGACCACCCCCCAAAAATCAAAATTTTAATGAAAATCCTCAAAAAATCAAATTTTTCATATGAAAAACTTAAATTGGCCATATCTCCTTAAATATGCGTCCTAGAGCGAAAAGAAGGTAAATTCGTGACCACCCCCCAAAATTCAAAATTTTGATGAAAATCCTCGAAAAATCAAATTTTTCATATGAAAAACTTAAATTGGTCATATCTCCTTAAATATGCGTCCTAGAGCGAAAAGAAGGTTAATTCGTGACCACCCCCCAAAAATCACAATTTTGATGAAAATTCTCAAAAAATCTAATTTTTCATATGAAAAACTTAAATTGGCCATATCTCCTTAAATATGCGTCCTAGATCGAAAAGAAGGTTAATTCGTGACCACCCCCCAAAAATCAAAATTTTAATGAAAATCCTCAAAAAATCAAATTTTCCATATGAAAAACTTAAATTGGCCATATCTCCTTAAATATGCGTCCTAGAGCGAAAAGAAGGTTAATTCGTGACCACCCCCCAAAATTCCAAATTTTGATGAAAATCCTCGAAAAATCAAATTTTTCATATGAAAAACTTAAATTGGCCATATCTCCTTAAATATGCGTCCTAGAGCGAAAAGAAGGTTAATTCGTGACCACGCCCCAAAATTTAAAATTTTAATGAAAATCCTCAAAAAAATCAAATTTTTCATATGAAAAAATTAAATTGGCCATATCTCCTTAAATATGCGTCCTAGAGCGAAAAGAAGGTTAATTCGTGACCACCCCCCAAAAATCAAAATTTTAATGAAAATCCTCAAAAAATCAAATTTTTCATATGAAAAACTTAAATTGGCCGTATCTCCTTAAATATGCGTCCTAGAGCGAAAAGAAGGTTAACTCGTGACCACCCCCAAAAAATCAAAATTTTGATGAAAATCCTCAAAAAATCAAATTTTTCATATGAAAAACTTAAATTGGCCATATCTCCTTAAATATGCGTCCTAGAGCGAAAAGAAGGTTAATTCGTGACCACCCCCCAAAAATCAAAATTTTGATGAAAATCCTCAAAAAATCAAATTTTTCATATGAAAAACTTAAATTGGCCATATCTCCTTAAATATGCGTCCTAGAGCGAAAAGAAGGTTAATTCGTGACCACCCCCCAAAACTCAAAATTTTGATGAAAATCCTCAAAAAATCAAATTTTTCATATGAAAAACTTAAATTGGCCATATCTCCTTAAATATGCGTCCTAGAGCGAAAAGAAGGTTAATTCGTGACCACCCCAAAAAAATCAAAATTTTGATGAAAATCCTCGAAAAATCAAATTTTTCATATGAAAAACTTAAATTGGCCATATCTCCTTAAATATGCGTCCTAGAGCGAAAAGAAGGTTAATTCGTGACCACCCCCAAAAAATCAAAATTTTGATGAAAATGCTCAAAAAATCAAATTTTTTATATGAAAAACTTAAATTGGCCATATCTCCTTAAATATGCGTCCTAGAGCGAAAAGAAGGTTAATTCGTGACCACCCCCCAAAATTCAAAATTTTGATGAAAATCCTCGAAAAATCAAATTTTTCATATGAAAAACTTAAATTGGCCATATCTCCTTAAATATGCGTCCTAGAGCGAAAAGAAGGTTAATTCTTGACCACCCCCCAAAAATTAAAATTTTAATGAAAATCCTCAAAAAAATCAAATTTTTCATATGAAAAAATTAAATTGGCCATATCTACTTAAATATGCGTCCTAGAGCGAAAAGAAGGTTAATTCGTGACCACCCCCCAAAAATCAAAATTTTGATGAAAATCCTCAAAAAATCAAATTTTTTATATGAAAAACTTAAATTGGCCATATCTCCTTAAATATGCGTCCTAGAGCGAAAAGAAGGTTAATTCGTGACCACCCCCCAAAATTCAAAATTTTGATGAAAATGCTCAAAAAATCAAATTTTTTATATGAAAAACTTAAATTGGCCATATCTCCTTAAATATGCGTCCTAGAGCGAAAAGAAGGTTAATTCGTGACAACCCCCCAAAATTCAAAATTTTGATGAAAATCCTCGAAAAATCAAATTTTTCATATGAAAAACTTAAATTGGCCATATCTCCTTAAATATGCGTCCTAGAGCGAAAAGAAGGTTAATTCGTGACCACCCCCCAAAAATTAAAATTTTAATGAAAATCCTCAAAAAAATCAAATTTTTCATATGAAAAACTTAAATTGGCCATATCTCCTTAAATATGCGTCCTAGAGCGAAAAGAAGGTTAATTCGTGACCACCCCCCACATTCAAAATTTTGATGAAAATCCTCAAAAAATCTAATTTTTCATATGAAAAACTTAAATTGGCTGTATCTCCTTAAATATGCATCCTAGAGCGAAAAGAAGGTTAATTCGTGACCACCCCCAAAAAATCAAAATTTTAATGAAAATCCTCGAAAAAATCAAATTTTTCATATGAAAAACTTAAATTGGCCATATCTCCTTAAATATGCGTCCTAGATCGAAAAGAAGGTTAATTCGTGACCACCCCCCAAAACTCAAAATTATGATGAAAATCCTCGAAAAATCAAATTTTTCATATGAAAAACTTAAATTGGCCATATCTCCTTAAATATGCGTCCTAGAGCGAAAAGAAGGTTAATTCGTGACCACCCCCAAAAAATCAAAATTTTGATGAAAATCCTCAAAAAATCAAATTTTTTATATGAAAAACTTAAATTGGCCATATCTCCTTAAATATGCGTCCTAGAGCGAAAAGAAGGTTAATTCGTGACCACCCCCCAAAACTCAAAATTTTGATGAAAATCCTCGAAAAATCAAATTTTTCATATGAAAAACTTAAATTGGCCATATCTCCTTAAATATGCGTCCTAGAGCGAAAAGAAGGTTAATTCGTGACCACCCCCAAAAAATCAAAATTTTGATGAAAATCCTCAAAAAAATCAAATTTTTCATATGAAAAACTTAAATTGGCCATATCTCCTTAAATATGCGTCCTAGAGCGAAAAGAAGGTTAATTCGTGACCACCCCCCAAAAATCAAAATTTTGATGAAAATCCTCGAAAAATCAAATTTTTCATATGAACAACTTAAATTGGCCTTATCTCCTTAAATATGCGTCCTAGAGCGAAAAGAAGGTTAATTCGAGACCACCACCCAAAATTCAAAATTTTGATGAAAATCCTCGAAAAATCAAATTTTTCATATGAAAAACTTAAATTGGCCATATCTCCTTATATATGCGTCCTAGAGCGAAAAGAAGGTTAATTCGTGACCACCCCCCAAAAATCAAAATTTTAATGGAAATCCTCAAAAAATCAAATTTTTCATATGAAAAACTTAAATTGGCCATATCTCCTTAAATATGCGTCCTAGAGCGAAAAGAAGGTTAATTCGTGACCACCCCCCAAATTCAAAATTTTGATGAAAATCCTCGAAAAATCAAATTTTTCATATGAAAAACTTAAATGGGTCATATCTCCTTAAATATGCGTCCTAGAGCGGAAAGAAGGTTAATTCGTGACCACCCCCCAAAAATCACAATTTTGATGAAAATTCTCAAAAAATCTAATTTTTCATATGAAAAACTTAAATTGGCCATATCTCCTTAAATATGCGTCCTAGAGCGAAAAGAAGGTTAATTCGTGACCACCCCCCAAAAATCAAAATTTTAATGAAAATCCTCAAAAAATCAAATTTTCCATATGAAAAACTTAAATTGGCCATATCTCCTTAAATATGCGTCCTAGAGCGAAAAGAAGGTTAATTCGTGACCACCCCCCAAAAATCAAAATTTTTATGAAAATCCTCGAAAAATCAAATTTTTTATATGAAAAACTTAAATTGGCCATATCTCCTTAAATATGCGTCCTAGAGCGAAAAGAAGGTTAATTCGTGACCACCCCCAAAAAATCAAAATTTTGATGAAAATCCTCGAAAAATCAAATTTTTCATATGAAAAACTTAAATTGGCCATATCTCCTTAAATATGCGTCCTAGAGCGAAAAGAAGGTTAATTCGTGACCACCCCCCAAAATTCCAAAATTTTGATGAAAATCCTCGAAAAATCAAATTTTTCATATGAAAAACTTAAATTGGTCATATCTCCTTAAATATGCGTCCTAGAGCGAAAAGAAGGTTAATTCGTGACCACCCCCCAAAAATCACAATTTTGATGAAAATTCTCAAAAAATCTAATTTTTCATATGAAAAACTTAAATTGGCCATATCTCCTTAAATATGCGTCCTAGAGCGAAAAGAAGGTTAATTCGTGACCACTCCCCAAAAATTAAAATTTTAATGAAAATCCTCAAAAAAATCAAATTTTTCATATGAAAAACTTAAATTGGCCATATCTCCTTAAATATGCGTCCTAGAGCGAAAAGAAGGTTAATTCGTGACCACCCCCCACATTCAAAATTTTGATGAAAATCCTCAAAAAATCTAATTTTTCATATGAAAAACTTAAATTGGCCGTATCTCCTTAAATATGCATCCTAGAGCGAAAAGAAGGTTAATTCGTGGCCACCCCCAAAAAATCAAAATTTTGATGAAAATCCTCGAAAAAATCAAATTTTTCATATGAAAAACTTAAATTGGCCATATCTCCTTAAATATGCGTCCTAGAGCGAAAAGAAGGTTAATTCGTGACCACCCCCCAAAACTCAAAATTATGATGAAAATCCTCGAAAAATCAAATTTTTCATATGAAAAACTTAAATTGGCCATATCTCCTTAAATATGCGTCCTAGAGCGAAAAGAAGGTTAATTCGTGACCACCCCCAAAAAATCAAAATTTTTATGAAAATCCTCAAAAAAATCAAATTTTTCATATGAAAAACTTAAATTGGCCATATCTCCTTAAATATGCGTCCTAGAGCGAAAAGAAGGTTAATTCGTGACCACCCCCCACATTCAAAATTTTGATGAAAATCCTCAAAAAATCAAATTTTTCATATGAAAAACTTAAATTGGCCGTATCTCCTTAAATATGCATCCTAGAGCGAAAAGAAGGTTAATTCGTGACCACCCCCAAAAAATCAAAATTTTGATGAAAATCCTCAAAAAAATCAAATTTTTCATATGAAAAACTTAAATTGGTCATATCTCCTTAAATATGCGTCCTAGAGCGAAAAGAAGGTTAATTCGTGACCACCCCCAAAAAATCAAAATTTTGATGAAAATCCTCGAAAAATCAAATTTTTCATATGAAAAACTTAAATTGGCCATATCTCCTTAAATATGCGTCCTAGAGCGAAAAGAAGGTTAATTCGTGACCACCCCCCAAAAATCAAAATTTTGATGAAAATCCTCAAAAAATCAAATTTTTTATATGAAAAACTTAAATTGGCCATATCTCCTTAAATATGCGTCCTAGAGCGAAAAGAAGGTTAATTCGTGACCACCCCCCAAAATTCAAAATTTTGATGAAAATCCTCGAAAAATCAAATTTTTCATATGAAAAACTTAAATTGGCCATATCTCCTTAAATATGCGTCCTAGAGCGAAAAGAAGGTTAATTCGTGACCACCCCCCAAATTCAAAATTTTGATGAAAATCCTCAAAAAAATCTAATTTTGTCATATGAAAACCTTAAATTGGCCATATCTCCTTAAATATGCGTCCTAGAGCGAAAAGAAGGTTAATTCGTGACCACCCCCCAAAAATTAAAATTTTAATGAACATCCTCAAGAAAATCAAATTTTTCATATGAAAAACTTAAATTGGCCTTATCTCCTTAAATATGCGTCCTAGAGCGAAAAGAAGGTTAATTCGTGACCACCCCCCACATTCAAAATTTTGATGAAAATCCTCAAAAAATCAAATTTTTTATATGAAAAACTTAAATTGGCCGTATCTCCTTAAATATGCATCCTAGAGCGAAAAGAAGGTTAATTCGTGACCACCCCCAAAAAATCAAAATTTTGATGAAAATCCTCGAAAAAATCAAATTTTTCATATGAAAAACTTAAATTGGCCATATCTCCTTAAATATGCGTCCTAGAGCGAAAAGAAGGTTAATTCGTGACCACCCACCAAAAATCAAAATTTTGATGAAAATCCTCGAAAAATCAAATTTTTCATATGAAAAACTTAAATTGGCCATATCTCCTTAAATATGCGTCCTAGAGCGAAAAGAAGGTTAATTCGTGACCACCCCCCAAAAAATCAAAATTTTGATGAAAATCCTCAAAAAATCAAATTTTTTATATGAAAAACTTAAATTGGCCATATCTCCTTAAATATGCGTCCTAGAGCGAAAAGAAGGTTAATTCGCGACCACCCCCCCAAAATTCAAAATTTTGATGAAAATCCTCGAAAAATCAAATTTTTCATATGAAAAACTTAAATTGGCCATATCTCCTTAAATATGCGTCCTAGAGCGGAAAGAAGGTTAATTCGTGACCACCCCCAAAAAATCAAAATTTTTATGAAAATCCTCAAAAAAATCAAATTTTTCATATGAAAAACTTAAATTGGCCATATCTCCTTAAATATGCGTCCTAGAGCGAAAAGAAGGTTAATTCGTGACCACCCCCAAAAAATCAAAATTTTGATGAAAATCCTCAAAAAATCAAATTTTTTATATGAAAAACTTAAATTGGCCATATCTCCTTAAATATGCGTCCTAGAGCGAAAAGAAGGTTAATTCGTGACCACCCCCCCAAAATTCAAAATTTTGATGAAAATCCTCGAAAAATCAAATTTTTCATATGAAAAACTTAAATTGGCCATATCTCCTTAAATATGCGTCCTAGAGCGGAAAGAAGGTTAATTCGTGACCACCCCCAAAAAATCAAAATTTTTATGAAAATCCTCAAAAAAATCAAATTTTTCATATGAAAAACTTAAATTGGCCATATCTCCTTAAATATGCGTCCTAGAGCGAAAAGAAGGTTAATTCGTGACCACCCCCCAAAAATCATAATTTTGATGAAAATACTCGAAAAATCAAATTTTTCATATGAAAAACTTAAATTGGCCATATCTCCTTAAATATGCGTCCTAGAGCGAAAAGAAGGTTAATTCGTGACCACCACCCAAATTCAAAATTTTGATATATATTCATATGAAAAACTTAAATTGGTCATATCTCCTTAAATATGCGTCCTAGAGCGAAAAGAAGGTTAATTCGTGACCACCCCCCAAAAATCACAATTTTGATGAAAATTCTCAAAAAATCTAATTTTTCATATGAAAAACTTAAATTGGCCATATCTCCTTAAATATGCGTCCTAGAGCGAAAAGAAGGTTAATTCGTGACCACCCCCCAAAAATCAAAATTTTAATGAAAATCCTCAAAAAATAAATTTTCCATATGAAAAACTTAAATTGGCCATATCTCCTTAAATATGCGTCCTAGAGCGAAAAGAAGGCTAATACGTGACCACCCCCCAAAAATCAAAATTTTGATGAAAATCCTCAAAAAATCAAATTTTTCATATGAAAAACTTAAATTGGCCATATCTCCTTAAATATGCGTCCTAGAGCGAAAAGAAGGTTAATTCGTGACCACCCCCCAAAATTCAAAATTTTGATGAAAATCCTCGAAAAATCAAATTTTTCATATGAAAAACTTAAATTGGCCATATCTCCTTAAATATGCGTCCTAGAGCGAAAAGAAGGTTATTTCGTGACCACCCCCAAAAAATCAAAATTTTGATGAAAATCCTCAAAAAAATCAAATTTTTCATATGAAAAACTTAAATTGGCCATATCTCCTTAAATATGCGTCCTAGAGCGAAAAGAAGGTTAATTCGTGACCACCCCCCAAAAATCATAATTTTGATGAAAATACTCGAAAAATCAAATTTTTCATATGAAAAACTTAAATTGGCCATATCTCCTTAAATATGCGTCCTAGAGCGAAAAGAAGGTTAATTCGTGACCACCACCCAAATTCAAAATTTTGATATATATTCATATGAAAAACTTAAATTGGTCATATCTCCTTAAATATGCGTCCTAGAGCGAAAAGAAAGTTAATTCGTGACCACCCCCCAAAATTCAAAATTTTGATGAAAATCCTCGAAAAATCAAATTTTTCATATGAAAAACTTAAATTGGCCATATCTCCTTAAATATGCGTCCTAGAGCGAAAAGAAGGTTAATTCGAGACCACCCCCCAAAAATTAAAATTTTAATGAAAATCCTCAAAAAATCTAATTTTTCATATGAAAAACTTAAATTGGCCATATCTCCTTAAATATGCGTCCTAGAGCGAAAAGAAGGTTAATTCGTGACCACCCCGCACATTCAAAATTTTGATGAAAATCCTCGAAAAATCAAATTTTTCATATGAAAAACTTAAATTGGCCATATCTCCTTAAATATGCGTCCTAGAGCGAAAAGAAGGTTAAAACTTAAATTGGCCATATCTCCTTAAATATGCGTCCTAGAGCGAAAAGAAGGTTAATTCGTGATCACCCCCCAAAATCAAAATTTTGATGAAAATCCTCGAAAAATCAAATTTTTCATATGAAAAACTTAAATTGGCCATATCTCCTTAAATATGCGTCCTAGAGCGAAAAGAAGGTTAATTCGTGACCACCCCCAAAAAATCAAAATTTTGATGAAAATCCTCAAAAAAATCAAATTTTTTATATGAAAAACTTAAATTGGCCATATCTCCTTAAATATGCGTCCTAGAGCGAAAAGAAGGTTATTTCGTGACCACCCCCAAAAAATCAAAATTTTGATGAAAATCCTCAAAAAAATCAAATTTTTCATATGAAAAACTTAAATTGGCCATATCTCCTTAAATATGCGTCCTAGAGCGAAAAGAAGGTTAATTCGTGACCACCCACCAAAAATCAAAATTTTGATGAAAATCCTCGAAAAATCAAATTTTTCATATGAAAAACTTAAATTGGCCATATCTCCTTAAATATGCGTCCTAGAGCGAAAAGAAGGTTAATTCGTGACCACCCCCCAAAAAATCAAAATTTTGATGATAATCCTCAAAAAATCAAATTTTTTATATGAAAAACTTAAATTGGCCATATCTCCTTAAATATGCGTCCTAGAGCGAAAAGAAGGTTAATTCGCGACCACCCCCCCAAAATTCAAAATTTTGATGAAAATCCTCGAAAAATCAAATTTTTCATATGAAAAACTTAAATTGGCCATATCTCCTTAAATATGCGTCCTAGAGCGGAAAGAAGGTTAATTCGTGACCACCCCCAAAAAATCAAAATTTTTATGAAAATCCTCAAAAAAATCAAATTTTTCATATGAAAAACTTAAATTGGCCATATCTCCTTAAATATGCGTCCTAGAGCGAAAAGAAGGTTAATTCGTGACCACCCCCAAAAAATCAAAATTTTGATGAAAATCCTCAAAAAATCAAATTTTTTATATGAAAAACTTAAATTGGCCATATCTCCTTAAATATGCGTCCTAGAGCGAAAAGAAGGTTAATTCGTGACCACCCCCCCAAAATTCAAAATTTTGATGAAAATCCTCGAAAAATCAAATTTTTCATATGAAAAACTTAAATTGGCCATATCTCCTTAAATATGCGTCCTAGAGCGGAAAGAAGGTTAATTCGTGACCACCCCCAAAAAATCAAAATTTTTATGAAAATCCTCAAAAAAATCAAATTTTTCATATGAAAAACTTAAATTGGCCATATCTCCTTAAATATGCGTCCTAGAGCGAAAAGAAGGTTAATTCGTGACCACCCCCCAAAAATCATAATTTTGATGAAAATACTCGAAAAATCAAATTTTTCATATGAAAAACTTAAATTGGCCATATCTCCTTAAATATGCGTCCTAGAGCGAAAAGAAGGTTAATTCGTGACCACCACCCAAATTCAAAATTTTGATATATATTCATATGAAAAACTTAAATTGGTCATATCTCCTTAAATATGCGTCCTAGAGCGAAAAGAAGGTTAATTCGTGACCACCCCCCAAAAATCACAATTTTGATGAAAATTCTCAAAAAATCTAATTTTTCATATGAAAAACTTAAATTGGCCATATCTCCTTAAATATGCGTCCTAGAGCGAAAAGAAGGTTAATTCGTGACCACCCCCCAAAAATCAAAATTTTAATGAAAATCCTCAAAAAATAAATTTTCCATATGAAAAACTTAAATTGGCCATATCTCCTTAAATATGCGTCCTAGAGCGAAAAGAAGGCTAATACGTGACCACCCCCCAAAAATCAAAATTTTGATGAAAATCCTCAAAAAATCAAATTTTTCATATGAAAAACTTAAATTGGCCATATCTCCTTAAATATGCGTCCTAGAGCGAAAAGAAGGTTAATTCGTGACCACCCCTCAAAATTCAAAATTTTGATGAAAATCCTCGAAAAATCAAATTTTTCATATGAAAAACTTAAATTGGCCATATCTCCTTAAATATGCGTCCTAGAGCGAAAAGAAGGTTATTTCGTGACCACCCCCAAAAAATCAAAATTTTGATGAAAATCCTCAAAAAAATCAAATTTTTCATATGAAAAACTTAAATTGGCCATATCTCCTTAAATATGCGTCCTAGAGCGAAAAGAAGGTTAATTCGTGACCACCCCCCAAAAATCATAATTTTGATGAAAATACTCGAAAAATCAAATTTTTCATATGAAAAACTTAAATTGGCCATATCTCCTTAAATATGCGTCCTAGAGCGAAAAGAAGGTTAATTCGTGACCACCACCCAAATTCAAAATTTTGATATATATTCATATGAAAAACTTAAATTGGTCATATCTCCTTAAATATGCGTCCTAGAGCGAAAAGAAAGTTAATTCGTGACCACCCCCCAAAATTCAAAATTTTGATGAAAATCCTCGAAAAATCAAATTTTTCATATGAAAAACTTAAATTGGCCATATCTCCTTAAATATGCGTCCTAGAGCGAAAAGAAGGTTAATTCGAGACCACCCCCCAAAAATTAAAATTTTAATGAAAATCCTCAAAAAATCTAATTTTTCATATGAAAAACTTAAATTGGCCATATCTCCTTAAATATGCGTCCTAGAGCGAAAAGAAGGTTAATTCGTGACCACCCCCAAAAAATCAAAATTTTGATGAAAATCCTCGAAAAATCAAATTTTTCATATGAAAAACTTAAATTGGCCATATCTCCTTAAATATGCGTCCTAGAGCGAAAAGAAGGTTAAAACTTAAATTGGCCATATCTCCTTAAATATGCGCCCTAGAGCGAAAAGAAGGTTAATTCGTGATCACCCCCCAAAATCAAAATTTTGATGAAAATCCTCGAAAAATCAAATTTTTCATATGAAAAACTTAAATTGGCCATATCTCCTTAAATATGCGTCCTAGAGCGAAAAGAAGGTTAATTCGTGACCACCCCCAAAAAATCAAAATTTTGATGAAAATCCTCAAAAAAATCAAATTTTTTATATGAAAAACTTAAATTGGCCATATCTCCTTAAATATGCGTCCTAGAGCGGAAAGAAGGTTAATTCGTGACCACCCCCCAAAATTCAAAATTTTGATGAAAATCCTCGAAAAATCAAATTTTTCATATGAAAAACTTAAATTGGCCATATCTCCTTAAATATGCGTCCTAGAGCGAAAAGAAGGTTAATTCGTGACCAAAGAAGGTTAATTCGTGACCACCCCCAAAAAATCAAAATTTTGATGAAAATCCTCAAAAAATCAAATTTTTTATATGAAAAACTTAAATTGGCCATATCTCCTTAAATATGCGGCCTAGAGCGAAAAGAAGGTTAATTCGTGACCACCCCCAAAAAATCAAAATTTTGATGAAAATCCTCAAAAAAATCTAATTTTGTCATATGAAAAACTTAAATTGGCCATATCTCCTTAAATATGCGTCCTAGAGCGAAAAGAAGGTTAATTCGTGATCACCCCCCAAAATCAAAATTTTGATGAAAATCCTCGAAAAATCAAATTTTTCATATGAAAAACTTAAATTGGCCATATCTCCTTAAATATGCGTCCTAGAGCGAGAAGAAGGTTAATTCGTGACCACAACCCAAAACTCAAAATTTTGATGAAAATCCTCGAAAAATCAAATTTTTCATATGAAAAACTTAAATTGGCCATATCTCCTTAAATATGCGTCCTAGAGCGAAAAGAAGGTTAATTCGTGACCACCCCCAAAAAATCAAAATTTTGATGAAAATCCTCAAAAAAATCAAATTTTTTATATGAAAAACTTAAATTGGCCATATCTCCTTAAATATGCGTCCTAGAGCGAAAAGAAGGTTAATTCGTGACCACCCCCCAAAATTCAAAATTTTGATGAAAATCCTCGAAAAATCTAATTTTTTATATGAAAAACTTAAATTGGCCATATCTCCTTAAATATGCGTCCTAGAGCGAAAAGAAGGTTAATTCGTGACTACCCCCCAAAATTCAAAATTTTGATGAAAATCCTCAAAAAATCAAATTTTTTATATGAAAAACTTAAATTGGCCATATCTCCTTAAATATGCGTCCTAGAGCGAAAAGAAGGTTAATTCGTGACCACCCCCCCAAAATTCAAAATTTTGATGAAAATCCTCGAAAAATCAAATTTTTCATATGAAAAACTTAAATTGGCCATATCTCCTTAAATATGCGTCCTAGAGCGAAAAGAAGGTTAATTCGTGACCACCCCCCAAAATTCAAAATTTTGATGAAAATCCTCGAAAAATCAAATTTTTCATATGAAAAACTTAAATTGGCCATATCTCCTTAAATATGCGTCCTAGAGCGAAAAGAAGGTTAATTCGTGATCACCCCCCAAAATCAAAATTTTGATGAAAATCCTCGAAAAATCAAATTTTTCATATGAAAAACTTAAATTGGCCATATCTCCTTAAATATGCGTCCTAGAGCGAAAAGAAGGTTAATTCGTGACCACCCCCCAAAAATCACAATTTTGATGAAAATTCTCAAAAAATCTAATTTTTCATATGAAAAACTTAAATTGGCCATATCTCCTTAAATATGCGTCCTAGAGCGAAAAGAAGGTTAATTCGTGACCACCCCCAAAAAATCAAAATTTTGATGAAAATCCTCAAAAAAATCAAATTTTTTATATGAAAAACTTAAATTGGCCATATCTCCTTAAATATGCGTCCTAGAGCGAAAAGAAGGTTAATTCGTGACCACCCCCCAAAATTCAAAAATTTTGATGAAAATCCTCGAAAAATCTAATTTTTCATATGAAAAACTTAAATTGGCCATATCTCCTTAAATATGCGTCCTAGAGCGAAAAGAAGGTTAATTCGTGACCACCCCCCAAAAATCAAAATTTTAATGAAAATCTTCAAAAAATCAAATTTTTCATATGAAAAACTTAAATTGGCCATATCTCCTTAAATATGCGTCCTAGAGCGAAAAGAAGGTTAATTCGTGACCACCCCCAAAAAATCAAAATTTTGATGAAAATCCTCGAAAAATCAAATTTTTCATATGAAAAACTTAAATTGGCCATATCTCCTTAAATATGCGTCCTAGAGCGAAAAGAATGTTAATTCGTGACCACCCCCCAAAATTCAAAATTTTGATGAAAATCCTCGAAAAATCAAATTTTTCATATGAAAAACTTAAATTGGCCATATCTCCTTAAATATGCGTCCTAGAGCGAAAAGAAGGTTAATTCGTGACCACCCCCCCAATTCAAAATTTTGATGAAAATCCTCAAAAAATCTAATTTTTCATATGAAAAACTTAAATTGGCCATATCTCCTTAAATATGCGTCCTAGAGCGAAAAGAAGGTTAATTCGTGACCACCCCCAAAAAATCCAAATTTTGATGAAAATCCTCGAAAAATCAAATTTTTCATATGAAAAACTTATATTGGCCATATCTCCTTAAATATGCGTCCTAGAGCGAAAAGAAGGTTAATTCGTGACCACCCCCCAAAATTCAAAATTTTGATGAAAATCCTCGAAAAATCAATTTTTCATATGAAAAACTTATATTGGCCATATCTCCTTAAATATGCGTCCTAGAGCGAAAAGAAGGTTAATTCGTGACCACCCCCAAAAAATCAAAATTTTGATGAAAATCCTCAAAAAATCAAATTTTTATATGAAAAACTTAAATTGGCCATATCTCCTTAAATATGCGTCCTAGAGCGAAAATAAGGTTAATTCGTGACCACCCCCCAAAATTCAAAATTTTGATGAAAATCCTCGAAAAATCAAATTTTTCATATGAAAAACTTAAATTGGCCATATCTCCTTAAATATGCGTCCTAGAGCGAAAAGAAGGTTATTTCGTGACCACCCCCCAAATTCAAAATTTTGATGAAAATCCTCAAAAAATCAAATTTTTCATATGAAAAACTTAAATTGGCCATATCTCCTTAAATATGCGTCCTAGAGCGAAAATAAGGTTAATTCGTGACCACCCCCCAAAATTCAAAATTTTGATGAAAATCCTCGAAAAATCAAATTTTTCATATGAAAAACTTAAATTGGCCATATCTCCTTAAATATGCGTCCTAGAGCGAAAAGAAGGTTATTTCGTGACCACCCCCCAAATTCAAAATTTTGATGAAAATCCTCAAAAAATCAAATTTTTCATATGAAAAACTTAAATTGGCCATATCTCCTTAAATATGCGTCCTAGAGCGAAAAGAAGGTTAATTCGTGACCACCCCCAAAAAATCAAAATTTTGATGAAAATCCTCAAAAAAATCTAATTTTTCATATGAAAAACTTAAATTGGTCATATCTCCTTAAATATGCGTCCTAGAGCGAAAAGAAGGTTAATTCGTGACCACCCCAAAAAAATCAAAATTTTGATGAAAATCCTCGAAAAATCAAATTTTTCATATGAAAAACTTAAATTGGCCATATCTCCTTAAATATGCGTCCTAGAGCGAAAAGAAGGTTAATTCGTGACCACCCCCCAAAAATCAAAATTTTAATGAAAATCCTCAAAAAATCAAATTTTTCATATGAAAAACTTATATTGGCCATATCTCCTTAAATATGCGTCCTAGAGCGAAAAGAAGGTTAATTCGTGACCACCCCCAAAAAATCAAAATTTTGATGAAAATCCTAAAAAATCAAATTTTTTATATGAAAAACTTAAATTGGCCATATCTCCTTAAATATGCGTCCTAGAGCGAAAAGAAGGTTAATTCGTGACCACCCCCCAAAATTCAAAATTTTGATGAAAATCCTCGAAAAATCAAATTTTTCATATGAAAAACTTAAATTGGCCATATCTCCTTAAATATGCGTCCTAGAGCGAAAAGAAGGTTAATTCGTGACCACCCCCCAAATTCAAAATTTTGATGAAAATCATCAAAAAATCAAATTTTTCATATGAAAAACTTAAATTGGCCATATCTCCTTAAATATGCGTCCTAGAGCGAAAAGAAGGTTATTTCGTGACCACCCCCAAAAAATCAAAATTTTGATGAAAATCCTCAAAAAAATCTAATTTTTCATATGAAAAACTTAAATTGGCCATATCTCCTTAAATATGCGTCCTAGAGCGAAAAGAAGGTTAATTCGTGACCACCCCCCAAATTCAAAATTTTGATGAAAATCCTCAAAAAATCTAATTTTTCATATGAAAAACTTAAATTGGCCATATCTCCTTAAATATGCGTCCTAGAGCGAAAAGAAGGTTAATTCGTGACCACCCCCCAAAATTCAAAATTTTGATGAAAATCCTCGAAAAATCAAATTTTTCATATGAAAAACTTAAATTGGCCATATCTCCTTAAATATGCGTCCTAGAGCGAAAAGAAGGTTAATTCGTGACCACCCCCCAAAAATCAAAATTTTGATGAAAATCCTCAAAAAATCTAATTTTTCATATGAAAAACTTAAATTGGCCATATCTCCTTAAATATGCGTCCTAGAGCGAAAAGAAGGTTAATTCGTGATCACCCCCCAAAATCAAAATTTTGATGAAAATCCTCGAAAAATCAAATTTTTCATATGAAAAACTTAAATTGGCCATATCTCCTTAAATATGCGTCCTAGAGCGAAAAGAAGGTTAATTCGTGACCACCCCCAAAAAATTAAATTTTTTATATGAAAAACTTAAATTGGCCATATCTCCTTAAATATGCGTCCTAGAGCGAAAAGAAGGTTAATTCGTGACCACCCCCCAAAATTCAAAATTTTGATGAAAATCCTCGAAAAATCAAATTTTTCATATGAAAAACTTAAATTGGCCATATCTCCTTAAATATGCGTCCTAGAGCGAAAAGAAGGTTAATTCGTGACCACCCCCCAAATTCAAAATTTTGATGAAAATCATCAAAAAATCAAATTTTTCATATGAAAAACTTAAATTGGCCATATCTCCTTAAATATGCGTCCTAGAGCGAAAAGAAGGTTATTTCGTGACCACCCCCAAAAAATCAAAATTTTGATGAAAATCCTCAAAAAAATCTAATTTTTCATATGAAAAACTTAAATTGGCCATATCTCCTTAAATATGCGTCCTAGAGCGAAAAGAAGGTTAATTCGTGACCACCCCCCAAATTCAAAATTTTGATGAAAATCCTCAAAAAATCTAATTTTTCATATGAAAAACTTAAATTGGCCATATCTCCTTAAATATGCGTCCTAGAGCGAAAAGAAGGTTAATTCGTGACAACCCCCCAAAATTCAAAATTTTTATGAAAATCCTCGAAAAATCAAATTTTTCATATGAAAAACTTAAATTGGCCATATCTCCTTAAATATGCGTCCTAGAGCGAAAAGAAGGTTAATTCGTGACCACCCCCAAAAAATCAAAATTTTGATGAAAATCCTCAAAAAATCAAATTTTATATATGAAAAACTTAAATTGGCCATATCTCCTTAAATATGCGTCCTAGAGCGAAAAGAAGGTTAATTCGTGACCACACCCCAAAATTCAAAATTTTGATGAAAATCCTCGAAAAATCAAATTTTTCATATGAAAAACTTAAATTGGCCATATCTCCTTAAATATGCGTCCTAGAGCGAAAAGAAGGTTAATTCGTGATCACCCCCCAAAATCAAAATTTTGATGAAAATCCTCGAAAAATCAAATTTTTCATATGAAAAACTTAAATTGGCCATATCTCCTTAAATATGCGTCCTAGAGCGAAAAGAAGGTTAATTCGTGACCACCCCCAAAAAATCAAAATTTTGATGAAAATCCTCAAAAAATCAAATTTTTTATATGAAAAACTTAAATTGGCCATATCTCCTTAAATATGCGTCCTAGAGCGAAAAGAAGGTTAATTCGTGACCACCCCCCAAAATTCAAAATTTTGATGAAAATCCTCGAAAAATCAAATTTTTCATATGAAAAACTTAAATTGGCCATATCTCCTTAAATATGCGTCCTAGAGCGAAAAGAAGGTTAATTCGTGACCACCCCCCAAATTCAAAATTTTGATGAAAATCATCAAAAAATCAAATTTTTCATATGAAAAACTTAAATTGGCCATATCTCCTTAAATATGCGTCCTAGAGCGAAAAGAAGGTTATTTCGTGACCACCCCCAAAAAATCAAAATTTTGATGAAAATCCTCAAAAAAATCTAATTTTTCATATGAAAAACTTAAATTGGCCATATCTCCTTAAATATGCGTCCTAGAGCGAAAAGAAGGTTAATTCGTGACCACCCCCCAAATTCAAAATTTTGATGAAAATCCTCAAAAAATCTAATTTTTCATATGAAAAACTTAAATTGGCCATATCTCCTTAAATATGCGTCCTAGAGCGAAAAGAAGGTTAATTCGTGACCACCCCCCAAAATTCAAAATTTTGATGAAAATCCTCAAAAAATCAAATTTTTTATATGAAAAACTTAAATTGGCCATATCTCCTTAAATATGCGGCCTAGAGCGAAAAGAAGGTTAATTCGTGACCACCCCCCAAAAATCAAAATTTTGATGAAAATCCTCAAAAAATCTAATTTTTCATATGAAAAACTTAAATTGGCCATATCTCCTTAAATATGCGTCCTAGAGCGAAAAGAAGGTTAATTCGTGACCACCCCCAAAAAATCAAAATTTTGATGAAAATCCTCAAAAAATCAAATTTTTTATATGAAAAACTTAAATTGGCCATATCTCCTTAAATATGCGGCCTAGAGCGAAAAGAAGGTTAATTCGTGACCACCCCCAAAAAATCAAAATTTTGATGAAAATCCTCAAAAAATCTAATTTTGTCATATGAAAAACTTAAATTGGCCATATCTCCTTAAATATGCGTCCTAGAGCGAGAAGAAGGTTAATTCGTGATCACCCCCCAAAATCAAAATTTTGATGAAAATCCTCGAAAAATCAAATTTTTCATATGAAAAACTTAAATTGGCCATATCTCCTTAAATATGCGTCCTAGAGCGAAAAGAAGGTTAATTCGTGACCACCCCCCAAAACTCAAAATTTTGATGAAAATCCTCGAAAAATCAAATTTTTCATATGAAAAACTTAAATTGGCCATATCTCCTTAAATATGCGTCCTAGAGCGAAAAGAAGGTTAATTCGTGACCACCCCCCAAAACTCAAAATTTTGATGAAAATCCTCGAAAAATCAAATTTTTCATATGAAAAACTTAAATTGGCCATATCTCCTTAAATATGCGTCCTAGAGCGAAAAGAAGGTTAATTCGTGACCACCCCCAAAAAATCAAAATTTTGATGAAAATCCTCAAAAAAATCAAATTTTTTATATGAAAAACTTAAATTGGCCATATCTCCTTAAATATGCGGCCTAGAGCGAAAAGAAGGTTAATTCGTGACCACCCCCCAAAATTCAAAATTTTGATGAAAATCCTCGAAAAATCAAATTTTTCATATGAAAAACTTAAATTGGCCATATCTCCTTAAATATGCGTCCTAGAGCGAAAAGGAGGTTAATTCGTGACCACCCCCCAAAAATCAAAATTTTAATGAAAATCCTCAAAAAATCAAATTTTTCATATGAAAAACTTAAATTGGCCATATCTCCTTAAATATGCGTCCTAGAGCGAAAAGAAGGTTAATTCGTGACCACCCCCCAAAATTCAAAATTTTGATGAAAATCCTCGAAAAATCAAATTTTTCATATGAAAAACTTATATTGGCCATATCTCCTTAAATATGCGTCCTAGAGCGAAAAGAAGGTTAATTCGTGACCACCCCCAAAAAATCAAAATTTTGATGAAAATCCTCAAAAAATCAAAATTTTTATATGAAAAACTTAAATTGGCCATATCTCCTTAAATATGCGTCCTAGAGCGAAAAGAAGGTTAATTCGTGACCACCACCCAAAAATCAAAATTTTAATGAAAATCCTCAAAAAATCAAATTTTTCATATGAAAAACTTATATTGGCCATATCTCCTTAAATATGCTTCCTAGAGCGAAAAGAAGGTTAATTCGTGACCACCCCCAAAAAATCAAAATTTTGATGAAAATCCTCGAAAAATCAAATTTTTCATATGAAAAACTTAAATTGGCCATATCTCCTTAAATATGCGTTCTAGATCGAAAAGAAGGTTAATTCGTGACCACCACCCAAAAATCAAAATTTTAATGAAAATCCTCAAAAAATCAAATTTTTCATATGAAAAACTTAAATTGGCCATATCTCCTTAAATATGCGTCCTAGAGCGAAAAGAAGGTTAATTCGTGACCACCCCCAAAAAATCAAAATTTTGATGAAAATCCTCAAAAAAATCTAATTTTGTCATATGAAAAACTTAAATTGGCCATATCTCCTTAAATATGCGTCCTAGAGCGAAAAGAAGGTTAATTCGTGACCACCCCCCAAAATTCAAAATTTTGATGAAAATCCTCGAAAAATCAAATTTTTCATATGAAAAACTTAAATTGGCCATATCTCCTTAAATATGCGTCCTAGAGCGAAAAGAAGGTTAATTCGTGACCACCCCCCAAAACTCAAAATTTTGATGAAAATCCTCGAAAAATCAAATTTTTCATATGAAAAACTTAAATTGGCCATATCTCCTTAAATATGCGTCCTAGAGCGAAAAGAAGGTTAATTCGTGACCACCCCCAAAAAATCAAAATTTTGAGGAAAATCCTCAAAAAAATCAATTTTTTTATATGAAAAACTTAAATTGGCCATATCTCCTTAAATATGCGTCCTAGAGCGAAAAGAAGGTTAATTCGTGACCACCCCCCAAAATTCAAAATTTTGATGAAAATCCTCGAAAAATCAAATTTTTCATATGAAAAACTTAAATTGGCCATATCTCCTTAAATATGCGTCCTAGAGCGAAAAGAAGGTTAATTCGTGACCACCCCCCAAAATTCAAAATTTTGATGAAAATCCTCGAAAAATCTAATTTTTCATATGAAAAACTTAAATTGGCCATATCTCCTTAAATATGCGTCCTAGAGCGAAAAGAAGGTTAATTCGTGACCACCCCCCAAAAATCAAAATTTTAATGAAAATCCTCGAAAAATCAAATTTTTCATATGAAAAACTTATATTGGCCATATCTCCTTAAATATGCGTCCTAGAGCGAAAAGAAGGTTAATTCGTGACCACCCCCAAAAAATCAAAATTTTGATGAAAATCCTCAAAAAAATCAAAATTTTTATATGAAAAACTTAAATTGGCCATATCTCCTTAAATATGCGTCCTAGAGCGAAAAGAAGGTTAATTCGTGACCACCCCCCAAAATTCAAAATTTTGATGAAAATCCTCGAAAAATCAAATTTTTCATATGAAAAACTTAAATTGGCCATATCTCCTTAAATATGCGTCCTAGAGCGAAAAGAAGGTTAATTCGTGACCACCCCCCAAATTCAAAATTTTGATGAAAATCCTCAAAAAATCAAATTTTTCATATGAAAAACTTAAATTGGCCATATCTCCTTAAATATGCGTCCTAGAGCGAAAAGAAGGTTAATTCGTGACCACCCCCAAAAAATCTAAATTTTGATGAAAATCCTCAAAAAAATCTAATTTTTCATATGAAAAACTTAAATTGGCCATATCTCCTTAAATATGCGTCCTAGAGCGAAAAGAAGGTTAATTCGTGACCACCCCCAAAAAATCAAAATTTTGATGAAAATCCTCAAAAAATCAAATTTTTTATATGAAAAACTTAAATTGGCCATATCTCCTTAAATATGCGTCCTAGAGCGAAAAGAAGGTTAATTCGTGACCACCCCCCAAAATTTTGATGAAAATCCTCGAAAAATCAAATTTTTCATATGAAAAACTCATATGAAACTCCTTAAATATGCGTCCTAGAGCGAAAAGAAGGTTAATTCGTGACCACCCCCCAAATTCAAAATTTTGATGAAAATCCTCAAAAAATCAAATTTTTCATATGAAAAACTTAAATTGGCCATATCTCCTTAAATATGCGTCCTAGAGCGAAAAGAAGGTTAATTCGTGACCACCCCCCAAAAATCAAAATTTTGATGAAAATCCTCAAAAAAATCAAATTTTTCATATGAAAAACTTAAATTGGCCATATCTCCTTAAATATGCGTCCTAGAGCGAAAAGAAGGTTAATTCGTGACCACCCCCCAAAATTCAAAATTTTGATGAAAATCCTCGAAAAATCAAATTTTTCATATGAAAAACTTATATTGGCCATATCTCCTTAAATATGCGTCCTAGAGCGAAAAGAAGGTTAATTCGTGACCACCCCCACAAAATCAAAATTTTGATGAAAATCCTCAAAAAATCAAATTTTTTATATGAAAAACTTAAATTGGCCATATCTCCTTAAATATGCGTCCTAGAGCGAAAAGAAGGTTAATTCGTGACCACCCCCCAAAATTCAAAATTTTGATGAAAATCCTCGAAAAATCAAATTTTTCATATGAAAAACTTAAAGTGGCCATATCTCCTTAAATATGCGTCCTAGAGCGAAAAGAAGGTTAATTCGTGACCACCCCCAAAAAATCAAAATTTTGATGAAAATCCTCAAAAAAATCAAATTTTTTATATGAAAAACTTAAATTGGCCATATCTCCTTAAATATGCGTCCTAGAGCGAAAAGAAGGTTAATTCGTGACCACCCCCCAAATTCAAAATTTTGATGAAAATCCTCAAAAAATCAAATTTTTCATATGAAAAACTTAAATTGGCCATATCTCCTTAAATATGCGTCCTAGAGCGAAAAGAAGGTTAATTCGTGACCACCCCCAAAAAATCAAAATTTTGATGAAAATCCTCAAAAAAATCTAATTTTTCATATGAAAAACTTAAATTGGCCATATCTCCTTAAATATGCGTCCTAGAGCGAAAAGAAGGTTAATTCGTGACCACCCCCAAAAAATCAAAATTTTGATGAAAATCCTCAAAAAATCAAATTTTTTATATGAAAAACTTAAATTGGCCATATCTCCTTAAATATGCGTCCTAGAGCGAAAAGAAGGTTAATTCGTGACCACCCCCCAAAATTCAAAATTTTGATGAAAATCCTCGAAAAATCAAATTTTTCATATGAAAAACTTAAATTGGCCATATCTCCTTAAATATGCGTCCTAGAGCGAAAAGAAGGTTAATTCGTGACCACCCCCCAACAATCAAAATTTTAATGAAAATCCTCAAAAAATCAAATTTTTCATATGAAAAACTTAAATTGGCCATATCTCCTTAAATATGCGTCCTAGAGCGAAAAGAAGGTTAATTCGTGACCACCCCCCAAAATTCAAAATTTTGATGAAAATCCTCGAAAAATCAAATTTTTCATATGAAAAACTTAAATTGGCCATATCTCCTTAAATATGCGTCCTAGAGCGAAAAGAAGGTTAATTCGTGACCACCCCCAAAAAATCAAAATTTTTATGAAAATCCTCAAAAAAATCTAATTTTGTCATATGAAAAACTTAAATTGGCCATATCTCCTTAAATATGCGTCCTAGAGCGAAAAGAAGGTTACTTCGTGATCACCCCCCAAAATCAAAATTTTGATGAAAATCCTCGAAAAATCAAATTTTTCATATGAAAAACTTAAATTGGCCATATCTCCTTAAATATGCGTCCTAGAGCGAAAGGAAGGTTAATTCGTGACCACCCCCCAAAACTCAAAATTTTGATGAAAATCCTCGAAAAATCAAATTTTTCATATGAAAAACTTAAATTGGCCATATATCCTTAAATATGCGTCCTAGAGCGAAAAGAAGGTTAATTCGTTACAACCCCCAAAAAAATCAAAATTTTGATGAAAATCCTCAAAAAAATCAAATTTTTTATATGAAAAACTTAAATTGGCCATATCTCCTTAAATATGCGTCCTAGAGCGAAAAGAAGGTTAATTCGTGACCACCCCCAAAAAATCAAAATTTTGATGAAAATCCTCAAAAAATCAAATTTTTTATATGAAAAACTTAAATTGGCCATATCTCCTTAAATATGCGTCCTAGAGCGAAAAGAAGGTTAATTCGTGACCACCCCCCAAAATTCAAAATTTTGATGAAAATCCTCGAAAAATCAAATTTTTCATATGAAAAACTTAAATTGGCCATATCTCCTTAAATATGCGTCCTAGAGCGAAAAGAAGGTTAATTCGTGACCACCCCCCAAAACTCAAAATTTTGATGAAAATCCTCGAAAAATCAAATTTTTCATATGAAAAACTTAAATTGGCCATATCTCCTTAAATATGCGTCCTAGAGCGAAAAGAAGGTTAATTCGTGACCACCCCCCAAATTCAAAATTTTGATGAAAATCCTCAAAAAAATCTAATTTTGTCATATGAAAAACTTAAATTGGCCATATCTCCTTAAATATGCGTCCTAGAGCGAAAAGAAGGTTAATTCGTGACCACCCCCCAAAATTCAAAATTTTGATGAAAATCCTCGAAAAATCAAATTTTTCATATGAAAAACTTAAATTGGCCATATCTCCTTAAATATGCGTCCTAGAGCGAAAAGAAGGTTAATTCGTGACCACCCCCCAAAATTCAAAATTTTGATGAAAATCCTCGAAAAATCAAATTTTTCATATGAAAAACTTAAATTGGCCATATCTCCTTAAATATGCGTCCTAGAGCGAAAAGAAGGTTAATTCGTGACCACCCCCCAAATTCAAAATTTTGATGAAAATCCCCAAAAAATCTAATTTTTCATATGAAAAACTTAAATTGGCCATATCTCCTTAAATATGCGTCCTAGAGCGAAAAGAAGGTTAATTCGTGACCACCCCCCCAAATTCAAAATTTTGATGAAAATCCTCAAAAAATCTAATTTTTCATATGAAAAACTTAAATTGGCCATATCTCCTTAAATATGCGTCCTAGAGCGAAAAGAAGGTTAATTCGTGACCACCCCCCAAAAATCAAAATTTTAATGAAAATCCTCAAAAAATCAAATTTTTCATATGAAAAACTTAAATTGGCCATATCTCCTTAAATATGCGTCCTAGAGCGAAAAGAAGGTTAATTCGTGACCACCCCCCAAAATTCAAAATTTTGATGAAAATCCTCGAAAAATCAAATTTTTCATATGAAAAACTTATATTGGCCATATCTCCTTAAATATGCGTCCTAGAGCGAAAAGAAGGTTAATTCGTGACCACCCCCAAAAAATCAAAATTTTGATGAAAATCCTCAAAAAAATCAAATTTTTTATATGAAAAACTTAAATTGGCCATATCTCCTTAAATATGCGTCCTAGAGCGAAAAGAAGGTTAATTCGTGACCACCCCCCAAAATTCAAAATTTTGATGAAAATCCTCGAAAAATCAAATTTTTCATATGAAAAACTTAAATTGGCCATATCTCCTTAAATATGCGTCCTAGAGCGAAAAGAAGGTTAATTCGTGACCACCCCCCAAATTCAAAATTTTGATGAAAATCCTCAAAAAATCAAATTTTTCATATGAAAAACTTAAATTGGCCATATCTCCTTAAATATGCGTCCTAGAGCGAAAAGAAGGTTAATTCGTGACCACCCCCAAAAAATCAAAATTTTGATGAAAATCCTCAAAAAAATCTAATTTTTCATATGAAAAACTTAAATTGGCCATATCTCCTTAAATATGCGTCCTAGAGCGAAAAGAAGGTTAATTCGTGACCACCCCCAAAAAATCAAAATTTTGATGAAAATCCTCAAAAAATCAAATTTTTTATATGAAAAACTTAAATTGGCCATATCTCCTTAAATATGCGTCCTAGAGCGAAAAGAAGGTTAATTCGTGACCACCCCCCAAAATTCAAAATTTTGATGAAAATCCTCGAAAAATCAAATTTTTCATATGAAAAACTCATATGAAACTCCTTAAATATGCGTCCTAGAGCGAAAAGAAGGTTAATTCGTGACCACCCCCCAAATTCAAAATTTTGATGAAAATCCTCAAAAAATCAAATTTTTCATATGAAAAACTTAAATTGGCCATATCTCCTTAAATATGCGTCCTAGAGCGAAAAGAAGGTTAATTCGTGACCACCCTCAAAAAATCAAAATTTTGATGAAAATCCTCAAAAAAATCTAATTTTTCATATGAAAAACTTAAATTGGCCATATCTCCTTAAATATGCGTCCTAGAGCGAAAAGAAGGTTAATTCGTGACCACCCCCCAAATTCAAAATTTTGATGAAAATCCTCAAAAAATCTAATTTTTCATATGAAAAACTTAAATTGGCCATATCTCCTTAAATATGCGTCCTAGAGCGAAAAGAAGGTTAATTCGTGACCACCCCCCAAAAAATCAAAATTTTAATGAAAATCCTCAAAAAATCAAATTTTTCATATGAAAAACTTAAATTGGCCATATCTCCTTAAATATGCGTCCTAGAGCGAAAAGAAGGTTAATTCGTGACCACCCCCCAAAATTCAAAATTTTGATGAAGATCCTCGAAAAATCAAATTTTTCATATGAAAAACTTATATTGGCCATATCTCCTTAAATATGCGTCCTAGAGCGAAAAGAAGGTTAATTCGTGACCACCCCCCAACAATCAAAATTTTGATGAAAATCCTCAAAAAATCAAATTTTTTATATGAAAAACTTAAATTGGCCATATCTCCTTAAATATGCGTCCTAGAGCGAAAAGAAGGTTAATTCGTGACCACCCCCCAAAATTCAAAATTTTGATGAAAATCCTCGAAAAATCAAATTTTTCATATGAAAAACTTAAATTGGCCATATCTCCTTAAATATGCGTCCTAGAGCGAAAAGAAGGTTAATTCGTGACCACCCCCAAAAAATCAAAATTTTGATGAAAATCCTCAAAAAAATCAAATTTTTTATATGAAAAACTTAAATTGGCCATATCTCCTTAAATATGCGTCCTAGAGCGAAAAGAAGGTTAATTCGTGACCACCCCCCAAATTCAAAATTTTGATGAAAATCCTCAAAAAATCAAATTTTTCATATGAAAAACTTAAATTGGCCATATCTCCTTAAATATGCGTCCTAGAGCGAAAAGAAGGTTAATTCGTGACCACCCCCAAAAAATCAAAATTTTGATGAAAATCCTCAAAAAAATCTAATTTTTCATATGAAAAACTTAAATTGGCCATATCTCCTTAAATATGCGTCCTAGAGCGAAAAGAAATTTAATTCGTGACCACCCCCAAAAAATCAAAATTTTGATGAAAATCCTCAAAAAATAAAATTTTTTATATGAAAAACTTAAATTGGCCATATCTCCTTAAATATGCGTCCTAGAGCGAAAAGAAGGTTAATTCGTGACCACCCCCCAAAATTCAAAATTTTGATGAAAATCCTCGAAAAATCAAATTTTTCATATGAAAAACTCATATGAAACTCCTTAAATATGCGTCCTAGAGCGAAAAGAAGGTTAATTCGTGACCACCCCCCAAATTCAAAATTTTGATGAAAATCCTCAAAAAATCAAATTTTTCATATGAAAAACTTAAATTGGCCATATCTCCTTAAATAT
Organism: Haematobia irritans; assembly: GCF_050003625.1. Taxonomy (NCBI): domain Eukaryota; kingdom Metazoa; phylum Arthropoda; class Insecta; order Diptera; family Muscidae; genus Haematobia; species Haematobia irritans. The sequence continues at coordinate 143,535,298 of NC_134398.1, read as the reverse complement.
GCGTCCTAGAGCGAAAAGAAGGTTAATTCGTGACCACCCTCAAAAAATCAAAATTTTGATGAAAATCCTCAAAAAAATCTAATTTTTCATATGAAAAACTTAAATTGGCCATATCTCCTTAAATATGCGTCCTAGAGCGAAAAGAAGGTTAATTCGTGACCACCCCCCAAATTCAAAATTTTGATGAAAATCCTCAAAAAATCTAATTTTTCATATGAAAAACTTAAATTGGCCATATCTCCTTAAATATGCGTCCTAGAGCGAAAAGAAGGTTAATTCGTGACCACCCCCCAAAAATCAAAATTTTAATGAAAATCCTCAAAAAATCAAATTTTTCATATGAAAAACTTAAATTGGCCATATCTCCTTAAATATGCGTCCTAGAGCGAAAAGAAGGTTAATTCGTGACCACCCCCCAAAATTCAAAATTTTGATGAAAATCCTCGAAAAATCAAATTTTTCATATGAAAAACTTAAATTGGCCATATCTCCTTAAATATGCGTCCTAGAGCGAAAAGAAGGTTAATTCGTGACCACCCCCCAACAATCAAAATTTTAATGAAAATCCTCAAAAAAATCAAATTTTTCACATGAAAAACTTAAATTGGCCATATCTCCTTAAATATGCGTCCTAGAGCGAAAAGAAGGTTAATTCGTGACCACCCCCAAAAAATCAAAATTTTGATGAAAATCCTCGAAAAATCAAATTTTTCATATGAAAAACTTAAATTGGCCATATCTCCTTAAATATGCGTCCTAGAGCGAAAAGAAGGTTAATTCGTGACCACCCCCAAAAATTAAAACTTTGATGAAAATCCTCAAAAAAATCAAATTTTTCATATGAAAAACTTAAATTGGCCATATCTCCTTAAATATGCGTTCTAGAGCGAAAAGAAGGTTAATTCGTGACCACCCCTAAAAAATCAAAATGTTGATGAAAATCCTCGAAAAATCAAATTTTTCATATGAAAAACTTAAATTGGCCATATCTCCTTAAATATGCGTCCTAGAGCGAAAAGAAGGTTAATTCGTGACCACTCCCCAAAACTCAAAATTTTGATGAAAATCCTCGAAAAATCAAATTTTTCATATGAAAAACTTAAATTGGCCATATCTCCTTAAATATGCGTCCTAGAGCGAAAAGAAGGTTAATTCGTGACCACCCCCAAAAAATCAAAATTTTGATGAAAATCCTCAAAAAAATCTAATTTTGTCATATGAAAAACTTAAATTGGCCATATCTCCTTAAATATGCGTCCTAGAGCGAAAAGAAGGTTAATTCGTGATCACCCCCCAAAATCAAAATTTTGATGAAAATCCTCGAAAAATCAAATTTTTCATATGAAAAACTTAAATTGGCCATATCTCCTTAAATATGCGTCCTAGAGCGAAAGGAAGGTTAATTCGTGACCACCCCCCAAAACTCAAAATTTTGATGAAAATCCTCGAAAAATCAAATTTTTCATATGAAAAACTTAAATTGGCCATATCTCCTTAAATATGCGTCCTAGAGCGAAAAGAAGGTTAATTCGTTACAACCCCCAAAAAAATCAAAATTTTGATGAAAATCCTCAAAAAAATCAAATTTTTTATATGAAAAACTTAAATTGGCCATATCTCCTTAAATATGCGTCCTAGAGCGAAAAGAAGGTTAATTCGTGACCACCCCCAAAATTCAAAATTTTGATGAAAATCCTCGAAAAATCAAATTTTTCATATGAAAAACTTAAATTGGCCATATCTCCTTAAATATGCGTCCTAGAGCGAAAAGAAGGTTAATTCGTGACCACCCCTAAAAAATCAAAATGTTGATGAAAATCCTCGAAAAATCAAATTTTTCATATGAAAAACTTAAATTGGCCATATCTCCTTAAATATGCGTCCTAGAGCGAAAAGAAGGTTAATTCGTGACCACCCCCAAAAATCAAAATTTTGATGAAAATCCTCAAGAAATCAAATTTTTTATATGAAAAACTTAAATTGGCCATATCTCCTTAAATATGCGGCCTAGAGCGAAAAGAAGGTTAATTCGTGACCACCCCCAAAAAATCAAAATTTTGATGAAAATCCTCAAAAAAATCTAATTTTGTCATATGAAAAACTTAAATTGGCCATATCTCCTTAAATATGCGTCCTAGAGCGAAAAGAAGGTTAATTCGTGACCACCCCCAAAAAATCAAAATTTTGATGAAAATACTCAAAAAAAAAATCTAATTTTGTCATATGAAAAACTTAAATTGGCCATATCTCCTTAAATATGCGTCCTAGAGCGAAAAGAAGGTTAATTCGTGATCACCCCCCAATATCAAAATTTTGATGAAAATCCTCGAAAAATCAAATTTTTCATATGAAAAACTTAAATTGGCCATATCTCCTTAAATATGCGTCCTAGAGCGAAAAGAAGGTTAATTCGCGACCACCCCCAAAAAATCAAAATTTTGATGAAAATCCTCAAAAAATCAAATTTTTTATATGAAAAACTTAAATTGGCCATATCTCCTTAAATATGCGTCCTAGAGCGAAAAGAAGGTTAATTCGTGACCACCCCCAAAATTCAAAATTTTGATGAAAATCCTCGAAAAATCAAATTTTTCATATGAAAAACTTAAATTGGCCATATCTCCTTAAATATGCGTCCTAGAGCGAAAAGAAGGTTAATTCGTGACCACCCCTAAAAAATCAAAATGTTGATGAAAATCCTCGAAAAATCAAATTTTTCATATGAAAAACTTAAATTGGCCATATCTCCTTAAATATGCGTCCTAGAGCGAAAAGAAGGTTAATTCGTGACCACCCCCAAAAAATCAAAATTTTGATGAAAATCCTCAAAAAATCAAATTTTTTATATGAAAAACTTAAATTGGCCATATCTCCTTAAATATGCGGCCTAGAGCGAAAAGAAGGTTAATTCGTGACCACCCCCAAAAAATCAAAATTTTGATGAAAATCCTCAAAAAAATCTAATTTTGTCATATGAAAAACTTAAATTGGCCATATCTCCTTAAATATGCGTCCTAGAGCGAAAAGAAGGTTAATTCGTGACCACCCCCAAAAAATCAAAATTTTGATGAAAATACTCAAAAAAAAAATCTAATTTTGTCATATGAAAAACTTAAATTGGCCATATCTCCTTAAATATGCGTCCTAGAGCGAAAAGAAGGTTAATTCGTGACCACCCCCAAAAAATCAAAATTTTGATGAAAATCCTCAAAAAATCAAATTTTTTATATGAAAAACTTAAATTGGCCATATCTCCTTAAATATGCGTCCTAGAGCGAAAAGAAGGTTAATTCGTGACCACCCCCAAAAAATCAAAATTTTGATGAAAATCCTCAAAAAAATCTAATTTTTCATATGAAAAACTTAAATTGGCCATATCTCCTTAAATATGCGTCCTAGAGCGAAAAGAAGGTTAATTCGTGACCACCCCCCAAAATTCAAAATTTTGATGAAAATCCTCGAAAAACCAAATTTTTCATATGAAAATCTTAAATTGGCCATATCTCCTTAAATATGCGTCCTAGAGCGAAAAGAAGGTTAATTCGTGACCACCCTCCAAAATTCAAAATTTTGATGAAAATCCTCGAAAAATCAAATTTTTCATATGAAAAACTTAAATTGGCCATATCTCCTTAAATATGCGTTCTAGATCGAAAAGAAGGTTAATTCGTGACCACCCCCGAAAACTCAAAATTTTGATGAAAATCCTCGAAAAATCAAATTTTTCATATGAAAAACTTAAATTGGCCATATCTCCTTAAATATGCGTCCTAGAGCGAAAAGAAGGTTAATTCGTGACCACCCCTAAAAAATTAAAATGTTGATGAAAATCCTCGAAAAATCAAATTTTTCATATGAAAAACTTAAATTGGCCATATCTCCTTAAATATGCGTCCTAGAGCGAAAAGAAGGTTAATTCGTGACCACCCCCAAAAAATCAAAATTTTGATGAAAATCCTCAAAAAATCAAATTTTTTATATGAAAAACTTAAATTGGCCATATCACCTTAAATATGCGGCCTAGAGCGAAAAGAAGGTTAATTCGTGACCACCCCCAAAATATCAAAATTTTGATGAAAATCCTCAAAAAAATCTAATTTTGTCATATGAAAAACTTAAATTGGCCATATCTCCTTAAATATGCGTCCTAGAGCGAAAAGAAGGTTAATTCGTGATCACCCCCCAAAATCAAAATTTTGATGAAAATCCTCGAAAAATCAAATTTTTCATATGAAAAACTTAAATTGGCCATATCTCCTTAAATATGCGTCCTAGAGCGAAAAGAAGGTTAATTCGTGACCACCCCCAAAAAATCAAAATTTTGATGAAAATCCTCAAAAAAATCAAATTTTTCATATGAAAAACTTAAATTGGCCATATCTCCTTAAATATGCGTCCTAGAGCGAAAAGAAGGTTAATTCGTGACCACACCCAAAAAATCAAAATTTTGATGAAAATCCTCGAAAAATCAAATTTTTCATATGAAAAACTTAAATTGGCCATATCTCCTTAAATATGCGTCCTAGAACGAAAAGAAGGTTAATTCGTGACCACCCCCAAAAAATTAAAATTTTGATGAAAATCCTCACAAAAATCAAATTTTTCATATGAAAAATTTAATTGGCCATATCTCCTCAAATATGCGTTCTAGATCGAAAAGAAGGTTAATTCGTGACCACCACCCAAAAATCAAAATTTTAATGAAAATCCTCAAAAAATCAAATTTTTCATATGAAAAACTTAAATTGGCCATATCTCCTTAAATATGCGTCCTAGAGCGAAAAGAAGGTTAATTCGTGACCACCCCCCAAAAATCAAAATTTTGATGAAAATCCTCAAAAAATCTAATTTTTCATATGAAAAACTTAAATTGGCCATATCTCCTTAAATATGCGTCCTAGAGCGAAAAGAAGGTTAATTCGTGACCACCCCCCCAAAACTCAAAATTTTGATGAAAATCCTCGAAAAATCAAATTTTTCATATGAAAAACTTAAATTGGCCATATCTCCTTAAATATGCGTCCTAGAGCGAAAAGAAGGTTAATTCGTGACCACCCCTAAAAAATCAAAATGTTGATGAAAATCCTCGAAAAATCAAATTTTTCATATGAAAAACTTAAATTGGCCATATCTCCCTAAATATGCGTCCTAGAGCGAAAAGAAGGTTAATTCGTGACCACCACAAAAAATCAAAATTTTGATGAAAATCCTCAAAAAATCAAATTTTTTATATGAAAAACTTAAATTGGCCATATCTCCTTAAATATGCGGCCTAGAGCGAAAAGAAGGTTAATTCGTGACCACCCCCAAAAAATCAAAATTTTGATGAAAATCCTCAAAAAAATCTAATTTTGTCATATGAAAAACTTAAATTGGCCATATCTCCTTAAATATGCGTCCTAGAGCGAAAAGAAGGTTAATTCGTGATCACCCCCCAAAATCAAAATTTTGATGAAAATCCTCGAAAAATCAAATTTTTCATATGAAAAACTTAAATTGGCCATATCTCCTTAAATATGCGTCCTAGAGCGAAAAGAAGGTTAATTCGTGACCACTCCCCAAAACTCAAAATTTTGATGAAAATCCTCGAAAAATCAAATTTTTCATATGAAAAACTTAAATTGGCCATATCTCCTTAAATATGCGTCCTAGAGCGAAAAGAAGGTTAATTCGTGACCACCCCCAAAAAATCAAAATTTTGATGAAAATCCTCAAAAAAATCAAATTTTTTATATGAAAAACTTAAATTGGCCATATCTCCTTAAATATGCGTCCTAGAGCGAAAAGAAGGTTAATTCGTGACCACCCCCCAAAATTCAAAATTTTGATGAAAATCCTCGAAAAATCAAATTTTTCATATGAAAAACTTAAATTGGCCATATCTCCTTAAATATGCGTCCTAGAGCGAAAAGAAGGGTAATTCGTGACCACCCCCCAAAATTCAAAATTTTGATGAAAATCCTCGAAAAATCAAATTTTTCATATGAAAAACTTAAATTGGCCATATCTCCTTAAATATGCGTCCTAGAGCGAAAAGAAGGTTAATTCGTGACCACCCCCCAAATTCAAAATTTTGATGAAAATCCTCAAAAAATCAAATTTTTCATATGAAAAACTTAAATTGGCCATATCTCCTTAAATATGCGTCCTAGAGCGAAAAGAAGGTTAATTCGTGACCACCCCCAAAAAATCAAAATTTTGATGAAAATCCTCAAAAAAATCTAATTTTTCATATGAAAAATTTAAATTGGCCATATCTCCTTAAATATGCGTCCTAGAGCGAAAAGAAGGTTAATTCGTGACCACCCCCAAAAAATCAAAATTTTGATGAAAATCCTCAAAAAATCAAATTTTTTATATGAAAAACTTAAATTGGCCATATCTCCTTAAATATGCGTCCTAGAGCGAAAAGAAGGTTAATTCGTGACCACCCCCCAAAAATCAAAATTTTAATGAAAATCCTCAAAAAATCAAATTTTTCATATGAAAAATTTAAATTGGCCATATCTCCTTAAATATGCGTCCTAGAGCGAAAAGAAGGTTAATTCGTGACCACCCCCCAAAATTCAAAATTTTGATGAAAATCCTCGAAAAATCAAATTTTTCATATGAAAAACTTATATTGGCCATATCTCCTTAAATATGCGTCCTAGAGCGAAAAGAAGGTTAATTCGTGACCACCCCCAAAAAATCAAAATTTTGATGAAAATCCTCAAAAAATCAAATTTTTTATATGAAAAACTTAAATTGGCCATATCTCCTTAAATATGCGTCCTAGAGCGAAAAGAAGGTTAATTCGTGACCACCCCCCAAAATTCAAAATTTTGATGAAAATCCTCGAAAAATCAAATTTTTCATATGAAAAACTTAAATTGGCCATATCTCCTTAAATATGCGTCCTAGAGCGAAAAGAAGGTTAATTCGTGACCACCCCCCAAAATTCAAAATTTTGATGAAAATCCTCGAAAAATCAAATTTTTCATATAAAAAACTTAAATTGGCCATATCTCCTTAAATATGCGTCCTAGAGCGAAAAGAAGGTTAATTCGTGACCACACCCCAAAAATCAAAATTTTAATGAAAATCCTCAAAAAAATCAAATTTTTCATATGAAAAACTTAAATTGGCCATATCTCCTTAAATATGCGTCCTAGAGCGAAAAGAAGGTTAATTCGTGACCACCCCCAAAAAATCAAAATTTTGATGAAAATCCTCGAAAAATCAAATTTTTCATATGAAAAACTTAAATTGGCCATATCTCCTTAAATATGCGTCCTAGAGCGAAAAGAAGGTTAATTCATGACCACCCCCAAAAAATTAAAATTTTGATGAAAATCCTCAAAAAAATCAAATTTTTCATATGAAAAACTTAAATTGGCCATATCTCCTTAAATATGCGTTCTAGATCGAAAAGAAGGTTAATTCGTGACCACCACCCAAAAATCAAAATTTTAATGAAAATCCTCAAAAAATCTAATTTTTCATATGAAAAACTTAAATTGGCCATATCTCCTTAAATATGCGTCCTAGAGCGAAAAGAAGGTTAATTCGTGACCACCCCCCAAAAATCAAAATTTTGATGAAAATCCTCAAAAAATCTAATTTTTCATATGAAAAACGTAAATTGGCCATATCTCCTTAAATATGCGTCCTAGAGCGAAAAGAAGGTTAATTCGTGACCACCCCCAAAAAATCAAAATTTTGATGAAAATCCTCAAAAAATCAAATTTTTTATATGAAAAACTTAAATTGGCCATATCTCCTTAAATATGCGTCCTAGAGCGAAAAGAAGGTTAATTCGTGACCACCCCTAAAAAATCAAAATGTTGATGAAAATCCTCGAAAAATCAAATTTTTCATATGAAAAACTTAAATTGGCCATATCTCCTTAAATATGCGTCCTAGAGCGAAAAGAAGGTTAATTCGTGACCACCCCCAAAAAATCAAAATTTTGATGAAAATCCTCAAAAAATCAAATTTTTTATATGAAAAACTTAAATTGGCCATATCTCCTTAAATATGCGGCCTAGAGCGAAAAGAAGGTTAATTCGTGACCACCCCCAAAAAATCAAAATTTTGATGAAAATCCTCAAAAAAATCTAATTTTGTCATATGAAAAACTTAAATTGGCCATATCTCCTTAAATATGCGTCCTAGAGCGAAAAGAAGGTTAATTCGTGGTCACCCCCCAAAATCAAAATTTTGATGAAAATCCTCGAAAAATAAAATTTTTCATATGAAAAACTTAAATTGGCCATATCTCCTTAAATATGCGTCCTAGAGCGAAAAGAAGGTTAATTCGTGACCACCCCCCAAAATTCAAAATTTTGATGAAAATCCTCAAAAAATCAAATTTTTTATATGAAAAACTTAAATTGGCCATATCTCCTTAAATATGCGTCCTAGAGCGAAAAGAAGGTTAATTCGTGACCACACCCAAAAAATCAAAATTTTGATGAAAATTCTCAAAAAATCAAATTTTTTATATGAAAAACTTAAATTGGCCATATCTCCTTAAATATGCGTCCTAGAGCGAAAAGAAGGTTAATTCGTGACCACCCCCCAAAATTCAAAATTTTGATGAAAATCCTCGAAAAATCAAATTTTTCATATGAAAAACTTAAATTGGCCATATCTCCTTAAATATGCGTCCTAGAGCGAAAAGAAGGTTAATTCGTGACCACCCCCCAAATTCAAAATTTTGATGAAAATCCTCAAAAAATCTAATTTTTCATATGAAAAACTTAAATTGGCCATATCTCCTTAAATATGCGTCCTAGAGCGAAAAGAAGGTTAATTCGTGACCACCCCCCAAAAATCAAAATTTTAATGAAAATCCTCAAAAAATCAAATTTTTCATATGAAAAACTTAAATTGGCCATATCTCCTTAAATATGCGTCCTAGAGCGAAAAGAAGGTTAATTCGTGACCACCCCCCAAAATTCAAAATTTTGATGAAAATCCTCGAAAAATCAAATTTTTCATATGAAAAACTTATATTGGCCATATCTCCTTAAATATGCGTCCTAGAGCGAAAAGAAGGTTAATTCGTGACCACCCCCAAAAAATCAAAATTTTGATGAAAATCCTCAAAAAATCAAATTTTTTATATGAAAAACTTAAATTGGCCATATCTCCTTAAATATGCGTCCTAGAGCGAAAAGAAGGTTAATTCGTGACCACCCCCCAAAATTCAAAATTTTGATGAAAATCCTCGAAAAATCAAATTTTTCATATTAAAAACTTAAACTGGCAATATCTCCTTAAATATGCGTCCTAGAGCGAAAATAAGGTTAATTCGTGACCACCCTCCAAAATTCAAAATTTTGATGAAAATCCTCGAAAAATCAAATTTTTCATATGAAAAACTTAAATTGGCCATATCTCCTTAAATATGCGTCCTAGAGCGAAAAGAAGGTTAATTCGTGACCACCCCCCAAAAATCAAAATTTTAATGAAAATCCTCAAAAAAATCAAATTTTTCATATGAAAAACTTAAATTGGCCATATCTCCTTAAATATGCGTCCTAGAGCGAAAAGAAGGTTAATTCGTGACCATTTTTTTGATGAAAATCCTCAAAAAATCTAATTTTTCATATGAAAAACTTAAATTGGCCATATCTCCTTAAATATGCGTCCTAGAGCGAAAAGAAGGTTAATTCGTGACCACCCCCCAAAAATCAAAATTTTAATGAAAATCCTCAAAAAAATCAAATTTTTCATATGAAAAACTTAAATTGGCCATATCTCCTTAAATATGCGTCCTAGAGCGAAAAGAAGGTTAATTCGTGACCACCCCCAAAAAATCAAAATTTTGATGAAAATCCTCAAAAAATCAAATTTTTTATATGAAAAACTTAAATTGGCCATATCTCCTTAAATATGCGGCCTAGACGAAAAGAAGGTTAATTCGTGACCACCCCCAAAAAATCAAAATTTTGATGAAAATCCTCAAAAAATCAAATTTTTTATATGAAAAACTTAAATTGGCCATATCTCCTTAAATATGCGTCCTAGAGCGAAAAGAAGGTTAATTCGTGATCACCCCCCAAAATCAAAATTTTGATGAAAATCCTCAAAAAAATCTAATTTTTCATATGAAAAACTTAAATTGGCCATATCTCCTTAAATATGCGTACTAGAGCGAAAAGAAGGTTAATTCGTGACCACCCCCCAAAACTCAAAATTTTGATGAAAATCCTCGAAAAATCAAATTTTTCATATGAAAAACTTATATTGGCCTATCTCCTTAAATATGCGACCTAGAGCGAAAAGAAGGTTAATTCGTGACCACCCTCCAAAATTCAAAATTTTAATGAAAATCCTCGAAAAATCAAATTTTTCATATGAAAAACTTAAATTGGCCATATCTCCTTAAATATGCGTCCTAGAGCGAAAAGAAGGTTAATTCGTGACCACCCCCCAAAAATCAAAATTTTAATGAAAATCCTCAAAAAAATCAAATTTTTCATATGAAAAACTTAAATTGGCCATATCTCCTTAAATATGCGTCCTAGAGCGAAAAGAAGGTTAATTCGTGACCACCCCCAAAAATTCAAAATTTTGATGAAAATCCTCGAAAAATCAAATTTTTCATATGAAAAACTTAAATTGGCCATATCTCCTTAAATATGCGTCCTAGAGCGAAAAGAAGGTTAATTCGTGACCACCCCCAAAAAATCAAAAAATCCTCAAAAAAATCAAATTTTTTATATGAAAAACTTAAATTGGCCATATCTCCTTAAATATGCGTCCTAGAGCGAAAAGAAGGTTAATTCGTGACCACCCCCCAAAAGTCAAAATTTTGATGAAAATCCTCGAAAAATCAAATTTTTCATATGAAAAACTTAAATTGGCCATATCTCCTTAAATATGCGTCCTAGAGCGAAAAGAAGGTTAATTCGTGACCACCCCCCAAATTCAAAATTTTGATGAAAATCCTCAAAAAATCTAATTTTTCATATGAAAAATTTAAATTGGCCATATCTCCTTAAATATGCGTCCTAGAGCGAAAAGAAGGTTAATTCGTGACCACCCCCAAAAAATCAAAATTTTGATGAAAATCCTCAAAAAAATCTAATTTTTCATATGAAAAACTTAAATTGGCCATATCTCCTTAAATATGCGTCCTAGAGCGAAAAGAAGGTTAATTCGTGACCACCCCCCAAATTCAAAATTTTGATGAAAATCCTCAAAAAATCTAATTTTGCATATGAAAAACTTAAATTGGTTATATCTCCTTAAATATGCGTCCTAGAGCGAAAAGAAGGTTAATTCGTGACCACCCCCAAAAAATCAAAGTTTTGATGAAAATCCTCAAAAAAATCTAATTTTTCATATGAAAAACTTAAATTGGCCATATCTCCTTAAATATGCGTCCTAGAGCGAAAAGAAGGTTAATTCGTGACCACCCCCCAAATTCAAAATTTTGATGAAAATCCTCAAAAAAATCTAATTTTTCATATGAAAAACTTAAATTGGCCATATCTCCTTAAATATGCGTCCTAGAGCGAAAGGAAGGTTAATTCGTGACCACCCCCCAAACATCAAAATTTTAATGAAAATCCTCAAAAAATCAAATTTTTCATATGAAAAACTTAAATTGGCCATATCTCCTTAAATATGCGTCCTAGAGCGAAAAGAAGGTTAATTCGTGACCACCCCCCAAAAATCAAAATTTTAATGAAAATCCTCAAAAAAATCAAATTTTTCATATGAAAAACTTAAATTGGCCATATCTCCTTAAATATGCGTCCTAGAGCGAAAAGAAGGTTAATTCGTGACCACCCCCAAAAAATCAAAATTTTGATGAAAATCCTCGAAAAATCAAATTTTTCATATGAAAAACTTAAATTGGCCATATCTCCTTAAATATGCGTCCTAGAGCGAAAAGAAGGTTAATTCGTGACCACCCCCAAAAAATTAAAATTTTGATGAAAATCCACAAAAAAATCAAATTTTTCATATGAAAAACTTAAATTGGCCACATCTCCTTAAATATGCGTTCTAGATCGAAAAGAAGGTTAATTCGTGACCACCACCCAAAAATCGAAATTTTAATGAAAATCCTCAAAAAATCAAATTTTTTATATGAAAAACTTAAATTGGCCATATCTCCTTAAATATGCGTCCTAGAGCGAAAAGAAGGTTAATTCGTGACCACCCCCCAAAAATCAAAATTTTGATGAAAATCCTCAAAAAATCTAATTTTTCATATGAAAAAGAAGGTTAATTCGTGACCACCCCTAAAAAATCAAAATGTTGATGAAAATCCTCGAAAAATCAAATTTTTCATATGAAAAACTTAAATTGGCCATATCTCCTTAAATATGCGTCCTAGAGCGAAAAGAAGGTTAATTCGTGACCACCCCCCAAAAATCAAAATTTTGATGAAAATCCTCGAAAAATCAAATTTTTCATATGAAAAACTTAAATTTGCCATATCTCCTTAAATATGCGTCCTAGAGCGAAAAGAAGGTTAATTCGTGACCACCCCCCAAAACTCAAAATTTTGATGAAAATTCTCGAAAAATCAAATTTTTCATATGAAAAACTTATATTGGCCTATCTCCTTAAATATGCGTCCTAGAGCGAAAAGAAGGTTAATTCGTGACCACCCCCAAAAAATCAAAATTTTGATGAAAATCCTCAAAAAATCAAATTTTTTATATGAAAAACTTAAATTGGCCATATCTCCTTAAATATGCGTCCTAGAGCGAAAAGAAGGTTAATTCGTGACCACCCCCCAAAATTCAAAATTTTGATGAAAATCCTCGAACAATCAAATTTTTCATATGAAAAACTTATATTGGCCTATCTCCTTAAATATGCGTCCTAGAGCGAAAAGAAGGTTAATTCGTGACCACCCCCAAAAAATCAAAATTTTGATGAAACTCCTCAAAAAATCAAATTTTTCATATGAAAAACTTAAATTGGCCATATCTCCTTAAATATGCGTTCTAGATCGAAAAGAAGGTTAATTCGTGACCACCACCCAAAAATCAAAATTTTAATGAAAATCCTCAAAAAATCAAATTTTTCATATGAAAAACTTAAATTGGCCATATCTCCTTAAATATGCGTCCTAGAGCGAAAAGAAGGTTAATTCGTGACCACCCCCCAAAAATCAAAATTTTGATGAAAATCCTCAAAAAATCTAATTTTTCATATGAAAAACTTAAATTGGCCATATCTCCTTAAATATGCGTCCTAGAGCGAAAAGAAGGTTAATTCGTGACCACCCCCAAAACTCAAAATTTTGATGAAAATCCTCGAAAAATCAAATTTTTCATATGAAAAACTTAAATTGGCCATATCTCCTTAAATATGCGTCCTAGAGCGAAAAGAAGGTTAATTCGTGACCACCCCTAAAAAATCAAAATGTTGATGAAAATCCTCGAAAAATCAAATTTTTCATATGAAAAACTTAAATTGGCCATATCTCCTTAAATATGCGTCCTAGAGCGAAAAGAAGGTTAATTCGTGACCACCCCCAAAAAATCAAAATTTTGATGAAAATCCTCGAAAAATCAAATTTTTCATATGAAAAACTTAAATTGGCCATATCTCCTTAAATATGCGGCATAGAGCGAAAAGAAGGTTAATTCGTGACCACCCCCAAAAAATCACAATTTTGATGAAAATCCTCAAAAAAATCTAATTTTGTCATTTGAAAAACTTAAATTGGCCATATCTCCTTAAATATGCGTCCTAGAGCGAAAAGAAGGTTAATTCGTGATCACCCCCCAAAATCAAAATTTTGATGAAAATCCTCGAAAAATCAAATTTTTCATATGAAAAACTTAAATTGGCCATATCTCCTTAAATATGCGTCCTAGAGCGAAAAGAAGGTTAATTCGTGACCACCCCCAAAAAATCAAAATTTTGATGAAAATCCTCGAAAAATCAAATTTTTCATATGAAAAACTTAAATTGGCCATATCTCCTTAAATATGCGTCCTAGAGCGAAAAGAAGGTTAATTCGTGACCACCCCCAAAAAATCAAAATTTTGATGAAAATCCTCGAAAAATCAAATTTTTCATATGAAAAACTTAAATTGGCCATATCTCCTTAAATATGCGTCCTAGAGCGAAAAGAAGGTTAATTCGTGACCACCCCCAAAAAATTAAAATTTTGATGAAAATCCTCAAAAAAATCAAATTTTTCATATGAAAAACTTAAATTGGCCATATCTCCTTAAATATGCGTCCTAGAGCGAAAAGAAGGTTAATTCGTGACCACCCTCCAAAATTCAAAATTTTGATGAAAATCCTCGAAAAATCAAATTTTTCATATGAAAAACTTAAATTGGCCATATCTCCTTAAATATGCGTCCTAGAGCGAAAAGAAGGTTAATTCGTGACCACCCCCCAAAAATCAAAATTTTAATGAAAATCCTCAAAAAAATCAAATTTTTCATATGAAAAACTTAAATTGGCCATATCTCCTTAAATATGCGTCCTAGAGCGAAAAGAAGGTTAATTCGTGACCACCCCCAAAAAATCAAAATTTTGATGAAACTCCTCAAAAAATCAAATTTTTCATATGAAAAACTTAAATTGGCCATATCTCCTTAAATATGCGTTCTAGATCGAAAAGAAGGTTAATTCGTGACCACCACCCAAAAATCAACATTTTAATGAAAATCCTCAAAAAATCAAATTTTTCATATGAAAAACTTAAATTGGCCATATCTCCTTAAATATGCGTCCTAGAGCGAAAAGAAGGTTAATTCGTGACCACCCCCCAAAAATCAAAATTTTGATGAAAATCCTCAAAAAATCTAATTTTTCATATGAAAAACTTAAATTGGCCATATCTCCTTAAATATGCGTCCTAGAGCGAAAAGAAGGTTAATTCGTGACCACCCCCCAAAACTCAAAATTTTGATGAAAATCCTCGAAAAATCAAATTTTTCATATGAAAAACTTAAATTGGTCATATCTCCTTAAATATGCGTCCTAGAGCGAAAAGAAGGTTAATTCATGACCACCCCTAAAAAATCAAAATGTTGATGAAAATCCTCGAAAAATCAAATTTTTCATATGAAAAACTTAAATTGGCCATATCTCCTTAAATATGCGTCCTAGAGCGAAAAGAAGGTTAATTCGTGACCACCCCCAAAAAATCAAAATTTTTATATGAAAAACTTAAATTGGCCATATCTCCTTAAATATGCGGCATAGAGCGAAAAGAAGGTTAATTCGTGACCACCCCCAAAAAATCACAATTTTGATGAAAATCCTCAAAAAAATCTAATTTTGTCATATGAAAAACTTAAATTGGCCATATCTCCTTAAATATGCGTCCTTGAGCGAAAAGAAGGTTAATTCGTGATCACCCCCCAAAATCAAAATTTTGATGAAAATCCTCGAAAAATCTAATTTTTCATATGAAAAACTTAAATTGACCATATCTCCTTAAATATGCGTCCTAGAGCGAAAAGAAGGTTAATTCGTGACCACCCCCCAAAACTCAAAATTTTGATGAAAATCCTCGAAAAATCAAATTTTTCATATGAAAAACTTAAATTGGCCATATCTCCTTAAATATGCGTCCTAGAGCGAAAAGAAGGTTAATTCGTGACCACCCCTAAAAAATCAAAATGTTGATGAAAATCCTCGAAAAATCAAATTTTTCATATGAAAAACTTAAATTGGCCATATCTCCTTAAATATGCGTCCTAGAGCGAAAAGAAGGTTAATTCGTGACCACCCCCAAAAAATCAAAATTTTGATGAAAATCCTCGAAAAATCAAATTTTTCATATGAAAAACTTAAATTGGCCATATCTCCTTAAATATGCGGCATAGAGCGAAAAGAAGGTTAATTCGTGACCACCCCCAAAAAATCACAATTTTGATGAAAATCCTCAAAAAAATCTAATTTTGTCATTTGAAAAACTTAAATTGGCCATATCTCCTTAAATATGCGTCCTAGAGCGAAAAGAAGGTTAATTCGTGATCACCCCCCAAAATCAAAATTTTGATGAAAATCCTCGAAAAATCAAATTTTTCATATGAAAAACTTAAATTGGCCATATCTCCTTAAATATGCGTCCTAGAGCGAAAAGAAGGTTAATTCGTGACCACCCCCAAAAAATCAAAATTTTGATGAAAATCCTCGAAAAATCAAATTTTTCATATGAAAAACTTAAATTGGCCATATCTCCTTAAATATGCGTCCTAGAGCGAAAAGAAGGTTAATTCGTGACCACCCCCAAAAAATCAAAATTTTGATGAAAATCCTCGAAAAATCAAATTTTTCATATGAAAAACTTAAATTGGCCATATCTCCTTAAATATGCGTCCTAGAGCGAAAAGAAGGTTAATTCGTGACCACCCCCAAAAAATTAAAATTTTGATGAAAATCCTCAAAAAAATCAAATTTTTCATATGAAAAACTTAAATTGGCCATATCTCCTTAAATATGCGTCCTAGAGCGAAAAGAAGGTTAATTCGTGACCACCCTCCAAAATTCAAAATTTTGATGAAAATCCTCGAAAAATCAAATTTTTCATATGAAAAACTTAAATTGGCCATATCTCCTTAAATATGCGTCCTAGAGCGAAAAGAAGGTTAATTCGTGACCACCCCCCAAAAATCAAAATTTTAATGAAAATCCTCAAAAAAATCAAATTTTTCATATGAAAAACTTAAATTGGCCATATCTCCTTAAATATGCGTCCTAGAGCGAAAAGAAGGTTAATTCGTGACCACCCCCAAAAAATCAAAATTTTGATGAAACTCCTCAAAAAATCAAATTTTTCATATGAAAAACTTAAATTGGCCATATCTCCTTAAATATGCGTTCTAGATCGAAAAGAAGGTTAATTCGTGACCACCACCCAAAAATCAACATTTTAATGAAAATCCTCAAAAAATCAAATTTTTCATATGAAAAACTTAAATTGGCCATATCTCCTTAAATATGCGTCCTAGAGCGAAAAGAAGGTTAATTCGTGACCACCCCCCAAAAATCAAAATTTTGATGAAAATCCTCAAAAAATCTAATTTTTCATATGAAAAACTTAAATTGGCCATATCTCCTTAAATATGCGTCCTAGAGCGAAAAGAAGGTTAATTCGTGACCACCCCCCAAAACTCAAAATTTTGATGAAAATCCTCGAAAAATCAAATTTTTCATATGAAAAACTTAAATTGGTCATATCTCCTTAAATATGCGTCCTAGAGCGAAAAGAAGGTTAATTCATGACCACCCCTAAAAAATCAAAATGTTGATGAAAATCCTCGAAAAATCAAATTTTTCATATGAAAAACTTAAATTGGCCATATCTCCTTAAATATGCGTCCTAGAGCGAAAAGAAGGTTAATTCGTGACCACCCCCAAAAAATCAAAATTTTTATATGAA
This sequence comes from Haematobia irritans, assembly GCF_050003625.1. Lineage (NCBI taxonomy): Eukaryota > Metazoa > Arthropoda > Insecta > Diptera > Muscidae > Haematobia > Haematobia irritans. Next base: position 143,517,927 of record NC_134398.1, on the reverse strand, counting down.
AAACTTAAATTGGCCATATCTCCTTAAATATGCGGCATAGAGCGAAAAGAAGGTTAATTCGTGACCACCCCCAAAAAATCACAATTTTGATGAAAATCCTCAAAAAAATCTAATTTTGTCATATGAAAAACTTAAATTGGCCATATCTCCTTAAATATGCGTCCTTGAGCGAAAAGAAGGTTAATTCGTGATCACCCCCCAAAATCAAAATTTTGATGAAAATCCTCGAAAAATCTAATTTTTCATATGAAAAACTTAAATTGACCATATCTCCTTAAATATGCGTCCTAGAGCGAAAAGAAGGTTAATTCGTGACCACCCCCCAAAACTCAAAATTTTGATGAAAATCCTCGAAAAATCAAATTTTTCATATGAAAAACTTAAATTGGCCATATCTCCTTAAATATGCGTCCTAGAGCGAAAAGAAGGTTAATTCGTGACCACCCCCAAAAAATCAAAATTTTGATGAAAATCCTCAAAAAAATCAAATTTTTTATATGAAAAACTTAAATTGGCCATATCTCCTTAAATATGCGTCCTAGAGCGAAAAGAAGGTTAATTCGTGACCACCCCCAAAAAATCAAAATTTTGATGAAAATCCTCGAAAAATCAAATTTTTCATATGAAAAACTTAAATTGGCCATATCTCCTTAAATATGCGTCCTAGAGCGAAAAGAAGGTTAATTCGTGACCACCCCCAAAAAATCAAAATTTTGATGAAAATCCTCAAAAAAATCTAATTTTTCATATGAAAAACTTAAATTGGCCATATCTCCTTAAATATGCGTCCTAGAGCGAAAAAAAGGTTAATTCGTGACCACCCCCCAAATTCAAAATTTTGATGAAAATCCTCAAAAAATCTAATTTTTCATATGAAAAACTTAAATTGGCCATATCTCCTTAAATATGCGTCCTAGAGCGAAAAGAAGGTTAATTCGTGACCACCCCTAAAAAATCAAAATGTTGATGAAAATCCTCGAAAAATCAAATTTTTCATATGAAAAACTTAAATTGGCCATATCTCCTTAAATATGCGTCCTAGAGCGAAAAGAAGGTTAATTCGTGATCACCCCCCAAAATCAAAATTTTGATGAAAATCCTCGAAAAATCAAATTTTTCATATGAAAAACTTAAATTGGCCATATCTCCTTAAATATGCGTCCTAGAGCGAAAAGAAGGTTAATTCGTGACCACCCCCCAAAACTCAAAATTTTGATGAAAATCCTCGAAAAATCAAATTTTTCATATGAAAAACTTAAATTGGCCATATCTCCTTAAATATGCGTCCTAGAGCGAAAAGAAGGTTAATTCGTGACCACCCCCAAAAAATCAAAATTTTGATGAAAATCCTCAAAAAAATCAAATTTTTTATATGAAAAACTTAAATTGGCCATATCTCCTTAAATATGCGTCCTAGAGCGAAAAGAAGGTTAATTCGTGACCACCCCCCAAAATTCAAAATTTTGATGAAAATCCTCGAAAAATCAAATTTTTCATATGAAAAACTTAAATTGGCCATATCTCCTTAAATATGCGTCCTAGAGCGAAAAGAAGGTTAATTCGTGACCACCCCCCAAAATTCAAAATTTTGATGAAAATCCTCGAAAAATCAAATTTTTCATATGAAAAACTTAAATTGGCCATATCTCCTTAAATATGCGTCCTAGAGCGAAAAGAAGGTTAATTCGTGACCACCCCCCAAATTCAAAATTTTGATGAAAATCCTCAAAAAATCTAATTTTTCATATGAAAAACTTAAATTGGCCATATCTCCTTAAATATGCGTCCTAGAGCGAAAAGAAGGTTAATTCGTGACCACCCCCCAAAATTCAAAATTTTGATGAAAATCCTCGAAAAATCAAATTTTTCATATGAAAAACTTAAATTGGCCATATCTCCTTAAATATGCGTCCTAGAGCGAAAAGAAGGTTAATTCGTGACCACCCCCCAAAATTCAAAATTTTGATGAAAATCCTCGAAAAATCAAATTTTTCATATGAAAAACTTAAATTGGCCATATCTCCTTAAATATTCGTCCTAGAGTGAAAAGAAGGTGAATTCGTGACCACCCCCCAAATTCAAAATTTTGATGAAAATCCTCAAAAAATCTAATTTTTCATATGAAAAACTTAAATTGGCCATATCTCCTTAAATATGCGTCCTAGAGCGAAAAGAAGGTTAATTCGTGACCACCCCTCAAAAATCAAAATTTTAATGAAAATCCTCAAAAAATCAAATTTTTCATATGAAAAACTTAAATTGGCCATATCTCCTTAAATATGCGTCCTAGAGCGAAAAGAAGGTTAATTCGTGACCACCCCCCAAAATTCAAAATTTTGATGAAAATCCTCGAAAAATCAAATTTTTCATATGAAAAACTTAAATTGGCCATATCTCCTTAAATATGCGTCCTAGAGCGAAAAGAAGGTTAATTCGTGACCACCCCCAAAAAATCAAAATTTTGATGAAAATCCTCAAAAAAATCTAATTTTGTCATATGAAAAACTTAAATTGGCCATATCTCCTTAAATATGCGTCCTAGAGCGAAAAGAAGGTTAATTCGTGATCACCCCCCAAAATCAAAATTTTGATGAAAATCCTCGAAAAATCAAATTTTTCATATGAAAAACTTAAATTGGCCATATCTCCTTAAATATGCGGCCTAGAGCGAAAAGAAGATTAATTCGTGACCACCCCCAAAAAATCAAAATTTTGATGAAAATCCTCAAAAAAATCTAATTTTGTCATATGAAAAACTTAAATTGGCCATATCTCCTTAAATATGCGTCCTAGAGCGAAAAGAAGGTTAATTCGTGATCACCCCCCAAAATCAAAATTTTGATGAAAATCCTCGAAAAATCAAATTTTTCATATGAAAAACTTAAATTGGCCATATCTCCTTAAATATGCGTCCTAGAGCGAAAAGAAGGTTAATTCGTGACCACCCCCCAAAACTCAAAATTTTGATGAAAATCCTCGAAAAATCAAATTTTTCATATGAAAAACTTAAATTGGCCATATCTCCTTAAATATGCGTCCTAGAGCGAAAAGAAGGTTAATTCGTGACCACCCCCAAAAAATCAAAATTTTGATGAAAATCCTCAAAAAAATCAAATTTTTTATATGAAAAACTTAAATTGGCCATATCTCCTTAAATATGCGTCCTAGAGCGAAAAGAAGGTTATTTCGTGACCACCTCCAAAAAATCAAAATTTTGATGAAAATCCTCAAAAAAATCTAATTTTTCATATGAAAAACTTAAATTGGCCATATCTCCTTAAATATGCGTCCTAGAGCGAAAAGAAGGTTAATTCGTGACCACCCCCCACAATTCAAAATTTTGATGAAAATCCTCGAAAAATCAAATTTTTCATATGAAAAACTTAAATTGGCCATATCTCCTTAAATATGCGTCCTAGAGCGAAGAGAAGGTTAATTCGTGACCACCCCCCAAATTCAAAATTTTGATGAAAATCCTCAAAAAATCTAATTTTTCATATGAAAAACTTAAATTGGCCATATCTCCTTAAATATGCGTCCTAGAGCGAAAAGAAGGTTAATTCGTGACCACCCCCAAAAATCAAAATTTTAATGAAAATCCTCAAAAAATCAAATTTTTCATATGAAAAACTTAAATTGGCCATATCTCCTTAAATATGCGTCCTAGAGCGAAAAGAAGGTTAATTCGTGACCACCCCCCAAAATTCAAAATTTTGATGAAAATCCTCAAAAAATCTAATTTTTCATATGAAAAACTTAAATTGGCCATATCTCCTTAAATATGCGTCCTAGAGCGAAAAGAAGGTTAATTCGTGACCACCCCCCAAAACTCAAAATTTTGATGAAAATCCTCGAAAAATCAAATTTTTCATATGAAAAACTTAAATTGGCCATATCTCCTTAAATATGCGTCCTAGAGCGAAAAGAAGGTTAATTCGTGACCACCCCTAAAAAATCAAAATGTTGATGAAAATCCTCGAAAAATCAAATTTTTCATATGAAAAACTTAAATTGGCCATATCTCCTTAAATATGCGTCCTAGAGCGAAAAGAAGGTTAATTCGTGACCACCCCCAAAAAATCAAAATTTTGATGAAAATCCTCAAAAAATCAAATTTTTTATATGAAAAACTTAAATTGGCCATATCTCCTTAAATATGCGGCCTAGAGCGAAAAGAAGGTTAATTCGTGACCACCCCCAAAAAATCAAAATTTTGATGAAAATCCTCAAAAAAATCTAATTTTGTCATATGAAAAACTTAAATTGGCCATATCTCCTTAAATATGCGTCCTAGAGCGAAAAGAAGGTTAATTCGTGATCACCCCCCAAAATCAAAATTTTGATGAAAATCCTCGAAAAATCAAATTTTTCATACGAAAAACTTAAATTGGCCATATCTCCTTAAATATGCGTCCTAGAGCGAAAAGAAGGTTAATTCGTGACCACCCCCCAAAAATCAAAATTTTAATGAAAATCCTCAAAAAAATCAAATTTTTCATATGAAAAACTTAAATTGGCCATATCTCCTTAAATATGCGTCCTAGAGCGAAAAGAAGGTTAATTCGTGACCACCCCCAAAAAATCAAAATTTTGATGAAAATCCTCGAAAAATCAAATTTTTCATATGAAAAACTTGAATTGGCCATATCTCCTTAAATATGCGTCCAAGAGCGAAAAGAAGGTTAATTCGTGACCACCCCCAAAAAATTAAAATTTTGATGAAAATCCTCAAAAAAATCAAATTTTTCATATGAAAAACTTAAATTGGCCATATCTCCTTAAATATGCGTTCTAGATCGAAAAGAAGGTTAATTCGTGACCACCACCCAAAAATCAAAATTTTAATGAAAATCCTCAAAAAATCAAATTTTTCATATGAAAAACTTAAATTGGCCATATCTCCTTAAATATGCGTCCTAGAGCGAAAAGAAGGTTAATTCGTGACCACCCCCCAAAAATCAAAATTTTGATGAAAATCCTCAAAAAATCTAATTTTTCATATGAAAAACTTAAATTGGCCATATCTCCTTAAATATGCGTCCTAGAGCGAAAAGAAGGTTAATTCGTGACCACCCCCCAAAACTCAAAATTTTGATGAAAATCCTCGAAAAATCAAATTTTTCATATGAAAAACTTAAATTGGCCATATCTCCTTAAATATGCGTCCTAGAGCGAAAAGAAGGTTAATTCGTGACCACGCCCCAAATTCAAAATTTTGATGAAAATCCTCAAAAAATCTAATTTTGTCGTATGAAAAACTTAAATTGGCCATATCTCCTTAAATATGCGTCCTAGAGCGAAAAGAAGGTTAATTCGTGACCACCCCCCAAAAATCAAAATTTTAATGAAAATCCTCAAAAAATCAAATTTTTCATATGAAAAACTTAAATTGGCCATATCTCCTTAAATATGCGTCCTAGAGCGAAAAGAAGGTTAATTCGTGACCACCCCCCAAAATTCAAAATTTTGATGAAAATCCTCGAAAAATCAAATTTTTCATATGAAAAACTTATATTGGCCATATCTCCTTAAATATGCGTCCTAGAGCGAAAAGAAGGTTAATTCGTGACCACCCCAAAAAAATCAAAATTTTGATGAAAATCCTCAAAAAATCAAATTTTTTATATGAAAAACTTAAATTGGCCATATCTCCTTAAATATGCGTCCTAGAGCGAAAAGAAGGTTAATTCGTGACCACCCCCCAAAATTCAAAATTTTGATGAAAATCCTCAAAAAAATCAAATTTTTTATATGAAAAACTTAAATTGGCCATATCTCCTTAAATATGCGTCCTAGAGCGAAAAGAAGGTTATTTCGTGACCACCCCCAAAAAATCAAAATTTTGATGAAAATCCTCAAAAAAATCTAATTTTTCATATGAAAAACTTAAATTGGCCATATCTCCTTAAATATGCGTCCTAGAGCGAAAAGAAGGTTAATTCGTGACCACCCCCCACAATTCAAAATTTTGATGAAAATCCTCGAAAAATCAAATTTTTCATATGAAAAACTTAAATTGGCCATATCTCCTTAAATATGCGTCCTAGAGCGAAAAGAAGGTTAATTCGTGACCACCCCCCAAATTCAAAATTTTGATGAAAATCCTCAAAAAATCTAATTTTTCATATGAAAAACTTAAATTGGCCATATCTCCTTAAATATGCGTCCTAGAGCGAAAAGAAGGTTAATTCGTGACCACCCCCAAAAATCAAAATTTTAATGAAAATCCTCAAAAAATCAAATTTTTCATATGAAAAACATAAATTGGCCATATCTCCTTAAATATGCGTCCTAGAGCGAAAAGAAGGTTAATTCGTGACCACCCCCCAAAATTCAAAATTTTGATGAAAATCCTCAAAAAATCTAATTTTTCATATGAAAAACTTAAATTGGCCATATCTCCTTAAATATGCGTCCTAGAGCGAAAAGAAGGTTAATTCGTGACCACCCCCCAAAACTCAAAATTTTGATGAAAATCCTCGAAAAATCAAATTTTTCATATGAAAAACTTAAATTGGCCATATCTCCTTAAATATGCGTCCTAGAGCGAAAAGAAGGTTAATTCGTGACCACCCCTAAAAAATCAAAATGTTGATGAAAATCCTCGAAAAATCAAATTTTTCATATGAAAAACTTAAATTGGCCATATCTCCTTAAATATGCGTCCTAGAGCGAAAAGAAGGTTAATTCGTGACCACCCCCAAAAAATCAAAATTTTGATGAAAATCCTCAAAAAATCAAATTTTTTATATGAAAAACTTAAATTGGCCATATCTCCTTAAATATGCGGCCTAGAGCGAAAAGAAGGTTAATTCGTGACCACCCCCAAAAAATCAAAATTTTGATGAAAATCCTCAAAAAAATCTAATTTTGTCATATGAAAAACTTAAATTGGCCATATCTCCTTAAATATGCGTCTTAGAGCGAAAAGAAGGTTAATTCGTGACCACCCCCAAAAAATCAAAATTTTGATGAAAATCCTCAAAAAAGCAAATTTTTTATATGAAAAACTTAAATTGGCCATATCTCCTTAAATATGCGGCCTAGAGCGAAAAGAAGGTTAATTCGTGACCACCCCCAAAAAATCAAAATTTTGATGAAAATCCTCAAAAAAATCTAATTTTGTCAAATGAAAAACTTAAATTGGCCATATCTCCTTAAATATGCGTCCTAGAGCGAAAAGAAGGTTAATTCGTGACCACCCCCCAAAAATCAAAATTTTGAGGAAAATCCTCGAAAAAACAAATTTTTCATATGAAAAACTTGAATTGGCCATATCTCCTTAAATATGCGTCCTAGAGCGAAAAGAAGGTTAATTCGTGACCACCCCCAAAAAATTAAAATTTTGATGAAAATCCTCAAAAAAATCAAATTTTTCATATGAAAAACTTAAATTGGCCATATCTCCTTAAATATGCGTTCTAGATCGAAAAGAAGGTTAATTCGTGACCACCACCCAAAAATCAAAATTTTAATGAAAATCCTCAAAAAATCAAATTTTTCATATGAAAAACTTAAATTGGCCATATCTCCTTAAATATGCGTCCTAGAGCGAAAAGAAGGTTAATTCGTGACCACCCCCCAAAAATCAAAATTTTGATGAAAATCCTCAAAAAATCTAATTTTTCATATGAAAAACTTAAATTGGCCATATCTCCTTAAATATGCGTCCTAGAGCGAAAAGAAGGTTAATTCGTGACCACCCCCCAAAACTCAAAATTTTGATGAAAATCCTCGAAAAATCAAATTTTTCATATGAAAAACTTAAATTGGCCATATCTCCTTAAATATGCGTCCTAGAGCGAAAAGAAGGTTAATTCGTGACCACCCCCCAAAAATCAAAATTTTAATGAAAATCCTCAAAAAATCAAATTTTTCATATGAAAAACTTAAATTGGCCATATCTCCTTAAATATGCGTCCTAGAGCGAAAAGAAGGTTAATTCGTGACCACCCCCCAAATTCAAAATTTTGATGAAAATCCTCAAAAAATCTAATTTTTCATATGAAAAACTTAAATTGGCCATATCTCCTTAAATATGCGTCCTAGAGCGAAAAGAAGGTTAATTCGTGACCACCCCCCAAAAATCAAAATTTTGATGAAAATCCTCAAAAAATCAAATTTTTTATATGAAAAACTTAAATTGGCCATATCTCCTTAAATATGCGTCCTAGAGCGAAAAGAAGGTTAATTCGTGACCACCCCCCAAAATTCAAAATTTTGATGAAAATCCTCGAAAAATCAAATTTTTCATATGAAAAACTTAAATTGGCCATATCTCCTTAAATATGCGTCCTAGAGCGAAAAGAAGGTTAATTCGTGACCACCCTCCAAAATTCAAAATTTTGATGAAAATCCTCGAAAAATCAAATTTTTCATATGAAAAACTTAAATTGGCCATATCTCCTTAAATATGTGTCCTAGAGCGAAAAGAAGGTTAATTCGTGACCACCCCCCAAAAATCAAAATTTTAATGAAAATCCTCAAAAAAATCAAATTTTTCATATGAAAAACTTAAATTGGCCATATCTCCTTAAATATGCGTCCTAGAGCGAAAAGAAGGTTAATTCGTGACCACCCCCCCAAAATCAAAATTTTGATGAAAATCCTCAAAAAATCTAATTTTTCAGATGAAAAACTTAAATTGGTCATATCTCCTTAAATATGCGTCCTAGAGCGAAAAGAAGGTTAATTCGTGACCACCCCCCAAAATCACAATTTTGATGAAAATCCTCGAAAAATCAAATTTTTCATATGAAAAACTTAAATTGGCCATATCTCCTTAAATATGCGTCCTAGAGCGAAAAGAAGGTTAATTCGTGACCACCCCCCAAAATCAAAATTTTGATGAAAATCCTCGAAAAATCAAATTTTTCATATGAAAAACTTAAATTGGCCATATCTCCTTAAATATGCGTCCTAGAGCGAAAAGAAGGTTAATTCGTGACCACCCCCCAAAACTCAAAATTTTGATGAAAATCCTCGAAAAATCATATTTTTCATATGAAAAACTTAAATTGGCCATATCTCCTTAAATATGCGTCCTAGAGCGAAAAGAAGGTTAATTCGTGACCACCCCCAAAAAATCAAAATTTTGATGAAAATCCTCAAAAAAATCAAATTTTTTATATGAAAAACTTAAATTGGCCATATCTCCTTAAATATGCGTCCTAGAGCGAAAAGAAGGTTAATTCGTGACCACCCCCCAAAATTCAAAATTTTGATGAAAATCCTCGAAAAATCAAATTTTTCATATGAAAAACTTAAATTGGCCATATCTCCTTAAATATGCGTCCTAGAGCGAAAAGAAGGTTAATTCGTGACCACCCCCCAAAATTCAAAATTTTGATGAAAATCCTCGAAAAATCAAATTTTTCATATGAAAAACTTAAATTGGCCATATCTCCTTAAATATGCGTCCTAGAGCGAAAAGAAGGTTAATTCGTGACCACCCCCCAAATTCAAAATTTTGATGAAAATCCTCAAAAAATCTAATTTTTCATATGAAAAACTTAAATTGGCCATATCTCCTTAAATATGCGTCCTAGAGCGAAAAGAAGGTTAATTCGTGACCACCCCCCAAAAATCAAAATTTTAATGAAAATCCTCAAAAAATCAAATTTTTCATATGAAAAACTTTAATTGGCCATATCTCCTTAAATATGCGTCCTAGAGCGAAAAGAAGGTTAATTCGTGAGCACCCCCCAAAATTCAAAATTTTGATGAAAATCCTCGAAAAATCAAATTTTTCATATGAAAAATTTATATTGGCCATATCTCCTTAAATATGCGTCCTAGAGCGAAAAGAAGGTTAATTCGTGACCACCCTCCAAAATTCAAAATTTTGATGAAAATCCTCGAAAAATCAAATTTTTCATATGAAAAACTTAAATTGGCCATATCTCCTTAAATATGCGTCCTAGTGCGAAAAGAAGGTTAATTCGTGACCACCCCTAAAAAATCAAAATGTTGATGAAAATCCTCGAAAAATCAAATTTTTCATATGAAAAACTTAAATTGGCCATATCTCCTTAAATATGTGTCCTAGAGCGAAAAGAAGGTTAATTCGTGACCACCCCCAAAAAATCAAAATTTTGATGAAAATCCTCAAAAAATCAAATTTTTTATATGAAAAACTTAAATTGGCCATATCTCCTTAAATATGCGGCCTAGAGCGAAAAGAAGGTTAATTCGTGACCACCCCCAAAAAATCAAAATTTTGATGAAAATCCTAAAAAAAATCTAATTTTGTCATATGAAAAACTTAAATTGGCCATATCTCCTTAAATATGCGTCCTAGAGCGAAAAGAAGGTTAATTCGTGACCACCCCCAAAAAATCAAAATTTTGATGAAAATCCTCAAAAAATCAAATTTTTTATATGAAAAACTTAAATTGGCCATATCTCCTTAAATATGCGGCCTAGAGCGAAAAGAAGGTTAATTCGTGACCACCCCAAAAAATCAAAATTTTGATGAAAATCCTCAAAAAAATCTAATTTTGTCATATGAAAAACTTAAATTGGCCATATCTCCTTAAATATGCGTCCTAGAGCGAAAAGAAGGTTAATTCGTGACCACCCCCCAAAAATCAAAATTTTAATGAAAATCCTCAAAAAAATCAAATTTTTCATATGAAAAACTTAAATTGGCCATATCTCCTTAAATATGCGTCCTAGAGCGAAAAGAAGGTTAATTCGTGACCACCCCCAAAAAATCAAAATTTTGATGAAAATCCTCGAAAAATCAAATTTTTCATATGAAAAACTTGAATTGGCCATATCTCCTTAAATATGCGTCCTAGAGCGAAAAGAAGGTTAATTCGTGACCACCCCCAAAAAATTAAAATTTTGATGAAAATCCTCAAAAAAATCAAATTTTTCATATGAAAAACTTAAATTGGCCATATCTCCTTAAATATGCGTTCTAGATCGAAAAGAAGGTTAATTCGTGACCACCACCCAAAAATCAAAATTTTAATGAAAATCCTCAAAAAATCAAATTTTTCATATGAAAAACTTAAATTGGCCATATCTCCTTAAATATGCGTCCTAGAGCGAAAAGAAGGTTAATTCGTGACCACCCCCCAAAAATCAAAATTTTGATGAAAATCCTCAAAAAATCTAATTTTTCATATGAAAAACTTAAATTGGCCATATCTCCTTAAATATGCGTCCTAGAGCGAAAAGAAGGTTAATTCGTGACCACCCCCCAAAACTCAAAATTTTGATGAAAATCCTCGAAAAATCAAATTTTTCATATGAAAAACTTAAATTGGCCATATCTCCTTAAATATGCGTCCTAGAGCGAAAAGAAGGTTAATTCGTGACCACCCCTAAAAAATCAAAATGTTGATGAAAATCCTCGAAAAATCAAATTTTTCATATGAAAAACTTAAATTGGCCATATCTCCTTAAATATGCGTCCTAGAGCGAAAAGAAGGTTAATTCGTGACCACGCCCCAAATTCAAAATTTTGATGAAAATCCTCAAAAAATCTAATTTTGTCATATGAAAAACTTAAATTGGCCATATCTCCTTAAATATGCGTCCTAGAGCGAAAAGAAGGTTAATTCGTGATCACCCCCCAAAATCAAAATTTTGATGAAAATCCTCGAAAAATCAAATTTTTCATATGAAAAACTTAAATTGGTCATATCTCCTTAAATATGCATCCTAGAGCGAAAAGAAGGTTAATTCGTGACCACCCCAAAAAAATCAAAATTTTGATGAAAATCCTCGAAAAATCAAATTTTTCATATGAAAAACTTAAATTGGCCATATCTCCTTAAATATGCGTCCTAGAGCGAAAAGAAGGTTAATTCGTGACCACCCCCAAAAAATCAAAATTTTGATGAAAATCCTCAAAAAAATCAAATTTTTTATATGAAAAACTTAAATTGGCCATATCTCCTTAAATATGCGTCCTAGAGCGAAAAGAAGGTTAATTCGTGACCACCCCCCAAATTCAAAATTTTGATGAAAATCCTCAAAAAATCTAATTTTTCATATGAAAAACTTAAATTGGCCATATCTCCTTAAATATGCGTCCTAGAGCGAAAAGAAGGTTAATTCGTGACCACCCCCCAAAAATCAAAATTTTGATGAAAATCCTCAAAAAATCAAATTTTTTATATGAAAAACTTAAATTGGCCATATCTCCTTAAATATGCGTCCTAGAGCGAAAAGAAGGTTAATTCGTGACCACCCCCCAAAATTCAAAATTTTGATGAAAATCCTCGAAAAATCAAATTTTTCATATGAAAAACTTAAATTGGCCATATCTCCTTAAATATGCGTCCTAGAGCGAAAAGAAGGTTAATTCGTGACCACCCTCCAAAATTCAAAATTTTGATGAAAATCCTCGAAAAATCAAATTTTTCATATGAAAAACTTAAATTGGTCATATCTCCTTAAATATGCGTCCTAGAGCGAAAAGAAGGTTAATTCGTGACCACCCCCCAAAATCAAAATTTTGATGAAAATCCTCGAAAAATCAAATTTTTCATATGAAAAACTTAAATTGGCCATATCTCCTTAAATATGCGTCCTAGAGCGAAAAGAAGTTTAATTCGTGACCACCCCCAAAAAATCAAAATTTTGATGAAAATCCTCAAAAAATCAAATTTTTTATATGAAAAACTTAAATTGGCCATATCTCCTTAAATATGCGTCCTAGAGCGAAAAGAAGGTTAATTCGTGACCACCCCTAAAAAATCAAAATGTTGATGAAAATCCTCGAAAAATCAAATTTTTCATATGAAAAACTTAAATTGGCCATATCTCCTTAAATATGCGTCCTAGAGCGAAAAGAAGGTTAATTCGTGACCACCCCTAAAAAATCAAAATTTTGATGAAAATCCTCGAAAAATCAAATTTTTCATATGAAAAACTTAAATTGGCCATATCTCCTTAAATATGCGTCCTAGAGCGAAAAGAAGGTTAATTCGTGACCACCCCCCAAATTCAAAATTTTGATGAAAATCCTCAAAAAATCTAATTTTTCATATGAAAAACTTAAATTGGCCATATCTCCTTAAATATGCGTCCTAGAGCGAAAAGAAGGTTAATTCGTGACCACCCCCCAAAACTCAAAATTTTGATGAAAATCCTCGAAAAATCAAATTTTTCATATGAAAAACTTAAATTGGCCATATCTCCTTAAATATGCGTCCTAGAGCGAAAAGAAGGTTAATTCGTGACCACCCCTAAAAAATCAAAATTTTGATGAAAATCCTCGAAAAATCAAATTTTTCATATGAAAAACTTAAATTGGCCATATCTCCTTAAATATGCGTCCTAGAGCGAAAAGAAGGTTAATTCGTGACCACCCCCCAAATTCAAAATTTTGATGAAAATCCTCAAAAAATCTAATTTTTCATATGAAAAACTTAAATTGGCCATATCTCCTTAAATATGCGTCCTAGAGCGAAAAGAAGGTTAATTCGTGACCACCCCCCAAAACTCAAAATTTTGATGAAAATCCTCGAAAAATCAAATTTTTCATATGAAAAACTTAAATTGGCCATATCTCCTTAAATATGCGTCCTAGAGCGAAAAGAAGGTTAATTCGTGACCACCCCTAAAAAATCAAAATGTTGATGAAAATCCTCGAAAAATCAAATTTTTCATATGAAAAACTTAAATTGGCCATATCTCCTTAAATATGCGTCCTAGAGCGAAAAGAAGGTTAATTCGTGACCACGCCCCAAATTCAAAATTTTGATGAAAATCCTCAAAAAATCTAATTTTGTCATATGAAAAACTTAAATTGGCCATATCTCCTTAAATATGCGTCCTAGAGCGAAAAGAAGGTTAATTCGTGATCACCCCCCAAAATCAAAATTTTGATGAAAATCCTCGAAAAATCAAATTTTTCATATGAAAAACTTAAATTGGTCATATCTCCTTAAATATGCATCCTAGAGCGAAAAGAAGGTTAATTCGTGACCACCCCAAAAAAATCAAAATTTTGATGAAAATCCTCGAAAAATCAAATTTTTCATATGAAAAACTTAAATTGGCCATATCTCCTTAAATATGCGTCCTAGAGCGAAAAGAAGGTTAATTCGTGACCACCCCCAAAAAATCAAAATTTTGATGAAAATCCTCAAAAAAATCAAATTTTTTATATGAAAAACTTAAATTGGCCATATCTCCTTAAATATGCGTCCTAGAGCGAAAAGAAGGTTAATTCGTGACCACCCCCCAAATTCAAAATTTTGATGAAAATCCTCAAAAAATCTAATTTTTCATATGAAAAACTTAAATTGGCCATATCTCCTTAAATATGCGTCCTAGAGCGAAAAGAAGGTTAATTCGTGACCACCCCCCAAAAATCAAAATTTTGATGAAAATCCTCAAAAAATCAAATTTTTTATATGAAAAACTTAAATTGGCCATATCTCCTTAAATATGCGTCCTAGAGCGAAAAGAAGGTTAATTCGTGACCACCCCCCAAAATTCAAAATTTTGATGAAAATCCTCGAAAAATCAAATTTTTCATATGAAAAACTTAAATTGGCCATATCTCCTTAAATATGCGTCCTAGAGCGAAAAGAAGGTTAATTCGTGACCACCCTCCAAAATTCAAAATTTTGATGAAAATCCTCGAAAAATCAAATTTTTCATATGAAAAACTTAAATTGGCCATATCTCCTTAAATATGTGTCCTAGAGCGAAAAGAAGGTTAATTCGTGACCACCCCCCAAAAATCAAAATTTTAATGAAAATCCTCAAAAAATCAAATTTTTCATATGAAAAACTTAAATTGGCCATATCTCCTTAAATATGCGTCCTAGAGCGAAAAGAAGGTTAATTCGTGACCACCCCCCCAAAATCAAAATTTTGATGAAAATCCTCAAAAAATCTAATTTTTCAGATGAAAAACTTAAATTGGTCATATCTCCTTAAATATGCGTCCTAGAGCGAAAAGAAGGTTAATTCGTGACCACCCCCCAAAATCAAAATTTTGATGAAAATCCTCGAAAAATCAAATTTTTCATATGAAAAACTTAAATTGGCCATATCTCCTTAAATATGCGTCCTAGAGCGAAAAGAAGGTTAATTCGTGACCACCCCCAAAAAATCAAAATTTTGATGAAAATCCTCAAAAAATCAAATTTTTTATATGAAAAACTTAAATTGGCCATATCTCCTTAAATATGCGTCCTAGAGCGAAAAGAAGGTTAATTCGTGACCACCCCTAAAAAATCAAAATGTTGATGAAAATCCTCGAAAAATCAAATTTTTCATATGAAAAACTTAAATTGGCCATATCTCCTTAAATATGCGTCCTAGAGCGAAAAGAAGGTTAATTCGTGACCACCCCTAAAAAATCAAAATTTTGATGAAAATCCTCGAAAAATCAAATTTTTCATATGAAAAACTTAAATTGGCCATATCTCCTTAAATATGCGTCCTAGAGCGAAAAGAAGGTTAATTCGTGACCACCCCCCAAATTCAAAATTTTGATGAAAATCCTCAAAAAATCTAATTTTTCATATGAAAAACTTAAATTGGCCATATCTCCTTAAATATGCGTCCTAGAGCGAAAAGAAGGTTAATTCGTGACCACCCCCCAAAACTCAAAATTTTGATGAAAATCCTCGAAAAATCAAATTTTTCATATGAAAAACTTAAATTGGCCATATCTCCTTAAATATGCGTCCTAGAGCGAAAAGAAGGTTAATTCGTGACCACCCCAAAAAATCAAAATTTTGATGAAAATCCTCAAAAAAATCAAATTTTTTATATGAAAAACTATCTCCTTAAATATGCGTCCTAGAGCGAAAAGAAGGTTAATTCGTGACCACCCCCCAAAATTCAAAATTTTGATGAAAATCCTCGAAAAATCAAATTTTTCATATGAAAAACTTAAATTGGCCATATCTCCTTAAATATGCGTCCTAGAGCGAAAAGAAGGTTAATTCGTGACCACCCCCCAAAATTCAAAATTTTGATGAAAATCCTCGAAAAATCAAATTTTTCATATGAAAAACTTAAATTGGCCATATCTCCTTAAATATGCGTCCTAGAGCGAAAAGAAGGTTAATTCGTGACCACCCCCAAATTCAAAATTTTGATGAAAATCCTCAAAAAATCTAATTTTTCATATGAAAAACTTAAATTGGCCATATCTCCTTAAATATGCGTCCTAGAGCGAAAAGAAGGTTAATTCGTGACAACCCCCAAAAATCAAAATTTTAATGAAAATCTCAAAAAATCAAATTTTTCATATGAAAAACTTAAATTGGCCATATCTCCTTAAATATGCGTCCTAGAGCGAAAAGAAGGTTAATTCGTGAGCACCCCCCAAAATTCAAAATTTTGATGAAAATCCTCGAAAAATCACATTTTTCATATGAAAAACTTAAATTGGCCATATCTCCTTAAATATGCGTCCTAGAGCGAAAAGAAGGTTAATTCGTGATCACCCCCCAAAATCAAAATTTTGATGAAAATCCTCGAAAAATCAAATTTTTCCTATGAAAAACTTAAATTGGCCATATCTCCTTAAATATGCGTCCTAGAGCGAAAAGAAGGTTAATTCGTGATCACCCCCCAAAATCAAAATTTTGATGAAAATCCTCGAAAAATCAAATTTTTCCTATGAAAAACTTAAATTGGCCATATCTCCTTAAATATGCGTCCTAGAGCGAAAAGAAGGTTAATTCGTGACCACCCCCAAAAAATCAAAATTTTGATGAAAATCCTCAAAAAATCAAATTTTTTATATGAAAAACTTAAATTGGCCATATCTCCTTAAATATGCGTCCTAGAGCGAAAAGAAGGTTAATTCGTGATCACCCCCCAAAATCAAAATTTTGATGAAAATCCTCGAAAAATCAAATTTTTCCTATGAAAAACTTAAATTGGCCATATCTCCTTAAATATGCGTCCTAGAGCGAAAAGAAGGTTAATTCGTGACCACCCCCCAAAAATCAAAATTTTAATGAAAATCCTCAAAAAAATCAAATTTTTCATATGAAAAACTTAAATTGGCCATATCTCCTTAAATATGCGTCCTAGAGCGAAAAGAAGGTTAATTCGTGACCACCCCCAAAAAATCAAAATTTTGATGAAAATCCTCGAAAAATCAAATTTTTCATATGAAAAACTTAAATTGGCCATATCTCCTTAAATATGCGTCCTAGAGCGAAAAGAAGGTTAATTCGTGACCACCCCCAAAAAATCAAAATTTTGATGAAAATCCTCAAAAAAATCTAATTTTGTCATATGAAAAACTTAAATTGGCCATATCTCCTTAAATATGCGTCCTAGAGCGAAAAGAAGGTTAATTCGTGATCACCCCCCAAAATCAAAATTTTGATGAAAATCCTCGAAAAATCAAATTTTTCATATGAAAAACTTAAATTGGCCATATCTCCTTAAATATGCGTCCTAGAGCGAAAAGAAGGTTAATTCGTGACCACCCCCCAAAAATCAAAATTTTAATGAAAATCCTCAAAAAAAATCAAATTTTTCATATGAAAAACTTAAATTGGCCATATCTCCTTAAATATGCGTCCTAGAGCGAAAAGAAGGTTAATTCGTGACCACCCCCAAAAAATCAAAATTTTGATGAAAATCCTCGAAAAATCAAATTTTTCATATGAAAAACTTAAATTGGCCATATCTCCTTAAATATGCGTCCTAGAGCGAAAAGAAGGTTAATTCGTGACCACCCCCAAAAAATCAAAATTTTGATGAAAATCCTCAAAAAATCAAATTTTTTATATGAAAAACTTAAATTGGCCATATCTCCTTAAATATGCGGCCTAGAGCGAAAAGAAGGTTAATTCGTGACCACCCCCAAAAAATCAAAATTTTGATGAAAATCCTCAAAAAATCTAATTTTGTCATATGAAAAACTTAAATTGACCATATCTCCTTAAATATGCGTCCTAGAGCGAAAAGAAGGTTAATTCGTGATCACCCCCCAAAATCAAAATTTTGATGAAAATCCTCGAAAAATCAAATTTTTCATATGAAAAACTTAAATTGGCCATATCTCCTTAAATATGCGTCCTAGAGCGAAAAGAAGGTTAATTCGTGATCACCCCCCAAAATCAAAATTTTGATGAAAATCCTCGAAAAATCAAATTTTTCATATGAAAAACTTAAATTGGCCATATCTCCTTAAATATGCGTCCTAGAGCGAAAAGAAGGTTAATTCGTGACCACCCCCAAAAAATCAAAATTTTGATGAAAATCCTCAAAAAATCAAATTTTTTATATGAAAAACTTAAATTGGCCATATCTCCTTAAATATGCGTCCTAGAGCGAAAAGAAGGTTAATTCGTGACCACCCCCCAAAATTCAAAATTTTGATGAAAATCCTCGAAAAATCAAATTTTTCATATGAAAAATTTAAATTGGCCATATCTCCTTAAATATGCGTCCTAGAGCGAAAAGAAGGTTAATTCGTGACCACCCCCAAAAAATTAAACTTTTGATGAAAATCCTCAAAAAAATCAAATTTTTCATATGAAAAACTTAAATTGGCCATATCTCCTTAAATATGCGTTCTAGATCGAAAAGAAGGTTAATTCGTGACCACCACCCAAAAATCAAAATTTTAATGAAAATCCTCAAAAAATCAAATTTTTCATATGAAAAACTTAAATTGGCCATATCTCCTTAAATATGCGTCCTAGAGCGAAAAGAAGGTTAATTCGTGACCACCCCCAAAAATTCAAAATTTTTATGAAAATCCTCGAAAAATCAAATTTTTCATATGAAAAACTTAAATTGGCCATATCTCCTTAAATATGCGTCCTAGAGCGAAAAGAAGGTTAATTCGTGACCACCCCCCAAAAATCAAAATTTTGATGAAAATCCTCGAAAAATCAAATTTTTCATATGAAAAACTTAAATTGGCCATATCTCCTTAAATATGCGTCCTAGAGCGAAAAGAAGGTTAATTCGTGACCACCCCCAAAAAATCAAAATTTTGATGAAAATCCTCAAAAAATCAAATTTTTTATATGAAAAACTTAAATTGGCCATATCTCCTTAAATATGCGTCCTAGAGCGAAAAGAAGGTTAATTCGTGACCACCCCCCAAAATTCAAAATTTTGATGAAAATCCTCGAAAAATCAAATTTTTCATATGAAAAACTTAAATTGGCCATATCTCCTTAAATATGCGTCCTAGAGCGAAAAGAAGGTTAATTCGTGATCACCCCCCAAAATCAAAATTTTGATGAAAATCCTCGAAAAATCAAATTTTTCATATGAAAAACTTAAATTGGCCATATCTCCTTAAATATGCGTCCTAGAGCGAAAAGAAGGTTAATTCGTGACCACCCCCAAAAAATCAAAATTTTGATGAAAATCCTCAAAAAATCAAATTTTTTATATGAAAAACTTAAATTGGCCATATCTCCTTAAATATGCGTCCTAGAGCGAAAAGAAGGTTAATTCGTGACCACCCCCCAAAATTCAAAATTTTGATGAAAATCCTCGAAAAATCAAATTTTTCATATGAAAAACTTAAATTGGCCATATCTCCTTAAATATGCGTCCTAGAGCGAAAAGAAGGTTAATTCGTGACCACCCCCCAAATTCAAAATTTTGATGAAAATCATCAAAAAATCAAATTTTTCATATGAAAAACTTAAATTGGCCATATCTCCTTAAATATGCGTCCTAGAGCGAAAAGAAGGTTATTTCGTGACCACCCCCAAAAAATCAAAATTTTGATGAAAATCCTCAAAAAAATCTAATTTTTCATATGAAAAACTTAAATTGGCCATATCTCCTTAAATATGCGTCCTAGAGCGAAAAGAAGGTTAATTCGTGAACACCCCCCAAAATTCAAAATTTTGATGAAAATCCTCGAAAAATCAAATTTTTCATATGAAAAACTTAAATTGGCCATATCTCCTTAAATATGCGTCCTAGAGCGAAAAGAAGGTTAATTCGTGACCACCCCCAAAATATCAAAATTTTGATGAAAATCCTCAAAAAAATCAAATTTTTTATATGAAAAACTTAAATTGGCCATATCTCCTTAAATATGCGTCCTAGAGCGAAAAGAAGGTTAATTCGTGACCACCCCCCAAAATTCAAAATTTTGATGAAAATCCTCGAAAAATCAAATTTTTCATATGAAAAACTTAAATTGGCCATATCTCCTTAAATATGCGTCCTAGAGCGAAAAGAAGGTTAATTCGTGACCACCCCCCAAAATTCAAAATTTTGATGAAAATCCTCGAAAAATCAAATTTTTCATATGAAAAACTTAAATTGGCCATATCTCCTTAAATATGCGTCCTAGAGCGAAAAGAAGGTTAATTCGTGACCACCCCCCAAATTCAAAATTTTGATGAAAATCCTTAAAAAATCTAATTTTTCATATGAAAAACTTAAATTGGCCATATCTCCTTAAATATGCGTCCTAGAGCGAAAAGAAGGTTAATTCGTGACCACCCCCCAAAAATCAAAATTTTGATGAAAATCCTCAAAAAATCAAATTTTTTATATGAAAAACTTAAATTGGCCATATCTCCTTAAATATGCGTCCTAGAGCGAAAAGAAGGTTAATTCGTGACCACCCCCAAAATTCAAAATTTTGATGAAAATCCTCGAAAAATCAAATTTTTCATATGAAAAACTTAAATTGGCCATATCTCCTTAAATATGCGTCCTAGAGCGAAAAGAAGGTTAATTCGTGACCACCCCCCAAAAATCAAAATTTTGATGAAAATCCTCAAAAAAATCTAATTTTGTCATATGAAAAACTTAAATTGACCATATCTCCTTAAATATGCGTCCTAGAGCGAAAAGAAGGTTAATTCGTGATCACCCCCCAAAATCAAAATTTTGATGAAAATCCTCGAAAAATCAAATTTTTCATATGAAAAACTTAAATTGGCCATATCTCCTTAAATATGCGTCCTGGAGCGAAAAGAAGGTTAATTCGTGACCACCCCCAAAAAATCAAAATTTTGATGAAAATCCTCGAAAAATCAAATTTTTTATATGAAAAACTTAAATTGGCCATATCTCCTTAAATATGCGTCCTAGAGCGAAAAGAAGGTTAATTCGTGACCACCCCCCAAAATTCAAAATTTTGATGAAAATCCTCGAAAAATCAAATTTTTCATATGAAAAACTTAAATTGGCCATATCTCCTTAAATATGCGTCCTAGAGTGAAAAGAAGGTTAATTCGTGACCACCCCCCAAAATTCAAAATTTTGATGAAAATCCTCGAAAAATCAAATTTTTCATATGAAAAACTTAAATTGGCCATATCTCCTTAAATATGCGTCCTAGAGCGAAAAGAAGGTTAATTCGTGACCACCCCCAAAAAATCAAAATTTTGATGAAAATCCTCAAAAAAATCAAATTTTTTATATGAAAAACTTAAATTGGCCATATCTCCTTAAATATGCGTCCTAGAGCGAAAAGAAGGTTAATTCGTGACCACCCCCAAAAAATCAAAATTTTGATGAAAATCCTCAAAAAAATCAAATTTTTTATATGAAAAACTTAAATTGGCCATATCTCCTTAAATATGCGTTCTAGATCGAAAAGAAGGTTAATTCGTGACCACCACCCAAAAATCAAAATTTTAATGAAAATCCTCAAAAAATCTAATTTTTCATATGAAAAACTTAAATTGGCCATATCTCCTTAAATATGCGTCCTAGAGCGAAAAGAAGGTTAATTCGTGACCACCCCCCAAAAATCAAAATTTTAATGAAAATCCTCAAAAAATCAAATTTTTCATATGAAAAACTAAATTGGCCACATCTCCTTAAATATGCGTCCTAGAGCGAAAAGAAGGTTAATTCGTGACCACCCCCCAAAATTCAAAATTTTGATGAAAGTCCTCGAAAAAATCAAATTTTTCATATGAAAAACTTATATTGGCCATATCTCCTTAAATATGCGTCCTAGAGCGAAAAGAAGGTTAATTCGTGACCACCCCCAAAAAATCAAAATTTTGATGAAAATCCGCAAAAAATCAAATTTTTTATATGAAAAACTTAAATTGGCCATATCTCCTTAAATATGCGTCCTAGAGCGAAAAGAAGGTTAATTCGTGACCACCCCCAAAAAATCAAAATTTTGATGAAAATCCTCAAAAAAATCAAATTTTTTATATGAAAAACTTAAATTGGCCATATCTCCTTAAATATGCGTCCTAGAGCGAAAAGAAGGTTAATTCGTGACCACCCCCAAAAAATCAAAATTTTGATGAAAATCCTCAAAAAAATCAAATTTTTTATATGAAAAACTTAAATTGGCCATATCTCCTTAAATATGCGTTCTAGATCGAAAAGAAGGTTAATTCGTGACCACCACCCAAAAATCAAAATTTTAATGAAAATCCTCAAAAAATCTAATTTTTCATATGAAAAACTTAAATTGGCCATATCTCCTTAAATATGCGTCCTAGAGCGAAAAGAAGGTTAATTCGTGACCACCCCCCAAAAATCAAAATTTTGATGAAAATCCTCAAAAAATCTAATTTTTCATATGAAAAACTTAAATTGGCCATATCTCCTTAAATATGCGTCCTAGAGCGAAAAGAAGGTTAATTCGTGACCACCCCCCAAAATTCAAAATTTTGATGAAAATCCTCGAAAAATCAAATTTTTCATATGAAAAACTTAAATTGGCCATA
Source organism: Haematobia irritans (assembly GCF_050003625.1). NCBI lineage: Eukaryota > Metazoa > Arthropoda > Insecta > Diptera > Muscidae > Haematobia > Haematobia irritans. The sequence continues at coordinate 143,495,290 of NC_134398.1, read as the reverse complement.
TCTCCTTAAATATGCGTCCTAGAGCGAAAAGTAGGTTAATTCGTGACCACCCCCCAAAATTCAAAATTTTGATGAAAATCCTCGAAAAAATAAATTTTTCATATGAAAAACTTAAATTGGCCATATCTCCTTAAATATGCGTCCTAGAGCGAAAAGAAGGTTAATTCGTGACCACCCCCCAAAACTCAAAATTTTGATGAAAATCCTCGAAAAATCAAATTTTTCATATGAAAAACTTAAATTGGCCATATCTCCTTAAATATGCGTCCTAGAGCGAAAAGAAGGTTAATTCGTGACCACCCCCAAAAAATCAAAATTTTGATGAAAATCCTCAAAAAAATCAAATTTTTTATATGAAAAACTTAAATTGGCCATATCTCCTTAAATATGCGTCCTAGAGCGAAAAGAAGGTTAATTCGTGACCACCCCCCAAAATTCAAAATTTTGATGAAAATCCTCGAAAAATCAAATTTTTCATATGAAAAACTTAAATTGGCCATATCTCCTTAAATATGCGTCCTAGAGCGAAAAGAAGGTTAATTCGTGACCACCCCCCAAAATTCAAAATTTTGATGAAAATCCTCGAAAAATCAAATTTTTCATATGAAAAACTTAAATTGGCCATATCTCCTTAAATATGCGTCCTAGAGCGAAAAGAAGGTTAATTCGTGACCACCCCCCAAATTCAAAATTTTGATGAAAATCCTCGAAAAATCAAATTTTTCATATGAAAAACTTAAATTGGCCATATCTCCTTAAATATGCGTCCTAGAGCGAAAAGAAGGTTAATTCGTGACCAACCCCCAAAATTCAAAATTTTGATGAAAATCCTCGAAAAATCAAATTTTTCATATGAAAAACTTAAATTGGCCATATCTCCTTAAATATGCGTCCTAGAGCGAAAAGAAGGTTAATTCGTGACCACCCCCCAAATTCAAAATTTTGATGAAAATCCTTAAAAAATCTAATTTTTCATATGAAAAACTTAAATTGGCCATATCTCCTTAAATATGCGTCCTAGAGCGAAAAGAAGGTTAATTCGTGACCACCCCCCAAAAATCAAAATTTTAATGAAAATCCTCAAAAAATCAAATTTTTCATATGAAAAACTTAAATTGGCCATATCTCCTTAAATATGCGTCCTAGAGCGAAAAGAAGGTTAATTCGTGAGCACCCCCCATTTCATATGAAAAACTTAAATTGGCCATATCTCCTTAAATATGCGTCCTAGAGCGAAAAGAAGGTTAATTCGTGAGCACCCCCCAAAATTCAAAATTTTGATGAAAATCCTCGAAAAATCAAATTTTTCATATGAAAAACTTATATTGGCCATATCTCCTTAAATATGCGTCCTAGAGCGAAAAGAAGGTTAATTCGTGACCACCCCCAAAAAATCAAAATTTTGATGAAAATCCTCAAAAAATCAAATTTTTTATATGAAAAACTTAAATTGGCCATATCTCCTTAAATATGCGTCCTAGAGCGAAAAGAAGGTTAATTCGTGACCACCCCCAAAATTCAAAATTTTGATGAAAATCCTCGAAAAATCAAATTTTTCATATGAAAAACTTAAATTGGCCATATCTCCTTAAATATGCGTCCTAGAGCGAAAAGAAGGTTAATTCGTGATCACCCCCCAAAATCAAAATTTTGATGAAAATCCTCGAAAAATCAAATTTTTCATATGAAAAACTTAAATTGGCCATATCTCCTTAAATATGCGTCCTAGAGCGAAAAGAAGGTTAATTCGTGACCACCCCCCAAAACTCAAAATTTTGATGAAAATCCTCGAAAAATCAAATTTTTCATATGAAAAACTTAAATTGGCCATATCTCCTTAAATATGCGTCCTAGAGCGAAAAGAAGGTTAATTCGTGACCACCCCCCAAAATTCAAAATTTTGATGAAAATCCTCGAAAAATCAAATTTTTCATATGAAAAACTTAAATTGGCCATATCTCCTTAAATATGCGTCCTAGAGCGAAAAGAAGGTCAATTCGTGACCACCCCCCAAATTCAAAATTTTGATGAAAATCCTTAAAAAATCTAATTTTTCATATGAAAAACTTAAATTGGCCATATCTCCTTAAATATGCGTCCTAGAGCGAAAAGAAGGTTAATTCGTGACCACCCCCCAAAAATCAAAATTTTAATGAAAATCCTCAAAAAATCAAATTTTTCATATGAAAAACTTAAATTGGCCATATCTCCTTAAATATGCGTCCTAGAGCGAAAAGAAGGTTAATTCGTGAGCACCCCCCATTTCATATGAAAAACTTAAATTGGCCATATCTCCTTAAATATGCGTCCTAGAGCGAAAAGAAGGTTAATTCGTGAGCACCCCCCAAAATTCAAAATTTTGATGAAAATCCTCGAAAAATCAAATTTTTCATATGAAAAACTTATATTGGCCATATCTCCTTAAATATGCGTCCTAGAGCGAAAAGAAGGTTAACTCGTGACCACCCCCAAAAAATCAAAATTTTGATGAAAATCCTCAAAAAATCAAATTTTTTATATGAAAAACTTAAATTGGCCATATCTCCTTAAATATGCGTCCTAGAGCGAAAAGAAGGTTAATTCGTGACCACCCCCAAAATTCAAAATTTTGATGAAAATCCTCGAAAAATCAAATTTTTCATATGAAAAACTTAAATTGGCCATATCTCCTTAAATATGCGTCCTAGAGCGAAAAGAAGGTTAATTCGTGATCACCCCCCAAAATCAAAATTTTGATGAAAATCCTCGAAAAATCAAATTTTTCATATGAAAAACTTAAATTGGCCATATCTCCTTAAATATGCGTCCTAGAGCGAAAAGAAGGTTAATTCGTGACCACCCCCCAAAACTCAAAATTTTGATGAAAATCCTCGAAAAATCAAATTTTTCATATGAAAAACTTAAATTGGCCATATCTCCTTAAATATGCGTCCTAGAGCGAAAAGAATGTTAATTCGTGACCACCCCCCAAAATTCAAAATTTTGATGAAAATCCTCGAAAAATCAAATTTTTCATATGAAAAACTTAAATTGGCCATATCTCCTTAAATATGCGTCCTAGAGCGAAAAGAAGGTTAATTCGTGACCACCCCCAAAAAATCAAAATTTTGATGAAAATCCTCAAAAAATCAAATTTTTTATATGAAAAACTTAAATTGGCCATATCTCCTTAAATATGCGGCCTAGAGCGAAAAGAAAGTTAATTCGTGACCACCCCCAAAAAATCAAAATTTTGATGAAAATCCTCAAAAAATCTAATTTTGTCATATGAAAAACTTAAATTGGCCATATCTCCTTAAATATGCGTCCTAGAGCGAAAAGAAGGTTAATTCGTGATCACCCCCCAAAATCAAAATTTTGATGAAAATCCTCGAAAAATCAAATTTTTCATATGAAAAACTTAAATTGGCCATATCTCCTTAAATATGCGTCCTAGAGCGAAAAGAAGGTTAATTCGTGACCACCCCCCAAAACTAAAAATTTTGATGAAAATCCTCGAAAAATCAAATTTTTCATATGAAAAACTTAAATTGGCCATATCTCCTTAAATATGCGTCCTAGAGCGAAAAGAAGGTTAATTCGTGACCACCCCCAAAAAATCAAAATTTTGATGAAAATCCTCAAAAAAATCAAATTTTTTATATGAAAAACTTAAATTGGCCATATCTCCTTAAATATGCGTCCTAGAGCGAAAAGAAGGTTAATTCGTGACCAACCCCCAAAATTCAAAATTTTGATGAAAATCCTCAAAAAAATCAAATTTTTCATATGAAAAACTTAAATTGGCCATATCTCCTTAAATATGCGTCCTAGAGCGAAAAGAAGGTTAATTCGTGACCACCCCCCAAAAATCAAAATTTTGATGAAAATCCTCAAAAAAATCTAATTTTGTCATATGAAAAACTTAAATTGGCCATATCTCCTTAAATATGCGTCCTAGATCGAAAAGAAGGTTAATTCGTGACCACCCCCCAAAAATCAAAATTTTAATGAAAATCCTCAAAAAATCAAATTTTTCATATGAAAAACTTAAATTGGCCATATCTCCTTAAATATGCGTCCTAGAGCGAAAAGAAGGTTAATTCGTGACCACCCCCCAAAAATCAAAATTTTGATGAAAATCCTCAAAAAAATCAAATTTTTCATATGAAAAACTTAAATTGGCCATATCTCCTTAAATATGCGTCCTAGAGCGAAAAGAAGGTTAATTCGTGACCAACCCCCAAAATTCAAAATTTTGATGAAAATCCTCGAAAAATCAAATTTTTCATATGAAAAACTTAAATTGGCCATATCTCCTTAAATATGCGTCCTAGAGCGAAAAGAAGGTTAATTCGTGACCACCCCCCAAATTCAAAATTTTGATGAAAATCCTTAAAAAATCTAATTTTTCATATGAAAAACTTAAATTGGCCATATCTCCTTAAATATGCGTCCTAGAGCGAAAAGAAGGTTAATTCGTGACCACCCCCCAAAAATCAAAATTTTAATGAAAATCCTCAAAAAATCAAATTTTTCATATGAAAAACTTAAATTGGCCATATCTCCTTAAATATGCGTCCTAGAGCGAAAAGAAGGTTAATTCGTGAGCACCCCCCATTTCATATGAAAAACTTAAATTGGCCATATCTCCTTAAATATGCGTCCTAGAGCGAAAAGAAGGTTAATTCGTGAGCACCCCCCAAAATTCAAAATTTTGATGAAAATCCTCGAAAAATCAAATTTTTCATATGAAAAACTTATATTGGCCATATCTCCTTAAATATGCGTCCTAGAGCGAAAAGAAGGTTAATTCGTGACCACCCCCAAAAAATCAAAATTTTGATGAAAATCCTCAAAAAATCAAATTTTTTATATGAAAAACTTAAATTGGCCATATCTCCTTAAATATGCGTCCTAGAGCGAAAAGAAGGTTAATTCGTGACCACCCCCCAAAATTCAAAATTTTGATGAAAATCCTCGAAAAATCAAATTTTTCATATGAAAAACTTAAATTGGCCATATCTCCTTAAATATGCGTCCTAGAGCGAAAAGAAGGTTTATTCGTGATCACCCCCCAAAATCAAAATTTTGATGAAAATCCTCGAAAAATCAAATTTTTCATATGAAAAACTTAAATTGGCCATATCTCCTTAAATATGCGTCCTAGAGCGAAAAGAAGGTTAATTCGTGACCACCCCCCAAAACTCAAAATTTTGATGAAAATCCTCGAAAAATCAAATTTTTCATATGAAAAACTTAAATTGGCCATATCTCCTTAAATATGCGTCCTAGAGCGAAAAGAAGGTTAATTCGTGACCACCCCCCAAAATTCAAAATTTTGATGAAAATCCTCGAAAAATCAAATTTTTCATATGAAAAACTTAAATTGGCCATATCTCCTTAAATATGCGTCCTAGAGCGAAAAGAAGGTTAATTCGTGACCACCCCCAAAAAATCAAAATTTTGATGAAAATCCTCAAAAAATCAAATTTTTTATATGAAAAACTTAAATTGGCCATATCTCCTTAAATATGCGGCCTAGAGCGAAAAGAAAGTTAATTCGTGACCACCCCCAAAAAATCAAAATTTTGATGAAAATCCTCAAAAAATCTAATTTTGTCATATGAAAAACTTAAATTGGCCATATCTCCTTAAATATGCGTCCTAGAGCGAAAAGAAGGTTAATTCGTGATCACCCCCCAAAATCAAAATTTTGATGAAAATCCTCGAAAAATCAAATTTTTCATATGAAAAACTTAAATTGGCCATATCTCCTTAAATATGCGTCCTAGAGCGAAAAGAAGGTTAATTCGTGACCACCCCCCAAAACTAAAAATTTTGATGAAAATCCTCGAAAAATCAAATTTTTCATATGAAAAACTTAAATTGGCCATATCTCCTTAAATATGCGTCCTAGAGCGAAAAGAAGGTTAATTCGTGACCACCCCCAAAAAATCAAAATTTTGATGAAAATCCTCAAAAAAATCAAATTTTTTATATGAAAAACTTAAATTGGCCATATCTCCTTAAATATGCGTCCTAGAGCGAAAAGAAGGTTAATTCGTGACCACCCCCCAAATTCAAAATTTTGATGAAAATCCTCAAAAAATCTAATTTTTCATATGAAAAACTTAAATTGGCCATATCTCCTTAAATATGCGTCCTAGAGCGAAAAGAAGGTTAATTCGTGACCACCCCCCAAAACTCAAAATTTTGATGAAAATCCTCGAAAAATCAAATTTTTCATATGAAAAACTTAAATTGGCCATATCTCCTTAAATATTCGTCCTAGAGCGAAAAGAAGGTTAATTCGTGACCACCCCCAAAAAATCAAAATTTTGATGAAAATCCTCAAAAAAAATCAAATTTTTCATATGAAAAACTTAAATTGGCCATATCTCCTTAAATATGCGTTCTAGATCGAAAAGAAGGTTAATTCGTGACCACCACCCAAAAATCAAAATTTTAATGAAAATCCTCAAAAAATCAAATTTTTCATATGAAAAACTTAAATTGGCCATATCTCCTTAAATATGCGTCCTAGAGCGAAAAGAAGGTTAATTCGTGACCACCCCCCAAAATTCAAAATTTTGATGAAAATCCTCGAAAAATCAAATTTTTCATATGAAAAACTTAAATTGGCCATATCTCCTTAAATATGCGTCCTAGAGCGAAAAGAAGGTTAATTCGTGACCACCCCCCAAAATTCAAAATTTTGATGAAAGTCCTCGAAAAATCAAATTTTTCATATGAAAAACTTAAATTGGCCATATCTCCTTAAATATGCGTCCTAGAGCGAAAAGAAGGTTAATTCGTGACCACCCCCCAAATTCAAAATGTTGATGAAAATCCTCAAAAAATCTAATTTTTCATATGAAAAACTTAAATTGGCCATATCTCCTTAAATATGCGTCCTAGAGCGAAAAGAAGGTTAATTCGTGACCACCCCCCAAAACTCAAAATTTTGATGAAAATCCTCGAAAAATCAAATTTTTCATATGAAAAACTTAAATTGGTCATATCTCCTTAAATATGCGTCCTAGAGCGAAAAGAAGGTTAATTCGTGACCACCCCCAAAAAATCAAAATTTTGATGAAAATCCTCAAAAAAATCAATTTTTTTATATGAAAAACTTAAATTGGCCATATCTCCTTAAATATGCGTCCTAGAGCGAAAAGAAGGTTAATTCGTGACCACCCCCCAAAATTCAAAATTTTGATGAAAATCCTCGAAAAATCAAATTTTTCATATGAAAAACTTAAATTGGCCATATCTCCTTAAATATGCGTCCTAGAGCGAAAAGAAGGTTAATTCGTGACCACCCCCCAAAATTCAAAATTTTGATGAAAATCCTCGAAAAATCAAATTTTTCATATGAAAAACTTAAATTGGCCATATCTCCTTAAATATGCGTCCTAGAGCGAAAAGAAGGTTAATTCGTGACCACCCCCCAAATTCAAAATTTTGATGAAAATCCTTAAAAAATCTAATTTTTCATATGAAAAACTTAAATTGGCCATATCTCCTTAAATATGCGTCCTAGAGCGAAAAGAAGGTTAATTCGTGACCACCCCCCAAAAATCAAAATTTTAATGAAAATCCTCAAAAAATCAAATTTTTCATATGAAAAACTTAAATTGGCCATATCTCCTTAAATATGCGTCCTAGAGCGAAAAGAAGGTTAATTCGTGAGCATCCCCCAAAATTCAAAATTTTGATGAAAATCCTCGAAAAATCAAATTTTTCATATGAAAAACTTATATTGGCCATATCTCCTTAAATATGCGTCCTAGAGCGAAAAGAAGGTTAATTCGTGACCACCCCCCAAAAATCAAAATTTTGATGAAAATCCTCAAAAAATCTAATTTTTCATATGAAAAACTTAAATTGGCCATATCTCCTTAAATATGCGTCCTAGAGCGAAAAGAAGGTTAATTCGTGACCACCCCCCAAAACTCAAAATTTTGATGAAAATCCTCGAAAAATCAAATTTTTCATATGAAAAACTTAAATTGGCCATATCTCCTTAAATATGCGTCCTAGAGCGAAAAGAAGGTTAATTCGTGACCACCCCTAAAAAATCAAAATGTTGATGAAAATCCTCGAAAAATCAAATTTTTCATATGAAAAACTTAAATTGGCCATATCTCCTTAAATATGCGTCCTAGAGCGAAAAGAAGGTTAATTCGTGACCACCCCCAAAAAATCAAAATTTTGATGAAAATCCTCAAAAAATCAAATTTTTTATATGAAAAACTTAAATTGGCCATATCTCCTTAAATATGCGGCCTAGAGCGAAAAGAAGGTTAATTCGTGACCACACCCAAAAAATCAAAATTTTGATGAAAATCCTCAAAAAATCTAATTTTGTCATATGAAAAACTTAAATTGGCCATATCTCCTTAAATATGCGTCCTAGAGCGAAAAGAAGGTTAATTCGTGATCACCCCCCAAAATCAAAATTTTGATGAAAATCCTCGAAAAATCAAATTTTTCATATGAAAAACTTAAATTGGCCATATCTCCTTAAATATGCGTCCTAGAGCGAAAAGAAGGTTAATTCGTGACCACCCCCCAAAAATCAAAATTTTAATGAAACTCCTCAAAAAATCAAATTTTTCATATGAAAAACTTAAATTGGCCATATCTCCTTAAATATGCGTCCTAGAGCGAAAAGAAGGTTAATTCGTGACCACCCCCCAAATTCAAAATGTTGATGAAAATCCTCAAAAAATCAAATTTTTCATATGAAAAACTTAAATTGGCCATATCTCCTTAAATATGCGTCCTAGAGCGAAAAGAAGGTTAATTCGTGACCACCCCCAAAAAATCAAAATTTTGATGAAAATCCTCAAAAAATCTAATTTTTCATATGAAAAACTTAAATTAGCCATATCTCCTTAAATATGCGTCCTAGAGCGAAAAGAAGGTTAATTCGTGACCACCCCCAAAAATCAAAATTTTAATGAAACTCCTCAAAAAATCAAATTTTTCATATGAAAAACTTAAATTGGCCATATCTCCTTAAATATGCGTCCTAGAGCGAAAAGAAGGTTAATTCGTGACCACCCCCCAAAATTCAAAATTTTGATGAAAATCCTCGAAAAATCAAATTTTTCATATGAAAAACTTATATTGGCCATATCTCCTTAAATATGCGTCCTAGAGCGAAAAGAAGGTTAATTCGTGACCACCCCCAAAAAATCAAAATTTTGATGAAAATCCTCAAAAAATCAAATTTTTTATATGAAAAACTTAAATTGGCCATATCTCGTTAAATATGCGTCCTAGAGCGAAAAGAAGGTTAATTCGTGACCACCCCCAAAAAATCAAAATTTTGATGAAAATCCTCGAAAAATCAAATTTTTCATATGAAAAACTTAAATTGGCCATATCTCCTTAAATATGCGTTCTAGATCGAAAAGAAGGTTAATTCGTGACCACCCCCCAAAAATCAAAATTTTAATGAAAATCCTCAAAAAATCAAATTTTTCATATGAAAAACTTAAATTGGCCATATCTCCTTAAATATGCGTCCTAGAGCGAAAAGAAGGTTAATTCGTGACCACCCCCCAAAATTCAAAATTTTGATGAAAATCCTCGAAAAATCAAATTTTTCATATGAAAAACTTATATTGGCCATATCTCCTTAAATATGCGTCCTAGAGCGAAAAGAAGGTTAATTCGTGACCACCCCCAAAAAATCAAAATTTTGATGAAAATCCTCAAAAAATCAAATTTTTTATATGAAAAACTTAAATTGGCCATATCTCCTTAAATATGCGTCCTAGAGCGAAAAGAAGGTTAATTCGTGACCACCCCCCAAAATTCAAAATTTTGATGAAAATCCTCGAAAAATCAAATTTTTCATATGAAAAACTTAAATTGGCCATATCTCCTCAAATATGCGTCCTAGAGCGAAAAGAAGGTTAATTCGTGACCACCCTCCAAAATTCAAAATTTTGATGAAAATCCTCGAAAAATCAAATTTTTCATATGAAAAACTTAAATTGGCCATATCTCCTTAAATATGCGTCCTAGAGCGAAAAGAAGGTTAATTCGTGACCACCCCCAAAAAATTAAAATTTTGATGAAAATCCTCAAAAAAATCAAATTTTTCATATGAAAAACTTAAATTGGCCATATCTCCTTAAATATGCGTTCTAGATCGAAAAGAAGGTTAATTCGTGACCACCCCCCAAAAATCAAAATTTTAATGAAAATCCTCAAAAAATCAAATTTTTCATATGAAAAACTTAAATTGACCATATCTCTTTAAATATGCGTCCTAGAGCGAAGAGAAGGTTAATTCGTGACCACCCCCCAAAAATCAAAATTTTGATGAAAATCCTCAAAAAATCTAATTTTTCATATGAAAAACTTAAATTGGCCATATCTCCTTAAATATGCGCCCTAGAGCGAAAAGAAGGTTAATTCGTGACCACCCCCCAAAACTCAAAATTTTGATGAAAATCCTCGAAAAATCAAATTTTTCATATGAAAAACTTAAATTGGCCATATCTCCTTAAATATGCGTCCTAGAGCGAAAAGAAGGTTAATTCGTGACCACCCCCCAAAATTCAAAATTTTGATGAAAATCCTCGAAAAATCAAATTTTTCATATGAAAAACTTAAATTGGCCATATCTCCTTAAATATGCGTCCTAGAGCGAAAAGAAGGTTAATTCGTGACCACCCCCAAAAAATCAAAATTTTGATGAAAATCCTCAAAAAAATCAAATTTTTTATATGAAAACTTAAATTGGCCATATCTCCTTAAATATGCGTCCTAGAGCGAAAAGAAGGTTAATTCGTGACCACCCCCCAAAATTCAAAATTTTGATGAAAATCCTCGAAAAATCAAATTTTTCATATGAAAAACTTAAATTGGCCATATCTCCTTAAATATGCGTCCTAGAGCGAAAAGAAGGTTAATTCGTGACCACCCCCAAAAAATCAAAATTTTGATGAAAATCCTCAAAAAAATCAAATTTTTTATATGAAAACTTAAATTGGCCATATCTCCTTAAATATGCGTCCTAGAGCGAAAAGAAGGTTAATTCGTGACCACCCCCCAAAAATCAAAATTTTAATGAAAATCCTCAAAAAATCAAATTTTTCATATGAAAAACTTAAATTGGCCATATCTCCTTAAATATGCGTCCTAGAGCGAAAAGAAGGTTAATTCGTGACCACCCCCCAAAACTCAAAATTTTGATGAAAATCCTCGAAAAATCAAATTTTTCATATGAAAAACTTAAATTGGCCATATCTCCTTAAATATGCGTCCTAGAGCGAAAAGAAGGTTAATTCGTGACCACCCCCAAAAAATCAAAATTTTGATGAAAATCCTCGAAAAATCAAATTTTTCATATGAAAAACTTAAATTGGCCATATCTCCTTAAATATGCGTCCTAGAGCGAAAAGAAGGTTAATTCGTGACCACCCCCAAAAAATTAAAATTTTGATGAAAATCCTCAAAAAAATCAAATTTTTCATATGAAAAACTTAAATTGGCCATATCTCCTTAAATATGCGTTCTAGATCGAAAAGAAGGTTAATTCGTGACCACCCCCCAAAAATCAAAATTTTAATGAAAATCGTCAAAAAATCAAATTTTTCATATGAAAAACTTAAATTGGCCATATCTCCTTAAATATGCGTCCTAGAGCGAAGAGAAGGTTAATTCGTGACCACCCCCCAAAAATCAAAATTTTGATGAAAATCCTCAAAAAATCTAATTTTTCATATGAAAAACTTAAATTGGCCATATCTCCTTAAATATGCGTCCTAGAGCGAAAAGAAGGTTAATTCGTGACCACCCCCCAAAACTCAAAATTTTGATGAAAATCCTCGAAAAATCAAATTTTTCATATGAAAAACTTAAATTGGCCATATCTCCTTAAATATGCGTCCTAGAGCGAAAAGAAGGTTAATTCGTGACCACCCCTAAAAAATCAAAATTTTGATGAAAATCCTCGAAAAATCAAATTTTTCATATGAAAAACTTAAATTGGCCATATCTCCTTAAATATGCGTCCTAGAGCGAAAAGAAGGTTAATTCGTGACCACCCCCCAAATTCAAAATTTTGATGAAAATCCTCAAAAAATCTAATTTTTCATATGAAAAACTTAAATTGGCCATATCTCCTTAAATATGCGTCCTAGAGCGAAAAGAAGGTTAATTCGTGACCACCCCCCAAAAATCAAAATTTTAATGAAACTCCTCAAAAAATCAAATTTTTCATATGAAAAACTTAAATTGGCCATATCTCCTTAAATATGCGTCCTAGAGCGAAAAGAAGGTTAATTCGTGACCACCCCCCAAAATTCAAAATTTTGATGAAAATCCTCGAAAAATCAAATTTTTCATATGAAAAACTTAAATTGGCCATATCTCCTTAAATATGCGTCCTAGAGCGAAAAGAAGGTTAATTCGTGACCACCCCCCAAAAAATCAAAATTTTGATGAAAATCCTCAAAAAAATCAAATTTTTTATATGAAAACTTAAATTGGCCATATCTCCTTAAATATGCGTCCTAGAGCGAAAAGAAGGTTAATTCGTGACCACCCTCCAAAATTCAAAATTTTGATGAAAATCCTCGAAAAATCAAATTTTTCATATGAAAAACTTAAATTGGCCATATCTCCTTAAATATGCGTCCTAGATCGAAAAGAAGGTTAATTCGTGACCACCCCCCAAAAATCAAAATTTTAATGAAAATCCTCAAAAAATCAAATTTTTCATATGAAAAACTTAAATTGGCCATATCTCCTTAAATATGCGTCCTAGAGCGAAAAGAAGGTTAATTCGTGACCACCCCCAAAAAATCAAAATTTTGATGAAAATCCTCAAAAAAATCAAATTTTTCATATGAAAAACTTAAATTGGCCATATCTCCTTAAATATGCGTTCTAGATCGAAAAGAAGGTTAATTCGTGACCACCCCCCAAAAATCAAAATTTTAATGAAAATCGTCAAAAAATCTAATTTTTCATATGAAAAACTTAAATTGGGCATATCTCCTTAAATATGCGTCCTAGAGCGAAAAGAAGGTTAATTCGTGACCACCCCCCAAAACTCAAAATTTTGATGAAAATCCTCGAAAAATCAAATTTTTCATATGAAAAACTTAAATTGGCCATATCTCCTTAAATATGCGTCCTAGAGCGAAAAGAAGGTTAATTCGTGACCACCCCTAAAAAATCAAAATTTTGATGAAAATCCAAAATTCAAAATTTTGATGAAAATCCTCGAAAAATCAAATTTTTCATATGAAAAACTTAAATTGGCCATATCTCCTTAAATATGCGTCCTAGAGCGAAAAGAAGGTTAATTCGTGACCACCCCCAAAAAATCAAAATTTTGATGAAAATCCTCGAAAAATCAAATTTTTCATATGAAAAACTTAAATTGGCCATATCTCCTTAAATATGCGTCCTAGATCGAAAAGAAGGTTAATTCGTGACCACCCCCCAAAAATCAAAATTTTAATGAAAATCCTCAAAAAATCAAATTTTTCATATGAAAAACTTAAATTGGCCATATCTCCTTAAATATGCGTCTTAGAGCGAAAAGAAGGTTAATTCGTGACCACCCCCAAAAAATCAAAATTTTGATGAAAATCCTCAAAAAAATCAAATTTTTCATATGAAAAACTTAAATTGGCCATATCTCCTTAAATATGCGTCCTAGAGCGAAAAGAAGGTTAATTCGTGACCACCCCCAAAAATCAAAATTTTGATGAAAATCCTCAAAAAATCTAATTTTTCATATGAAAAACTTAAATTGGCCATATCTCCTTAAATATGCGTCCTAGAGCGAAAAGAAGGTTAATTCGTGACCACCCCCCAAAACTCAAAATTTTGATGAAAATCCTCGAAAAATCAAATTTTTCATATGAAAAACTTAAATTGGCCATATCTCCTTAAATATGCGTCCTAGAGCGAAAAGAAGGTTAATTCGTGACCACCCCTAAAAAATCAAAATTTTGATGAAAATCCTCAAAAAATCAAATTTTTCATATGAAAAACTTAAATTGGCCATATCTCCTTAAATATGCGTCCTAGAGCGAAAAGAAGGTTAATTCGTGACCACCCCCAAAAAATCAAAATTTTGATGAAAATCCAAAATTCAAAATTTTGATGAAAATCCTCGAAAAATCAAATTTTTCATATGAAAAACTTAAATTGGCCATATCTCCTTAAATATGCGTCCTAGAGCGAAAAGAAGGTTAATTCGTGACCACCCCCCAAAAATCAAAATTTTAATGAAAATCCTCAAAAAATCAAATTTTTCATATGAAAAACTTAATTGGCCATATCTCCTTAAATATGCGTCCTAGAGCGAAAAGAAGGTTAATTCGTGACCACCCCCCAAAATTCAAAATTTTGATGAAAATCCTCGAAAAATCAAATTTTTCATATGAAAAACTTAAATTGGCCATATCTCCTTAAATATGCGTCCTAGAGCGAAAAGAAGGTTAATTCGTGACCACCCCCCAAAAATCAAAATTTTAATGAAACTCCTCAAAAAATCAAATTTTTCATATGAAAAACTTAAATTGGCCATATCTCCTTAAATATGCGTCCTAGAGCGAAAAGAAGGTTAATTCGTGACCACCCCCAAATTCAAAATTTTGATGAAAATCCTCAAAAAATCAAATTTTTCATATGAAAAACTTAAATTGGCCATATCTCCTTAAATATGCGTCCTAGAGCGAAAAGAAGGTTAATTCGTGACCACCCCCAAAAAATCAAAATTTTGATGAAAATCCTCAAAAAAATCTAATTTTTCATATGAAAAACTTAAATTGGCATTATCTCCTTAAATATGCGTCCTAGAGCGAAAAGAAGGTTAATTCGTGACCACCCCCCAAATTCAAAATTTTGATGAAAATCCTCAAAAAATCTAATTTTTTATATGAAAAACTTAAATTGGCCATATCTCCTTAAATATGCGTCCTAGAGCGAAAAGAAGGTTAATTCGTGACCACCCCCCAAAAATCAAAATTTTAATGAAAATCCTCGAAAAATCAAATTTTTCATATGAAAAACTTAAATTGGCCATATCTCCTTAAATATGCGTCCTAGAGCGAAAAGAAGGTTAATTCGTGGCCACCCCCAAAATTCAAGATTTTGATGAAAATCCTCGAAAAATTAAATTTTTCATATGAAACACTTATATAGGCCATATCTCCTTAAATATGCGTCCTAGAGCGAAAAGAAGGTTAATTCGTGACCACCCCCAAAAAATCAAAATTTTGATGAAAATCCTCAAAAAATCAAATTTTTTGTATGAAAAACTTAAATTGGCCATATCTCCTTAAATATGCGTCCTAGAGCGAAAAGAAGGTTAATTCGTGACCACCCTCCAAAATTCAAAATTTTGATGAAAATCCTCGAAAAATCAAATTTTTCATATGAAAAACTTAAATTGGCCATATCTCCTTAAATATGCGTCCTAGAGCGAAAAGAAGGTTAATTCGTGACCACCCCCAAAAAATCAAAATTTTGATGAAAATCCTCGAGAAATCAAATTTTTTGTATGAAAAACTTAAATTGGCCATATCTCCTTAAATATGCGTCCTAGAGCGAAAAGAAGGTTAATTCGTGACCACCCCCCAAAAATCAAAATTTTGATGAAAATCCTCAAAAAATCAAATTTTTCATATGAAAAACTTAAATTGGCCATATCTCCTTAAATATGCGTCCTAGAGCGAAAAGAAGGTTAATTCGTGACCACCCCCCAAAATTCAAAATTTTGATGAAAATCAAATCAAATTTTTCATATGAAAAACTTAAATTGGCCATATCTCCTTAAATATGCGTCCTAGAGCGAAAAGAAGGTTAATTCGTGACCACCCTCCAAAATTTTGATGAAAATCCTCAAAAAATCAAATTTTTTGTATGAAAAACTTAAATTGGCCATATCTCCTTAAATATGCGTCCTAGAGCAAAAAGAAGGTTAATTCGTGACCACCCCCCAAAATTCAAAATTTTGATGAAAATCCTCGAAAAATCAAATTTTTCATATGAAAAACTTAAATTGGCCATATCTCCTTAAATATGCGTCCTAGAGCGGAAAGAAGGTTAATTCGTGACCACCCTCCAAAATTCAAAATTTTGATGAAAATCCTCGAAAAATCAAATTTTTCATATGAAAAACTTAAATTGGCCATATCTCCTTAAATATGCGTTCTAGATCGAAAAGAAGGTTAATTCGTGACCACCCCCAAAAAATCAAAATTTTGATGAAAATCCTCAAAAAATCAAATTTTTCATATGAAAAACTTAAATTGGCCATATCTCCTTAAATATGCGTCCTAGAGCGAAAAGAAGGTTAATTCGTGACCACCCCCCAAAATTCAAAATTTTGATGAAAATCCTCGAAAAATCAAATTTTTCATATGAAAAACTTAAATTGGCCATATCTCCTTAAATATGCGTCCTAGAGCGAAAAGAAGGTTAATTCGTGACCACCCTCCAAAATTCAAAATTTTGATGAAAATCCTCAAAAAATCAAATTTTTTGTATGAAAAACTTAAATTGGCCATATCTCCTTAAATATGCGTCCTAGAGCGAAAAGAAGGTTAATTCGTGACCACCCCCCAAAATTCAAAATTTTGATGAAAATCCTCGAAAAATCAAATTTTTCATATGAAAAACTTAAATTGGCCATATCTCCTTAAATATGCGTCCTAGAGCGAAAAGAAGGTTAATTCGTGACCACCCCCCAAAATTCAAAATTTTGATGAAAATCCTCGAAAAATCAAATTTTTCATATGAAAAACTTAAATTGGCCATATCTCCTTAAATATGCGTCCTAGAGCGAAAAGAAGGTTAATTCGTGACCACCCTCCAAAATTCAAAATTTTGATGAAAATCCTCGAAAAATCAAATTTTTCATATGAAAAACTTAAATTGGCCATATCTCCTTAAATATGCGTCCTAGAGCGAAAAGAAGGTTAATTCGTGACCACCCCCAAAAAATCAAAATTTTGATGAAAATCCTCGAAAAATCAAATTTTTTGTATGAAAAACTTAAATTGGCCATATCTCCTTAAATATGCGTCCTAGAGCGAAAAGAAGGTTAATTCGTGACCACCCCCCAAAATTCAAAATTTTGATGAAAATCCTCGAAAAATCAAATTTTTCATATGAAAAACTTAAATTGGCCATATCTCCTTAAATATGCGTCCTAGAGCGGAAAGAAGGTTAATTCGTGACCACCCTCCAAAATTCAAAATTTTGATGAAAATCCTCGAAAAATCAAATTTTTCATATGAAAAACTTAAATTGGCCATATCTCCTTAAATATGCGTCCTAGAGCGAAAAGAAGGTTAATTCGTGACCACCCCCAAAAAATCAAAATTTTGATGAAAATACTCAAAAAATCAAATTTTTTATATGAAAAACTTAAATTGGCCATATCTCCTTAAATATGCGGCCTAGAGCGAAAAGAAGGTTAATTCGTGACCACCCCCCAAAATTCAAAATTTTGATGAAAATCCTCGAAAAATCAAATTTTTCATATGAAAAACTTAAATTGGCCATATCTCCTTAAATATGCGTCCTAGAGCGAAAAGAAGGTTAATTCGTGACCACCCCCCAAATTCAAAATTTTGATGAAAATCCTCAAAAAATCAAATTTTTCATATGAAAAACTTAAATTGGCCATATCTCCTTAAATATGCGTCCTAGAGCGAAAAGAAGGTTAATTCGTGACCACACCCAAAAAATCAAAATTTTGATGAAAATCCTCAAAAAAATCTAATTTTGTCATATGAAAAACTTAAATTGGCCATATCTCCTTAAATATGCGTCCTAGAGCGAAAAGAAGGTTAATTCGTGATCACCCCCCAAAATCAAAATTTTGATGAAAATCCTCGAAAAATCAAATTTTTCATATGAAAAACTTAAATTGGCCATATCTCCTTAAATATGCGTCCTAGAGCGAAAAGAAGGTTACTTCGTAACCACCCCCCAAAACTCAAAATTTTGATGAAAATCCTCGAAAAATCAAATTTTTCATATGAAAAACTTAAATTGGCCATATCTCCTTAAATATGCGTCCTAGAGCGAAAAGAAGGTTAATTCGTGACCACCCCCCAAATTCAAAATTTTGATGAAAATCCTCAAAAAATCTAATTCTTCATATGAAAAACTTAAATTGGCCATATCTCCTTAAATATGCGTCCTAGAGCGAAAAGAAGGTTAATTCGTGACCACCCCCCAAAAATCAAAATTTTAATGAAAATCCTCAAAAAATCAAATTTTTCATATGAAAAACTTAAATTGGCCATATCTCCTTAAATATGCGTCCTAGAGCGAAAAGAAGGTTAATACGTGACCACCCTCCAAAATTCAAAATTTTGATGAAAATCCTCGAAAAATCAAATTTTTCATATGAAAAACTTATATTGGCCATATCTCCTTAAATATGCGTGCTAGAGCGAAAAGAAGGTTAATTCGTGACCACCCCCAAAAAATCAAAATTTTGATGAAAATCCTCAAAAAATCAAAATTTTTATATGAAAAACTTAAATTGGCCATATCTCCTTAAATATGCGTCCTAGAGCGAAAAGAAGGTTAATTCGTGACCACCCCCCAAAATTCAAAATTTTGATGAAAATCCTCGAAAAATCAAATTTTTCATATGAAAAACTTAAATTGGCCATATCTCCTTAAATATGCGTCCTAGAGCGAAAAGAAGGTTAATTCATGACCACCCCCAAAAAATTAAAATTTTGATGAAAATCCTCAAAAAAATCAAATTTTTCATATGAAAAACTTAAATTGGCCATATCTCCTTAAATATGCGTCCTAGATCGAAAAGAAGGTTAATTCGTGACCACCCCCCAAAAATCAAAATTTTAATGAAAATCCTCAAAAAATCAAATTTTTCATATGAAAAACTTAAATTGGCCATATCTCCTTAAATATGCGTCCTAGAGCGAAAAGAAGGTTAATTCGTTACCACCCCCAAAAAATCAAAATTTTGATGAAAATCCTCAAAAAAATCAAATTTTTCATATGAAAAACTTAAATTGGCCATATCTCCTTAAATATGCGTCCTAGAGCGAAAAGAAGGTTAATTCGTGACCACCCCCCAAAAATCAAAATTTTGATGAAAATCCTCAAAAAATCTAATTTTTCATATGAAAAACTTAAATTGGCCATATCTCCTTAAATATGCGTCCTAGAGCGAAAAGAAGGTTAATTCGTGACCACCCCCCAAAACTCAAAATTTTGATGAAAATCCTCGAAAAATCAAATTTTTCATATGAAAAACTTAAATTGGCCATATCTCCTTAAATATGCGTCCTAGAGCGAAAAGAAGGTTAATTCGTGACCACCCCTAAAAAATCAAAATTTTGATGAAAATCCTCGAAAAATCAAATTTTTCATATGAAAAACTTAAATTGGCCATATCTCCTTAAATATGCGTCTTAGAGCGAAGAGAAAGTTAATTCGTGACCACCCCCCAAAAATCAAAATTTTAATGAAAATCCTCAAAAAATCAAATTTTTCATATGAAAAACTTAAATTGGTCATATCTCCTTAAATATGCGTCCTAGAGCGAAAAGAAGGTTAATTCGTGACCACCCCCCAAAATTCAAAATTTTGATGAAAATCCTCGAAAAATCAAATTTTTCATATGAAAAACTTAAATTGGCCATATCTCCTTAAATATGCGTCCTAGAGCGAAAAGAAGGTTAATTCGTGACCACCCCCCAAATTCAAAATGTTGATGAAAATCCTCAAAAAATCTAATTTTTCATATGAAAAACTTAAATTGGCCATATCTCCTTAAATATGCGTCCTAGAGCGAAAAGAAGGTTAATTCGTGACCACCCTCCAAAATTCAAAATTTTGATGAAAATCCTCGAAAAATCAAATTTTTCATATGAAAAACTTAAATTGGCCATATCTCCTTAAATATGCGTCCTAGAGCGAAAAGAAGGTTAATTCGTGACCACCCCCAAAAAATCAAAATTTTGATGAAAATCCTCGAAAAATCAAATTTTTTGTATGAAAAACTTAAATTGGCCATATCTCCTTAAATATGCGTCCTAGAGCGAAAAGAAGGTTAATTCGTGACCACCCCCCAAAATTCAAAATTTTGATGAAAATCCTCGAAAAATCAAATTTTTCATATGAAAAACTTAAATTGGCCATATCTCCTTAAATATGCGTCCTAGAGCGGAAAGAAGGTTAATTCGTAACCACCCTCCAAAATTCAAAATTTTGATGAAAATCCTCGAAAAATCAAATTTTTCATATGAAAAACTTAAATTGGCCATATCTCCTTAAATATACGTCCTAGAGCGAAAAGAAGGTTAATTCGTGACCACCCCTAAAAAATCACAATTTTGATGAAAATCCTCGAAAAATCAAATTTTTCATATGAAAAACTTAAATTGGCCATATCTCCTTAAATATGCGTCCTAGAGCGAAAAGAAGGTTAATTCGTGACCACCCCCAAAAAATCAAAATTTTGATGAAAATACTCAAAAAATCAAATTTTTTATATGAAAAACTTAAATTGGCCATATCTCCTTAAATATGCGGCCTAGAGCGAAAAGAAGGTTAATTCGTGACCACCCCCCAAAATTCAAAATTTTGATGAAAATCCTCGAAAAATCAAATTTTTCATATGAAAAACTTAAATTGGCCATATCTCCTTAAATATGCGTCCTAGAGCGAAAAGAAGGTTAATTCGTGACCACCCCCCAAATTCAAAATTTTGATGAAAATCCTCAAAAAATCTAATTTTTCATATGAAAAACTTAAATTGGCCATATCTCCTTAAATATGCGTCCTAGAGCGAAAAGAAGGTTAATTCGTGACCACCGCCAAAAAATCAAAATTTTGATGAAAATCCTCGAAAAATCAAATTTTTTGTATGAAAAACTTAAATTGGCCATATCTCCTTAAATATGCGTCCTAGAGCGAAAAGAAGGTTAATTCGTGACCACCCCCAAAATTCAAAATTTTGATGAAAATCCTCGAAAAATCAAATTTTTTGTATGAAAAACTTAAATTGGCCATATCTCCTTAAATATGCGTCCTAGAGCGAAAAGAAGGTTAATTCGTGACCACCCCTAAAAAATCACAATTTTGATGAAAATCCTCGAAAAATCAAATTTTTCATATGAAAAACTTAAATTGGCCATATCTCCTTAAATATGCGTCCTAGAGCGAAAAGAAGGTTAATTCGTGACCACCCCCAAAAAATCAAAATTTTGATGAAAATACTCAAAAAATCAAATTTTTTATATGAAAAACTTAAATTGGCCATATCTCCTTAAATATGCGGCCTAGAGCGAAAAGAAGGTTAATTCGTGACCACCCCCCAAAATTCAAAATTTTGATGAAAATCCTCGAAAAATCAAATTTTTCATATGAAAAACTTAAATTGGCCATATCTCCTTAAATATGCGTCCTAGAGCGAAAAGAAGGTTAATTCGTGACCACCCCCCAAATTCAAAATTTTGATGAAAATCCTCAAAAAATCAAATTTTTCATATGAAAAACTTAAATTGGCCATATCTCCTTAAATATGCGTCCTAGAGCGAAAAGAAGGTTAATTCGTGACCACACCCAAAAAATCAAAATTTTGATGAAAATCCTCAAAAAAAATCTAATTTTGTCATATGAAAAACTTAAATTGGCCATATCTCCTTAAATATGCGTCCTAGAGCGAAAAGAAGGTTAATTCGTGACCACCCTCCAAAATTCAAAATTTTGATGAAAATCCTCCAAAAATCAAATTTTTCATATGAAAAACTTAAATTGGCCATATCTCCTTAAATATGCGTCCTAGAGCGAAAAGAAGGTTAATTCGTGACCACCCCCAAAAAATCAAAATTTTGATGAAAATCCTCGAAAAATCAAATTTTTTGTATGAAAAACTTAAATTGGCCATATCTCCTTAAATATGCGTCCTAGAGCGAAAAGAAGGTTAATTCGTGACCACCCCCCAAAATTCAAAATTTTGATGAAAATCCTCGAAAAATTAAATTTTTCATATGAAAAACTTAAATTGGCCATATCTCCTTAAATATGCGTCCTAGAGCGGAAAGAAGGTTAATTCGTGACCACCCTCCAAAATTCAAAATTTTGATGAAAATCCTCGAAAAATCAAATTTTTCATATGAAAAACTTAAATTGGCCATATCTCCTTAAATATGCGTCCTAGAGCGAAAAGAAGGTTAATTCGTGACCACCCCTAAAAAATCACAATTTTGATGAAAATCCTCGAAAAATCAAATTTTTCATATGAAAAACTTAAATTGGCCATATCTCCTTAAATATGCGTCCTAGAGCGAAAAGAAGGTTAATTCGTGACCACACCCAAAAAATCAAAATTTTGATGAAAATCCTCAAAAAAATCTAATTTTGTCATATGAAAAACTTAAATTGGCCATATCTCCTTAAATATGCGTCCTAGAGCGAAAAGAAGGTTAATTCGTGATCACCCTCCAAAATTCAAAATTTTGATGAAAATCCTCGAAAAATCAAATTTTTCATATGAAAAACTTAAATTGGCCATATCTCCTTAAATATGCGTCCTAGAGCGGAAAGAAGGTTAATTCGTGACCACCCTCCAAAATTCAAAATTTTGATGAAAATCCTCGAAAAATCAAATTTTTCATATGAAAAACTTAAATTGGCCATATCTCCTTAAATATGCGTCCTAGAGCGGAAAGAAGGTTAATTCGTGACCACCCTCCAAAATTCAAAATTTTGATGAAAATCCTCGAAAAATCAAATTTTTCATATGAAAAACTTAAATTGGCCATATCTCCTTAAATATGCGTCCTAGAGCAGAAAGAAGGTTAATTCGTGACCACCCTCCAAAATTCAAAATTTTGATGAAAATCCTCGAAAAATCAAATTTTTCATATGAAAAACTTAAATTGGCCATATCTCCTTAAATATGCGTCCTAGAGCGAAAAGAAGGTTAATTCGTGACCACCCCTAAAAAATCACAATTTTGATGAAAATCCTCGAAAAATCAAATTTTTCATATGAAAAACTTAAATTGGCCATATCTCCTTAAATATGCGTCCTAGAGCGAAAAGAAGGTTAATTCGTGACCACCCCCAAAAAATCAAAATTTTGATGAAAATCCTCAAAAAATCAAATTTTTCATATGAAAAACTTAAATTGGCCATATCTCCTTAAATATGCGTCCTAGAGCGAAAAGAAGGTTAATTCGTGACCACCCCCCAAAAATCAAAATTTTTATGAAAATCCTCAAAATATCTAATTTTTCATATGAAAAACTTAAATTGGCCATATCTCCTTAAATATGCGTCCTAGAGCGAAAAGAAGGTTAATTCGTGACCACCCCCCAAAACTCAAAATTTTGATGAAAATCCTCGAAAAATCAAATTTTTCATATGAAAAACTTAAATTGGCCATATCTCCTTAAATATGCGTCCTAGAGCGAAAAGAAGGTTAATTCGTGACCACCCCTAAAAAATCAAAATTTTGATGAAGATCCTCGAAAAATCAAATTTTTCATATGAAAAACTTAAATTGGCCATATCTCCTTAAATATGCGTCCTAGAGCGAAAAGAAGGTTAATTCGTGACCACCCCCCAAAATTCAAAATTTTGATGAAAATCCTCGAAAAATCAAATTTTTCATATGAAAAATTTAAATTGGCCATATCTCCTTAAATATGCGTCCTAGAGCGAAAAGAAGGTTAATTCGTGACCACCCCCCAAAATTCAAAATTTTGATGAAAATCCTCGAAAAATCAAATTTTTCATATGAAAAACTTAAATTGGCCATATCTCCTTAAATATGCGTCCTAGAGCGAAAAGAAGGTTAATTCGTGACCACCCCCCAAAAATCAAAATTTTAATGAAAATCCTCAAAAAATCAAATTTTTCATATGAAAAACTTAAATTGCCATATCTCCTTAAATATGCGTCCTAGAGCGAAAAGAAGGTTAATTCGTGACCACCCCCAAAAAATCAAAATTTTGATGAAAATCCTCGAAAAATCAAATTTTTCATATGAAAAACTTAAATTGGCCATATCTCCTTAAATATGCGTCCTAGAGCGAAAAGAAGGTTAATTCGTGACCACCCCCCAAAAATCAAAATTTTAATGAAAATCCTCAAAAAAATCAAATTTTTCATATGAAAAACTTAAATTGGCCATATCTCCTTAAATATGCGTCCTAGAGCGAAAAGAAGGTTAATTCGTGACCACCCCCAAAAAATTAAAATTTTGATGAAAATCCTCAAAAAAATCAAATTTTTCATATGAAAAACTTCAATTGGCCATATCTCCTTAAATATGCGTCCTAGAGCGAAAAGAAGGTTAATTCGTGACCACCCCCCAAAATTCAAAATTTTGATGAAAATCCTCGAAAAATCAAATTTTTCATATGAAAAATTTAAATTGGCCATATCTCCTTAAATATGCGTCCTAGAGCGAAAAGAAGGTTAATTCGTGACCACCCCCCAAAATTCAAAATTTTGATGAAAATCCTCGAAAAATCTAATTTTTCATATGAAAAACTTAAATTGGCCATATCTCCTTAAATATGCGTCCTAGAGCGAAAAGAAGGTTAATTCGTGACCACCCCCCAAAAATCAAAATTTTAATGAAAATCCTCAAAAAATCAAATTTTTCATATGAAAAACTTAAATTGCCATATCTCCTTAAATATGCGTCCTAGAGCGAAAAGAAGGTTAATTCGTGACCACCCCCAAAAAATCAAAATTTTGATGAAAATCCTCGAAAAATCAAATTTTTCATATGAAAAACTTAAATTGGCCATATCTCCTTAAATATGCGTCCTAGAGCGAAAAGAAGGTTAATTCGTGACCACCCCCCAAAAATCAAAATTTTAATGAAAATCCTCAAAAAAATCAAATTTTTCATATGAAAAACTTAAATTGGCCATATCTCCTTAAATATGCGTCCTAGAGCGAAAAGAAGGTTAATTCGTGACCACCCCCAAAAAATCAAAATTTTGATGAAAATCCTCGAAAAATCAAATTTTTCATATGAAAAACTTAAATTGGCCATATCTCCTTAAATATGCGTCCTAGAGCGAAAAGAAGGTTAATTCGTGACCACCCCCAAAAAATCAAAATTTTGATGAAAATCCTCAAAAAATCAAATTTTTTATATGAAAAACTTAAATTGGCCATATCTCCTTAAATATGAGTCCTAGAGCGAAAAGAAGGTTAATTCGTGACCACCCCCAAAAAATTAAAATTTTGATGAAAATCCTCAAAAAAATCAAATTTTTCATATGAAAAACTTAAATTGGCCATATCTCCTTAAATATGCGTCCTAGATCGAAAAGAAGGTTAATTCGTGACCACCCCCCAAAAATCAAAATTTTAATTAAAATCCTCAAAAAATCAAATTTTTCATATGAAAAACTTAAATTGGCCATATCTCCTTAAATATGCGTCCTAGAGCGAAAAGAAGGTTAATTCGTGACCACCCCCAAAAAATCAAAATTTTGATGCAAATCCTCAAAAAAATCAAATTTTTCATATGAAAAACTTAAATTGGCCATATCTCCTTAAATATGCGGCCTAGAGCGAAAAGAAGGTTAATTCGTGACCACCCCCCAAAAATCAAAATTTTAATGAAAATCCTCAAAAAATCAATTTTTTCATATGAAAAACTTAAATTGGCCATATCTCCTTAAATATGCGTCCTAGAGCGAAAAGAAGGTTAATTCGTGACCACCCCCCAAATTCAAAATTTTGATGAAAATCCTCAAAAAATCAAATTTTTCATATGAAAAACTTAAATTGGCCATATCTCCTTAAATATGCGTCCTAGAGCGAAAAGAAGGTTAATTCGTGACCACCCCCAAAAAATCAAAATTTTGATGAAAATCCTCAAAAAAATCTAATTTTGTCATATGAAAAACTTAAATTGGCCATATCTCCTTAAATATGAGTCCTAGAGCGAAAAGAAGGTTAATTCGTGATCACCCCCCAAAATCAAAATTTTGATGCAAATCCTCGAAAAATCAAATTTTTCATATGAAAAACTTAAATTGGCCATATCTCCTTAAATATGCGTCCTAGAGCGAAAAGAAGGTTAATTCGTGACCACCCCCCAAAACTCAAAATTTTGATGAAAATCCTCGAAAAATCAAATTTTTCATATGAAAAACTTAAATTGGCCATATCTCCTTAAATATGCGTCCTAGAGCGAAAAGAAGGTTAATTCGTGACCACCCCCAAAATTCAAAATTTTGATGAAAATCCTCGAAAAATCAAATTTTTCATATGAAAAACTTATATTGGCCATATCTCCTTAAATATGCGTCCTAGAGCGAAAAGAAGGTTAATTCGTGACCACCCCCCAAAAATCAAAATTTTAATGAAAATCCTCAAAAAAATCAAATTTTTCATATGAAAAACTTAAATTGGCCATATCTCCTTAAATATGCGTCCTAGAGCGAAAAGAAGGTTAATTCGTGACCACCCCCAAAAAATCAAAATTTTGATGAAAATCCTCGAAAAATCAAATTTTTCATATGAAAAACTTAAATTGGCCATATCTCCTTAAATATGCGTCCTAGAGCGAAAAGAAGGTTAATTCGTGACCACCCCCAAAAAATTAAAATTTTGATGAAAATCCTCAAAAAAATCAAATTTTTCATATGAAAAACTTAAATTGGCCATATCTCCTTAAATATGCGTCCTAGATCGAAAAGAAGGTTAATTCGTGACCACCCCCCAAAAATCAAAATTTTAATGAAAATCCTCAAAAAATCAAATTTTTCATATGAAAAACTTAAATTGGCCATATCTCCTTAAATATGCGTCCTAGAGCGAAAAGAAGGTTAATTCGTGACCACCCCCAAAAAATCAAAATTTTGATGAAAATCCTCAAAAAAATCAAATTTTTCATATGAAAAACTTAAATTGGCCATATCTCCTTAAATATGCGTCCTAGAGCGAAAAGAAGGTTAATTCGTGACCACCCCCCAAAAATCAAAATTTTGATGAAAATCCTCGAAAAATCAAATTTTTCATATGAAAAACTTAAATTGGCCATATCTCCTTAAATATGCGTCCTAGAGCGAAAAGAAGGTTAATTCGTGACCACCCCCCAAAAATCAAAATTTTGATGAAAATCCTCGAAAAATCAAAATTTTCATATGAAAAACTTAAATTGGCCATATCTCCTTAAATATGCGTCCTAGAGCGAAAAGAAGGTTAATTCGTGACCACCCCCAAAAAATTAAAATTTTGATGAAAATCCTCAAAAAAATCAAATTTTTCATATGAAAAACTTAAATTGGTCATATCTCCTTAAATATGCGTTCTAGATCGAAAAGAAGGTTAATTCGTGACCACCCCCCAAAAATCAAAATTTTAATGAAAATCCTCGAAAAATCTAATTTTTCATATGAAAAACTTAAATTGGCCATATCTCCTTAAATATGCGTCCTAGAGCGAAAAGAAGGTTAATTCGTGACCACCCCCCAAATTTCAAAATTTTGATGAAAATCCTCGAAAAATCAAATTTTTCATATGAAAAACTTAAATTGGCCATATCTCCTTAAATATGCGTCCTAGAGCGAAAAGAAGGTTAATTCGTGACCACCCCTAAAAAATCAAAATTTTGATGAAAATCCTCGAAAAATCAAATTTTTCTATTGAAAAACTTAAATTGGCCATATCTCCTTAAATACGCGTCCTAGAGCGAAAAGAAGGTTAATTCGTGACCACCCCCCAAAAATCAAAATTTTAATGAAAATCCTCAAAAAATCAAATTTTTCATATGAAAAACTTAAATTGGCCATATCTCCTTAAATATGCGTCCTAGAGCGAAAAGAAGGTTAATTCGTGACCACCCCCCAAATTCAAAATTTTGATGAAAATCCTCAAAAAATCAAATTTTTCATATGAAAATCTTAAATTGGCCATATCTCCTTAAATATGCGCCCTAGAGCGAAAAGAAGGTTAATTCGTGACCACCCCCAAAAAATCAAAATTTTGATGAAAATCCTCAAAAAAATCTAATTTTGTCATATGAAAAACTTAAATTGGCCATATCTCCTTAAATATGCGTCCCAGAGCGAAAAGAAGGTTAATTCGTGATCACCCCCCAAAATCAAAATTTTGATGAAAATCCTCGAAAAATCAAATTTTTCATATGAAAAACTTAAATTGGCCATATCTCCTTAAATATGCGTCCTAGAGCGAAAAGAAGGTTAATTCGTGACCACCCCCCAAAACTCAAAATTTTGATGAAAATCCTCGAAAAATCAAATTTTTCATATGAAAAACTTAAATTGGCCATATCTCCTTAAATATGCGTCCTAGAGCGAAAAGAAGGTTAATTCGTGACCACCCCCAAAAAATCAAAATTTTGATGAAAATCCTCACAAAAATCTAATTTTTCATATGAAAAACTTAAATTGGCCATATCTCCTTAAATATGCGTCCTAGAGCGAAAAGAAGGTTAATTCGTGACCACCCCCCAAATTCAAAATTTTGATGAAAATCCTCAAAAAATCTAATTTTTCATATGAAAAACTTAAATTGGCCATATCTCCTTAAATATGCGTCCTAGAGCGATAAGAAGGTTAATTCGTGACCACCCCCCAAAAATCAAAATTTTAATGAAAATCCTCAAAAAATCAAATTTTTCATATGAAAAACTTAAATTGGCCATATCTCCTTAAATATGCGTCCTAGAGCGAAAAGAAGGTTAATTCGTGACCACCCCCCAAAATTTAAAATTTTGATGAAAATCCTCGAAAAATCAAATTTTTCATATGAAAAACTTATATTGGCCATATCTCCTTAAATATGCGTCCTAGAGCGGAAAGGAAGTTAATTCGTGACCATCCCCAAAAAATCAAAATTTTGATGAAAATCCTCAAAAAATCAAATTTTTTATATGAAAAACTTAAATTGGCCATATCTCCTTAAATATGCGTCCTAGAGCGAAAAGAAGGTTAATTCGTGACCACCCCCCAAAATTCAAAATTTTGATGAAAATCCTCAAAAAATCTAATTTTTCATATGAAAAACTTAAATTGGCCATATCTCCTTAAATATGCGTCCTAGAGCGAAAAGAAGGTTAATTCGTGACCACCCCCAAAAAATCAAAATTTTGATGAAAATCCTCAAAAAATCAAATTTTTTATATGAAAAACTTAAATTGGCCATATCTCCTTAAATATGCGTCCTAGAGCGAAAAGAAGGTTAATTCGTGACCACCCCCCAAAATTCAAAATTTTGATGAAAATCCTCGAAAAATCTAATTTTTCATATGAAAAACTTAAATTGGCCATAAATATGCGCCCTAGAGCGAAAAGGGCGCATATTTAGAGCGAAAAGAAGGTTAATTCGTGACCACCCCCCAAAATTCAAAATTTTGATGAAAATCCTCAAAAAATCTAATTTTTCATATGAAAAACTTAAATTGGCCATATCTCCTTAAATATGCGTCCTAGAGCGAAAAGAAGGTTAATTCGTGACCACCCCCCAAAATTCAAAATTTTGATGAAAATCCTCAAAAAATCAAATTTTTTATATGAAAAACTTAAATTGGCCATATCTCCTTAAATATGCGTCCTAGAGCGAAAAGAAGGTTAATTCGTGACCACCCTCCAAAATTCAAAATTTTGATGAAAATCCTCGAAAAATCAAATTTTTCATATGAAAAACTTAAATTGGCCATATCTCCTTAAATATGCGTCCTAGAGCGAAAAGAAGGTTAATTCGTGACCACCCCCAAAAAATCAAAATTTTGATGCAAATCCTCGAAAAATCAAATTTTTCATATGAAAAACTTAAATTGGCCATATCTCCTTAAATATGCGTCCTAGATCGAAAAGAAGGTTAATTCGTGACCACCCCCCAAAAATCAAAATTTTGATGAAAATCCTTAAAAAAATCAAATTTTTCATATGAAAAACTTAAATTGGCCATATCTCCTTAAATATGCGTCCTAGAGCGAAAAGAAGGTTAATTCGTGACCACCCTCCCAAATTCAAAATTTTGATGAAAATCCTCGAAAAATCAAATTTTTCATATGAAAAACTTAAATTGGCCATATCTCCTTAAATATGCGTCCTAGAGCGAAAAGAAGGTTAATTCGTGACCACCCCCCAAAATTCAAAATTTTGATGAAAATCCTCAAAAATCAAATTTTTCATATGAAAAACTTAAATTGGCCATATCTCCTTAAATATGCGTCCTAGAGCGAAAAGAAGGTTAATTCGTGACCACCCCCAAAATTCAAAATTTTAATGAAACTCCTCAAAAAATCAACTTTTTCATATGAAAAACTTAAATTGGCCATATCTCCTTAAATATGCGTCCTAGAGCGAAAAGAAGGTTAATTCGTGACCACCCCCCAAATTCAAAATTTTGATGAAAATCCTCAAAAAATCAAATTTTTCATATGAAAAACTTAAATTGGCCATATCTCCTTAAATATGCGTCCTAGAGCGAAAAGAAGGTTAATTCGTGACCACCCCCAAAAAATCAAAATTTTGATGAAAATCCTCAAAAAAATCTAATTTTTCATATGAAAAACTTAAATTGGCCATATCTCCTTAAATATGCGTCCTAGAGCGAAAAGAATGTTAATTCGTGACCACCCCCCAAAAATCAAAATTTTGATGAAAATCCTCAAAAAATCTAATTTTTCATATGAAAAACTTAAATTGGCCATATCTCCTTAAATATGCGTCCTAGAGCGAAAAGAAGGTTAATTCGTGACCACCCCCCAAAACTCAAAATTTTGATGAAAATCCTCGAAAAATCAAATTTTTCATATGAAAAACTTAAATTGGCCATATCTCCTTAAATATGCGTCCTAGAGCGAAAAGAAGGTTAATTCGTGACCACCCCTAAAAAATCAAAATTTTGATGAAAATCCTCGAAAAATCAAATTTTTCATATGAAAAACTTAAATTGGCCATATCTCCTTAAATATGCGTCCTAGAGCGAAAAGAAGGTTAATTCGTGACCACCCCCAAAAATAAAAATTTTGATGAAAATCCTCAAAAAATCAAATTTTTTATATGAAAAACTTAAATTGGCCATATCTCCTTAAATATGCGGCCTAGAGCGAAAAGAAGGTTAATTCGTGACCACCCCCCAAAATTAAAAATTTTGATGAAAATCCTCGAAAAATCAAATTTTTCATATGAAAAACTTAAATTGGCCATATCTCCTTAAATATGCGTCCTAGAGCGAAAAGAAGGTTAATTCGTGACCACCCCCCAAATTCAAAATTTTGATGAAAATCCTCAAAAAAATCTAATTTTGTCATATGAAAAACTTAAATTGGCCATATCTCCTTAAATATGCGTCCTAGAGCGAAAAGAAGGTTAATTCGTGATCACCCCCCCAAAATCAAAATTTTGATGAAAATCCTCGAAAAATCAAATTTTTCATATGAAAAACTTAAATTGGCCATATCTCCTTAAATATGCGTCCTAGAGCGAAAAGAAGGTTAATTCGTGACCACCCCCCAAAAATCAAAATTTTGATGAAAATCCTCGAAAAATCAAATTTTTCATATGAAAAACTTAAATTGGCCATATCTCCTTAAATATGCGTCCTAGAGCGAAAAGAAGGTTAATTCGTGACCACCCCCAAAAAATTAAAATTTTGATGAAAATCCTCAAAAAAATCAAATTTTTCATATGAAAAACTTAAATTGGTCATATCTCCTTAAATATGCGTTCTAGATCGAAAAGAAGGTTAATTCGTGACCACCCCCCAAAAATCAAAATTTTAATGAAAATCCTCGAAAAATCTAATTTTTCATATGAAAAACTTAAATTGGCCATATCTCCTTAAATATGCGTCCTAGAGCGAAAAGAAGGTTAATTCGTGACCACCCCCCAAATTTCAAAATTTTGATGAAAATCCTCGAAAAATCAAATTTTTCATATGAAAAACTTAAATTGGCCATATCTCCTTAAATATGCGTCCTAGAGCGAAAAGAAGGTTAATTCGTGACCACCCCTAAAAAATCAAAATTTTGATGAAAATCCTCGAAAAATCAAATTTTTCTATTGAAAAACTTAAATTGGCCATATCTCCTTAAATACGCGTCCTAGAGCGAAAAGAAGGTTAATTCGTGACCACCCCCCAAAAATCAAAATTTTAATGAAAATCCTCAAAAAATCAAATTTTTCATATGAAAAACTTAAATTGGCCATATCTCCTTAAATATGCGTCCTAGAGCGAAAAGAAGGTTAATTCGTGACCACCCCCCAAATTCAAAATTTTGATGAAAATCCTCAAAAAATCAAATTTTTCATATGAAAATCTTAAATTGGCCATATCTCCTTAAATATGCGCCCTAGAGCGAAAAGAAGGTTAATTCGTGACCACCCCCAAAAAATCAAAATTTTGATGAAAATCCTCAAAAAAATCTAATTTTGTCATATGAAAAACTTAAATTGGCCATATCTCCTTAAATATGCGTCCCAGAGCGAAAAGAAGGTTAATTCGTGATCACCCCCCAAAATCAAAATTTTGATGAAAATCCTCGAAAAATCAAATTTTTCATATGAAAAACTTAAATTGGCCATATCTCCTTAAATATGCGTCCTAGAGCGAAAAGAAGGTTAATTCGTGACCACCCCCCAAAACTCAAAATTTTGATGAAAATCCTCGAAAAATCAAATTTTTCATATGAAAAACTTAAATTGGCCATATCTCCTTAAATATGCGTCCTAGAGCGAAAAGAAGGTTAATTCGTGACCACCCCCAAAAAATCAAAATTTTGATGAAAATCCTCACAAAAATCTAATTTTTCATATGAAAAACTTAAATTGGCCATATCTCCTTAAATATGCGTCCTAGAGCGAAAAGAAGGTTAATTCGTGACCACCCCCCAAATTCAAAATTTTGATGAAAATCCTCAAAAAATCTAATTTTTCATATGAAAAACTTAAATTGGCCATATCTCCTTAAATATGCGTCCTAGAGCGATAAGAAGGTTAATTCGTGACCACCCCCCAAAAATCAAAATTTTAATGAAAATCCTCAAAAAATCAAATTTTTCATATGAAAAACTTAAATTGGCCATATCTCCTTAAATATGCGTCCTAGAGCGAAAAGAAGGTTAATTCGTGACCACCCCCCAAAATTTAAAATTTTGATGAAAATCCTCGAAAAATCAAATTTTTCATATGAAAAACTTATATTGGCCATATCTCCTTAAATATGCGTCCTAGAGCGGAAAGGAGGTTAATTCGTGACCATCCCCAAAAAATCAAAATTTTGATGAAAATCCTCAAAAAATCAAATTTTTTATATGAAAAACTTAAATTGGCCATATCTCCTTAAATATGCGTCCTAGAGCGAAAAGAAGGTTAATTCGTGACCACCCCCCAAAATTCAAAATTTTGATGAAAATCCTCAAAAAATCTAATTTTTCATATGAAAAACTTAAATTGGCCATATCTCCTTAAATATGCGTCCTAGAGCGAAAAGAAGGTTAATTCGTGACCACCCCCAAAAAATCAAAATTTTGATGAAAATCCTCAAAAAATCAAATTTTTTATATGAAAAACTTAAATTGGCCATATCTCCTTAAATATGCGTCCTAGAGCGAAAAGAAGGTTAATTCGTGACCACCCCCCAAAATTCAAAATTTTGATGAAAATCCTCGAAAAATCTAATTTTTCATATGAAAAACTTAAATTGGCCATAAATATGCGCCCTAGAGCGAAAAGGGCGCATATTTAGAGCGAAAAGAAGGTTAATTCGTGACCACCCCCCAAAATTCAAAATTTTGATGAAAATCCTCAAAAAATCTAATTTTTCATATGAAAAACTTAAATTGGCCATATCTCCTTAAATATGCGTCCTAGAGCGATAAGAAGGTTAATTCGTGACCACCCTCCAAAATTCAAAATTTTAATGAAAATCCTCGAAAAATCAAATTTTTCATATGAAAAACTTAAATTGGCCATATCTCCTTAAATATGCGTCCTAGAGCGAAAGAAGGTTAATTCGTGACCACTTCCAAAAATCAAAATTTTGATGAAAATCGTCAAAAAAATCAAATTTTTCATATGAAAAACTTAAATTGGCCATATCTCCTTAAATATGCGTCCTAGATCGAAAAGAAGGTTAATTCGTGACCACCCCCCAAAAATCAAAATTTTGATGAAAATCCTCAAAAAAATCAAATTTTTCATATGAAAAACTTAAATTGGCCATATCTCCTTAAATATGCGTCCTAGAGCGAAAAGAAGGTTAATTCGTGACCACCCTCCCAAATTCAAAATTTTGATGAAAATCCTCGAAAAATCAAATTTTTCATATGAAAAACTTAAATTGGCCATATCTCCTTAAATATGCGTCCTAGAGCGAAAAGAAGGTTAATTCGTGACCACCCCCCAAAATTCACAATTTTGATGAAAATCCTCAAAAATCAAATTTTTCATATGAAAAACTTAAATTGGCCATATCTCCTTAAATATGCGTCCTAGAGCGAAAAGAAGGTTAATTCGTGACCACCCCCAAAATTCAAAATTTTAATGAAACTCCTCAAAAAATCAACTTTTTCATATGAAAAACTTAAATTGGCCATATCTCCTTAAATATGCGTCCTAGAGCGAAAAGAAGGTTAATTCGTGACCACCCCCCAAATTCAAAATTTTGATGAAAATCCTCAAAAAATCAAATTTTTCATATGAAAAACTTAAATTGGCCATATCTCCTTAAATATGCGTCCTAGAGCGAAAAGAAGGTTAATTCGTGACCACCCCCCAAAAATCAAAATTTTGATGAAAATCCTCAAAAAATCTAATTTTTCATATGAAAAACTTAAATTGGCCATATCTCCTTAAATATGCGTCCTAGAGCGAAAAGAAGGTTAATTCGTGACCACCCCCAAAATTCAAAATTTTAATGAAACTCCTCAAAAAATCAACTTTTTCATATGAAAAACTTAAATTGGCCATATCTCCTTAAATATGCGTCCTAGAGCGAAAAGAAGGTTAATTCGTGACCACCCCCCAAATTCAAAATTTTGATGAAAATCCTCAAAAAATCAAATTTTTCATATGAAAAACTTAAATTGGCCATATCTCCTTAAATATGCGTCCTAGAGCGAAAAGAAGGTTAATTCGTGACCACCCCCCAAAACTCAAAATTTTGATGAAAATCCTCGAAAAATCAAATTTTTCATATGAAAAACTTAAATTGGCCATATCTCCTTAAATATGCGTCCTAGAGCGAAAAGAAGGTTAATTCGT
This sequence comes from Haematobia irritans, assembly GCF_050003625.1. Classification (NCBI taxonomy): domain Eukaryota; kingdom Metazoa; phylum Arthropoda; class Insecta; order Diptera; family Muscidae; genus Haematobia; species Haematobia irritans. The sequence goes on along the minus strand of NC_134398.1, from coordinate 143,460,051 downwards.
GACCACCCCTAAAAAATCAAAATTTTGATGAAAATCCTCGAAAAATCAAATTTTTCATATGAAAAACTTAAATTGGCCATATCTCCTTAAATATGCGTCCTAGAGCGAAAAGAAGGTTAATTCGTGACCACCCCCAAAAAATCAAAATTTTGATGAAAATCCTCAAAAAATCAAATTTTTTATATGAAAAACTTAAATTGGCCATATCTCCTTAAATATGCGGCCTAGAGCGAAAAGAAGGTTAATTCGTGACCACCCCCCAAAATTAAAAATTTTGATGAAAATCCTCGAAAAATCAAATTTTTCATATGAAAAACTTAAATTGGCCATATCTCCTTAAATATGCGTCCTAGAGCGAAAAGAAGGTTAATTCGTGACCACCCCCCAAATTCAAAATTTTGATGAAAATCCTCAAAAAAATCTAATTTTGTCATATGAAAAACTTAAATTGGCCATATCTCCTTAAATATGCGTCCTAGAGCGAAAAGAAGGTTAATTCGTGATCACCCCCCCAAAATCAAAATTTTGATGAAAATCCTCGAAAAATCAAATTTTTCATATGAAAAACTTAAATTGGCCATATCTCCTTAAATATGCGTCCTAGAGCGAAAAGAAGGTTAATTCGTGACCACCCCCCAAAACTCAAAATTTTGATGAAAATCCTCGAAAAATCAAATTTTTCATATGAAAAACTTAAATTGGCCATATCTCCTTAAATATGCGTCCTAGAGCGAAAAGAAGGTTAATTCGTGACCACCCCCAAAAAATCAAAATTTTGATGAAAATCCTCAAAAAAATCAAATTTTTTATATGAAAAACTTAAATTGGCCATATCTCCTTAAATATGCGTCCTAGAGCGAAAAGAAGGTTAATTCGTGACCACCCCCCAAAATTCAAAATTTTGATGAAAATCCTCGAAAAATCAAATTTTTCATATCAAAAACTTAAATTGGCCATATCTCCTTAAATATGCGTCCTAGAGCGAAAAGAAGGTTAATTCGTGACCACCCCCCAAAATTCAAAATTTTGATGAAAATCCTCGAAAAATCAAATTTTTCATATGAAAAACTTAAATTGGCCATATCTCCTTAAATATGCGTCCTAGAGCGAAAAGAAGGTTAATTCGTGACCACCCCCCAAAATTCAAAATTTTGATGAAAATCCTCGAAAAATCAAATTTTTCATATGAAAAACTTAAATTGGCCATATCTCCTTAAATATGCGTCCTAGAGCGAAAAGAAGGTTAATTCGTGACCACCCCCCAAAACTCAAAATTTTGATGAAAATCCTCGAAAAATCAAATTTTTCATATGAAAAACTTAAATTGGCCATATCTCCTTAAATATGCGTCCTAGAGCGAAAAGAAGGTTAATTCGTGACCACCCCCAAAAAATCAAAATTTTGATGAAAATCCTCAAAAAAATCAAATTTTTTATATGAAAAACTTAAATTGGCCATATCTCCTTAAATATGCGTCCTAGAGCGAAAAGAAGGTTAATTCGTGACCACCCCCCAAAATTCAAAATTTTGATGAAAATCCTCGAAAAATCAAATTTTTCATATGAAAAACTTAAATTGGCCATATCTCCTTAAATATGCGTCCTAGAGCGAAAAGAAGGTTAATTCGTGACCACCCCCCAAAATTCAAAATTTTGATGAAAATCCTCGAAAAATCAAATTTTTCATATGAAAAACTTAAATTGGCCATATCTCCTTAAATATGCGTCCTAGAGCGAAAAGAAGGTTAATTCGTGACCACCCCCCAAAATTCAAAATTTTGATGAAAATCCTCGAAAAATCAAATTTTTCATATGAAAAACTTAAATTGGCCATATCTCCTTAAATATGCGTCCTAGAGCGAAAAGAAGGTTAATTCGTGACCACCCCCCAAATTCAAAATTTTGATGAAAATCCTCAAAAAATCAAATTTTTCATATGAAAAACTTAAATTGGCCATATCTCCTTAAATATGCGTCCTAGAGCGAAAAGAAGGTTAATTCGTGACCACCCCCCAAAAATCAAAATTTTGATGAAAATCCTCGAAAAATCAAATTTTTCATATGAAAAACTTAAATTGGCCATATCTCCTTAAATATGCGTCCTAGAGCGAAAAGAAGGTTAATTCGTGACCACCCCCCAAATTCAAAATTTTGATGAAAATCCTCAAAACATCTAATTTTTCATATGAACAACTTAAATTGGCCATATCTCCTTAAATATGCGTCCTAGAGCGAAAAGAAGGTTAATTCGTGACCACCCCCCAAAATTCAAAATTTTGATGAAAATCCTCGAAAAATCAAATTTTTCATATGAAAAACTTATATTGGCCATATCTCCTTAAATATGCGTCCTAGAGCGAAAAGAAGGTTAATTCGTGACCACCCCCAAAAAATCAAAATTTTGATGAAAATCCTCAAAAAATCAAATTTTTTATATGAAAAACTTAAATTGGCCATATCTCCTTAAATATGCGTCCTAGAGCGAAAAGAAGGTTAATTCGTGACCACCCCCCAAAATTCAAAATTTTGATGAAAATCCTTTTTGAAAAAAATCAAATTTTTCATATGCAAAACTTAAATTGGCCATATCTCCTTAAATATGCGTCCTAGAGCGAAAAGAAGGTTAATTCGTGACCACCCTCCAAAATTCAAAATTTTGATGAAAATCCTCGAAAAATCAAATTTTTCATATGAAAAACTTAAATTGGCCATATCTCCTTAAATATGCGTCCTAGAGCGAAAAGAAGGTTAATTCGTGACCACCCCCCAAAAATCAAAATTTTAATGAAAATCCTCAAAAAATCAAATTTTTCATATGAAAAACTTAAATTGGCCATATCTCCTTAAATATGCATCCTAGAGCGAAAAGAATGTTAATTCGTGACCACCCCCCAAAGCTCAAAATTTTGATGAAAATCCTCGAAAAATCAAATTTTTCATATGAAAAACTTAAATTGGCCATATCTCCTTAAATATGCGTCCTAGAGCGAAAAGAAGGTTAATTCGTGACCACCCCTAAAAAATCAAAATTTTGATGAAAATCCTCGAAAAATCAAATTTTTCATATGAAAAACTTAAATTGGCCATATCTCCTTAAATATGCGTCCTAGAGCGAAAAGAAGGTTAATTCGTGACCACCCCCAAAAAATCAAAATTTTGATGAAAATCCTCAAAAAATCAAATGTTTTATATGAAAAACTTAAATTGGCCATATCTCCTTAAATATGCGGCCTAGAGCGAAAAGAAGGTTAATTCGTGACCACCCCCCAAAATTCAAAATTTTGATGAAAATCCTCGAAAAATCAAATTTTTCATATGAAAAACTTAAATTGGCCATATCTCCTTAAATATGCGTCCTAGAGCGAAAAGAAGGTTAATTCGTGACCACCCCCCAAAACTCAAAATTTTGATGAAAATCCTCAAAAAAATCTAATTTTTCATATGAAAAACTTAAATTGGCCATATCTCCTTAAATATGCGTCCTAGAGCGAAAAGAAGGTTAATTCGTGACCACCCCCCAAAATTCCAAATTTTGATGAAAATCCTCGAAAAATCAAATTTTTCATATGAAAAACTTAAATTGGCCATATCTCCTTAAATATGCGTCCTAGAGCGAAAAGAAGGTTAATTCGTGACCACCCCCCAAAATTCAAATTTTTGATGAAAATCCTCGAAAAATCAAATTTTTTATATGAAAAACTTAAATTGGCCATATCTCCTTAAATATGCGTCCTAGAGCGAAAAGAAGGTTAATTCGTGACCACCCCCCCAAATTCAAAATTTTGATGAAAATCCTCAAAAAATCAAATTTTTCATATGAAAAACTTAAATTGGCCATATCTCCTTAAATATGCGTCCTAGAGCGAAAAGAAGGTTAATTCGTGACCACCCCCAAAAAATCAAAATTTTGATGAAAATCCTCAAAAAATCAAATTTTTTATATGAAAAACTTAAATTGGCCATATCTCCTTAAATATGCGTCCTAGAGCGAAAAGAAGGTTAATTCGTGACCACCCCCCAAAATTCAAAATTTTGATGAAAATCCTCGAAAAATCAAATTTTTCATATGAAAAACTTAAATTGGCCATATCTCCTTAAATATGCGTCCTAGAGCGAAAAGAAGGTTAATTCGTCACCACCCCCCAAATTCAAAATTTTGATGAAAATCCTCAAAAAATCTAATTTTTCATATGAAAAACATAAATTGGCCATATCTCCTTAAATATGCGTCCTAGAGCGAAAAGAAGGTTAATTCGTGACCACCCCCAAAAAATCAAAATTTTGATGAAAATCCTCAAAAAATCAAATTTTTTATATGAAAAACTTAAATTGGCCATATCTCCTTAAATATGCGTCCTAGAGCGAAAAGAAGGTTAATTCGTGACCACCCCCCAAAATTCAAAATTTTGATGAAAATCCTCGAAAAATCAAATTTTTCATATGAAAAACTTAAATTGGCCATATCTCCTTAAATATGCGTCCTAGAGCGAAAAGAAGGTTAATTCGTGACCACCCCCCAAAAATCAAAATTTTAATGAAAATCCTCAAAAAAATTAAATTTTTCATATGAAAAACTTAAATTGGCCATATCTCCTTAAATATGCGTCCTAGAGCGAAAAGAAGGTTAATTCGTGACCACCCCCCAAAAATCAAAATTTTAATGCAAATCCTCAAAAAATCAAATTTTTTATATGAAAAACTTAAATTGGCCATATCTCCTTAAATATGCGTCGTAGAGCGAAAAGAAGGTTAATTCGTGACCACCCCCCAAAATTCAAAATTTTGATGAAAATCCTCGAAAAATCAAATTTTTCATATGAAAAACTTAAATTGGCCATATCTCCTTAAATATGCGTCCTAGAGCGAAAAGAATGTTAATTCGTGACCACCCTCCAAAATTCAAAATTTTGATGAAAATCCTCGAAAAATCAAATTTTTCATATGAAAAACTTAAATTGGCCATATCTCCTTAAATATGCGTCCTAGAGCGAAAAGAAGGTTAATTCGTGACCACCCACCAAAAATCTAAATTTTAATGAAAATCCTCAAAAAAATCAAAATTTTCATATGAAAAACTTAAATTGGCCATATCTCCTTAAATATGCGTCCTAGCGAAAAGAAGGTTAATTCGTGACCACCCCCAAAAAATCAAAATTTTGATGAAAATCCTCGAAAAATCAAATTTTTCATATGAAAAACTTAAATTGGCCATATCTCCTTAAATATGCGTCCTAGAGCGAAAAGAAGGTTAATTCGTGACCACCCTCCAAAATTCAAAATTTTGATGGAAATCCTCGAAAAATCAAATTTTTCATATGAAAAACTTAAATTGGCCATATCTCCTTAAATATGCGTCCTAGAGCGAAAAGAAGGTTAATTCGTGACCACCCCCCAAAAATCAAAATTTTAATGAAAATCCTCAAAAAAATCAAATTTTTCATATGAAAAACTTAAATTGGCCATATCTCCTTAAATATGCGTCCTAGCGAAAAGAAGGTTAATTCGTGACCACCCCCAAAAAATCAAAATTTTGATGAAAATCCTCAAAAAAATCAAATTTTTCATATGAAAAACTTAAATTCTAGATCGAAAGAAGGTTAATTCGTGACCACCCCCAAAAAATTAAAATTTTGATGAAAATCCTCAAAAAAATCAAATTTTTCATATGAAAAACTTAAATTGGCCATATCTCCTTAAATATGCGTTCTAGATCGAAAAGAAGGTTAATTCGTGACCACCCCCAAAAAATCAAAATTTTGATGAAAATCCTCAAAAAAATCAAATTTTTCATATGAAAAACTTAAATTGGCCATATCTCCTTAAATATGCGTCCTAGAGCGAAAAGAAGGTTAATTCGTGACCACCCCCAAAAAATTAAAATTTTGATGAAAATCCTCAAAAAAATCAAATTTTTCATATGAAAAACTTAAATTGGCCATATCTCCTTAAATATGCGTTCTAGATCGAAAAGAAGGTTAATTCGTGACCACCCCCCAAAAATCAAAATTTTAATGAAAATCCTCAAAAAATCAAATTTTTCATATGAAAAACTTAAATTGGCCATATCTCCTTAAATATGCGTCCTAGAGCGAAAAGAAGGTTAATTCGTGACCACCCCCCAAAAATCAAAATTTTGATGAAAATCCTCAAAAAATCTAATTTTTCATATGAAAAACTTAAATTGGCCATATCTCCTTAAATATGCGTCCTAGAGCGAAAAGAAGGTTAATTCGTGACCACCCCCCAAAACTCAAAATTTTGATGAAAATCCTCGAAAAATCAAATTTTTCATATGAAAAACTTAAATTGGCCATATCTCCTTAAATATGCGTCCTAGAGCGAAAAGAAGGTTAATTCGTGACCACCCCTAAAAAATCAAAATTTTGATGAAAATCCTCGAAAAATCAAATTTTTCATATGAAAAACTTAAATTGGCCATATCTCCTTAAATATGCGTCCTAGAGCGAAAAGAGGTTAATTCGTGACCACCCCCAAAAAATTAAAATTTTGATGAAAATCCTCAAAAAAATCAAATTTTTCATATGAAAAACTTAAATTGGCCATATCTCCTTAAATATGCGGCCTAGAGCGAAAAGAAGGTTAATTCGTGACCACCCCCCAAAATTCAAAATTTTGATGAAAATCCTCGAAAAATCAAATTTTTCATATGAAAAACTTAAATTGCCATATCTCCTTAAATATGCGTCCTAGAGCGAAAAGAAGGTTAATTCGTGACCACCCCCTAAAATTCAAAATTTTGATGAAAATCCTCGAAAAATCAAATTTTTCATATGAAAAACTTAAATTGGCCATATCTCCTTAAATATGCGTCCTAGAGCGAAAAGAAGGTTAATTCGTGACCACCCCCCAAATTCAAAATTTTGATGAAAATCCTCAAAAAATCAAATTTTTCATATGAAAAACATAAATTGGCCATATCTCCTTAAATATGCGTCCTAGAGCGAAAAGAAGGTTAATTCGTGACCACCCCCCAAAAATCAAAATTTTAATGAAAATCCTCAAAAAATCAAATTTTTCATATGAAAAACTTAAATTGGCCATATCTCCTTAAATATGCGTCCTAGAGCGAAAAGAAGTTTAATTCGTGACCACCCCCCAAAATTCAAAATTTTGATGAAAATCCTCGAAAAATCAAATTTTTCATATGAAAAACTTATATTGGCCATATCTCCTTAAATATGCGTCCTAGAGCGAAAAGAAGGTTAATTCGTGACCACCCCCAAAAAATCAAAATTTTGATGAAAATCCTCAAAAAATCAAATTTTTTATATGAAAAACTTAAATTGGCCATATCTCCTTAAATATGCGTCCTAGAGCGAAAAGAAGGTTAATTCGTGACCACCCCCCAAAATTCAAAATTTTGATGAAAATCCTCGAAAAATCAAATTTTTCATATGAAAAACTTAAATTGGCCATATCTCCTTAAATATGCGTCCTAGAGCGAAAAGAAGGTTAATTCGTGACCACCCCCCAAAAATCAAAATTTTAATGAAAATCCTCAAAAAAATCAAATTTTTCATATGAAAAACTTAAATTGACCATATCTCCTTAAATATGCGTCCTAGAGCGAAAAGAAGGTTAATTCGTGACCACCCCCCAAAAATCAAAATTTTAATGCAAATCCTCAAAAAATCAAATTTTTCATATGAAAAACTTAAATTGGCCATATCTCCTTAAATATGCGTCCTAGAGCGAAAAGAAGGTTAATTCGTGACCACCCCCCAAAATTCAAAATTTTGATGAAAATCCTCGAAAAATCAAATTTTTCATATGAAAAACTTAAATTGGCCATATCTCCTTAAATATGCGTCCTAGAGCGAAAAGAAGGTTAATTCGTGACCACCCTCCAAAATTCAAAATTTTGATGAAAATCCTCGAAAAATCAAATTTTTCATATGAAAAACTTAAATTGGCCATATCTCCTTAAATATGCGTCCTAGAGCGAAAAGAAGGTTAATTCGTGACCACCCCCCAAAAATCAAAATTTTAATGAAAATCCTCAAAAAATCAAATTTTTCATATGAAAAACTTAAATTGGCCATATCTCCTTAAATATGCGTCCTAGAGCGAAAAGAAGGTTAATTCGTGACCACCCCCCAAAAATCAAAATTTTGATGAAAATCCTCAAAAAAATCAAATTTTTCATATGAAAAACTTAAATTGGCCATATCTCCTTAAATATGCGTCCTAGAGCGAAAAGAAGGTTAATTCGTGACCACCCCCCAAAGCTCAAAATTTTGATGAAAATCCTCGAAAAATCAAATTTTTCATATGAAAAACTTAAATTGGCCATATCTCCTTAAATATGCGTCCTAGAGCGAAAAGAAGGTTAATTCGTGACCACCCCTAAAAAATCAAAATTTTGATGAAAATCCTCGAAAAATCAAATTTTTCATATGAAAAACTTAAATTGGCCATATCTCCTTAAATATGCGTCCTAGAGCGAAAAGAAGGTTAATTCGTGACCACCCCCAAAAAATCAAAATTTTGATGAAAATCCTCAAAAAATCAAATTTTTTATATGAAAAACTTAAATTGGCCATATCTCCTTAAATATGCGTCCTAGAGCGAAAAGAAGGTTAATTCGTGACCACCCCCCAAAATTCAAAATTTTGATGAAAATCCTCGAAAAATCAAATTTTTCATATGAAAAACTTAAATTGGCCATATCTCCTTAAATATGCGTCCTAGAGCGAAAAGAAGGTTAATTCGTGACCACCCCCCAAAAATCTAAATTTTAATGAAAATCCTCAAAAAAATCAAAATTTTCATATGAAAAACTTAAATTGGCCATATCTCCTTAAATATGCGTCCTAGAGCGAAAAGAAGGTTAATTCGTGACCACCCCCCAAAGCTCAAAATTTTGATGAAAATCCTCGAAAAATCAAATTTTTCATATGAAAAACTTATATTGGCCATATCTCCTTAAATATGCGTCCTAGAGCGAAAAGAAGGTTAATTCGTGACCACCCCCCAAATTCAAAATTTTGATGAAAATCCTCAAAAAATCAAATTTTTCATATGAAAAACTTAAATTGGCCATATCTCCTTAAATATGCGTCCTAGAGCGAAAAGAAGGTTAATTCGTGACCACCCCCAAAAAATCAAAATTTTGATGAAAATCCTCAAAAAAATCTAATTTTTCATATGAAAAACTTAAATTGGCCATATCTCCTTAAATATGCGTCCTAGAGCGAAAAGAAGGTTAATTCGTGACCACCCCCCAAATTCAAAATTTTGATGAAAATCCTCAAAAAATCTAATTTTTCATATGAAAAACTTAAATTGGCCATATCTCCTTAAATATGCGTCCTAGAGCGAAAAGAAGGTTAATTCGTGACCACCCCCCAAAAATCAAAATTTTAATGAAAATCCTCAAAAAATCAAATTTTTCATATGAAAAACTTAAATTGGCCATATCTCCTTAAATATGCGTCCTAGAGCGAAAAGAAGGTTAATTCGTGACCACCCCCCAAAACTCAAAAATCAAATTTTTCATATGAAAAACTTAAATTGGCCATATCTCCTTAAATATGCGTCCTAGAGCGAAAAGAAGGTTAATTCGTGACCACCCCTAAAAAATCAAAATTTTGATGAAAATCCTCGAAAAATCAAATTTTTCATATGAAAAACTTAAATTGGCCATATCTCCTTAAATATGCGTCCTAGAGCGAAAAGAAGGTTAATTCGTGACCACCCCCAAAAACTCAAAATTTTGATGAAAATCCTCAAAAAATCAAATTTTTTATATGAAAAACTTAAATTGGCCATATCTCCTTAAATATGCGTCCTAGAGCGAAAAGAAGGTTAATTCGTGACCACCCTCCAAAATTCAAAATTTTGATGAAAATCCTCGAAAAATCAAATTTTTCATATGAAAAACTTAAATTGGCTATATCTCCTTAAATATGCGTCCTAGAGCGAAAAGAAGGTTAATTCGTGACCACCCCCAAAAAATCAAAATTTTGATGAAAATCCTCAAAAAAATCTAATTTTTCATATGAAAAACTTAAATTGGCCATATCTCCTTAAATATGCGTCCTAGAGCGAAAAGAAGGTTAATTCGTGACCACCCCCCAAATTCAAAATTTTGATGAAAATCCTCAAAAAATCTAATTTTTCATATGAAAAACTTAAATTGGCCATATCTCCATAAATATGCGTCCTAGAGCGAAAAGAAGGTTAATTCGTGACCACCCCCCAAAAATCAAAATTTTAATGAAAATCCTCAAAAAATCAAATTTTTCATATGAAAAACTTAAATTGGCCATATCTCCTTAAATATGCGTCCTAGAGCGAAAAGAAGGTTAATTCGTGACCACCCCCCAAAACTCAAAAATCAAATTTTTCATATGAAAAACTTAAATTGGCCATATCTCCTTAAATATGCGTCCTAGAGCGAAAAGAAGGTTAATTCGTGACCACCCCTAAAAAATCAAAATTTTGATGAAAATCCTCGAAAAATCAAATTTTTCATATGAAAAACTTAAATTGGCCATATCTCCTTAAATATGCGTCCTAGAGCGAAAAGAAGGTTAATTCGTGACCACCCCCAAAAACTCAAAATTTTGATGAAAATCCTCAAAAAATCAAATTTTTTATATGAAAAACTTAAATTGGCCATATCTCCTTAAATATGCGTCCTAGAGCGAAAAGAAGGTTAATTCGTGACCACCCTCCAAAATTCAAAATTTTGATGAAAATCCTCGAAAAATCAAATTTTTCATATGAAAAACTTAAATTGGCCATATCTCCTTAAATATGCGTCCTAGAGCGAAAAGAAGGTTAATTCGTGACCACCCCCCAAAAATCAAAATTTTGATGAAAATCCTCAAAAAAATCAAATTTTTCATATGAAAAACTTAAATTGGCCATATCTCCTTAAATATGCGTCCTAGAGCGAAAAGAAGGTTAATTCGTGACCACCCCTCAAAGCTCAAAATTTTGATGAAAATCCTCGAAAAATCAAATTTTTCATATGAAAAACTTATATTGGCCATATCTCCTTAAATATGCGTCCTAGAGCGAAAAGAAGGTTAATTCGTGACCACCCCCAAAAAATCAAAATTTTGATGAAAATCCTCAAAAAATCAAATTTTTTATATGAAAAACTTAAATTGGCCATATCTCCTTAAATATGCGTCCTAGAGCGAAAAGAAGGTTAATTCGTGACCACCCCCCAAAATTCAAAATTTTGATGAAAATCCTCGAAAAATCAAATTTTTCATATGAAAAACTTAAATTGGCCATATCTCCTTAAATATGCGTCCTAGAGCGAAAAGAAGGTTAATTCGTGACCACCCCCAAAAAATCAAAATTTTGATGAAAATCCTCAAAAAAATCAAATTTTTCATATGAAAAACTTAAATTGGCCATATCTCCTTAAATATGCGTCCTAGATCGAAAAGAAGGTTAATTCGTGACCACCCCCCAAAAATCAAAATTTTAATGAAAATCCTCAAAAAATCAAATTTTTCATATGAAAAACTTAAATTGGCCATATCTCCTTAAATATGCGTCCTAGAGCGAAAAGAAGGTTAATTCGTGACCACCCCCCAAAAATCAAAATTTTGATGAAAATCCTCAAAAAAATCAAATTTTTCATATGAAAAACTTAAATTGGCCATATCTCCTTAAATATGCGTCCTAGAGCGAAAAGAAGGTTAATTCGTGACCACCCCCCAAAGCTCAAAATTTTGATGAAAATCCTCGAAAAATCAAATTTTTCATATGAAAAACTTAAATTGGCCATATCTCCTTAAATATGCGTCCTAGAGCGAAAAGAAGGTTAATTCGTGACCACCCCTAAAAAATCAAAATTTTGATGAAAATCCTCGAAAAATCAAATTTTTCATATGAAAAACTTAAATTGGCCATATCTCCTTAAATATGCGTCCTAGAGCGAAAAGAAGGTTAATTCGTGACCACCCCCAAAAAATCAAAATTTTGATGAAAATCCTCAAAAAATCAAATTTTTTATATGAAAAACTTAAATTGGCCATATCTCCTTAAATATGCGTCCTAGAGCGAAAAGAAGGTTAATTCGTGACCACCCCCCAAAATTCAAAATTTTGATGAAAATCCTCGAAAAATCAAATTTTTCATATGAAAAACTTAAATTGGCCATATCTCCTTAAATATGCGTCCTAGAGCGAAAAGAAGGTTAATTCGTGACCACCCCCCAAAAATCTAAATTTTAATGAAAATCCTCAAAAAAATCAAAATTTTCATATGAAAAACTTAAATTGGCCATATCTCCTTAAATATGCGTCCTAGAGCGAAAAGAAGGTTAATTCGTGACCACCCCCGAAAAATCAAAATTTTAATGAAAATCCTCAAAAAATCAAATTTTTCATATGAAAAACTTAAATTGGCCATATCTCCTTAAATATGCGTCCTAGAGCGAAAAGAAGGTTAATTCGTGACCACCCCCCAAAACTCAAAATTTTGATGAAAATCCTCGAAAAATCAAATTTTTCATATGAAAAACTTAAATTGGCCATATCTCCTTAAATATGCGTCCTAGAGCGAAAAGAAGGTTAATTCGTGACCACCCCCCAAATTCAAAATTTTGATGAAAATCCTCAAAAAATCAAATTTTTCATATGAAAAACTTAAATTGGCCATATCTCCTTAAATATGCGTCCTAGAGCGAAAAGAAGGTTAATTCGTGACCACCCCCAAAAAATCAAAATTTTGATGAAAATCCTCAAAAAAATCTAATTTTTCATATGAAAAACTTAAATTGGCCATATCTCCTTAAATATGCGTCCTAGAGCGAAAAGAAGGTTAATTCGTGACCACCCCCCAAATTCAAAATTTTGATGAAAATCCTCAAAAAATCTAATTTTTCATATGAAAAACTTAAATTGGCCATATCTCCTTAAATATGCGTCCTAGAGCGAAAAGAAGGTTAATTCGTGACCACCCCCCAAAAATCAAAATTTTAATGAAAATCCTCAAAAAATCAAATTTTTCATATGAAAAACTTAAATTGGCCATATCTCCTTAAATATGCGTCCTAGAGCGAAAAGAAGGTTAATTCGTGACCACCCCCCAAAACTCAAAAATCAAATTTTTCATATGAAAAACTTAAATTGGCCATATCTCCTTAAATATGCGTCCTAGAGCGAAAAGAAGGTTAATTCGTGACCACCCCTAAAAAATCAAAATTTTGATGAAAATCCTCGAAAAATCAAATTTTTCATTTGAAAAACTTAAATTGGCCATATCTCCTTAAATATGCGTCCTAGAGCGAAAAGAAGGTTAATTCGTGACCACCCCCAAAAACTCAAAATTTTGATGAAAATCCTCAAAAAATCAAATTTTTTATATGAAAAACTTAAATTGGCCATATCTCCTTAAATATGCGTCCTAGAGCGAAAAGAAGGTTAATTCGTGACCACCCTCCAAAATTCAAAATTTTGATGAAAATCCTCGAAAAATCAAATTTTTCATATGAAAAACTTAAATTGGCCATATCTCCTTAAATATGCGTCCTAGAGCGAAAAGAAGGTTAATTCGTGACCACCCCCCAAAAATCAAAATTTTGATGAAAATCCTCAAAAAAATCAAATTTTTCATATGAAAAACTTAAATTGGCCATATCTCCTTAAATATGCGTCCTAGAGCGAAAAGAAGGTTAATTCGTGACCACCCCCCAAAGCTCAAAATTTTGATGAAAATCCTCGAAAAATCAAATCTTTCATATGAAAAACTTATATTGGCCATATCTCCTTAAATATGCGTCCTAGAGCGAAAAGAAGGTTAATTCGTGACCACCCCCAAAAAATCAAAATTTTGATGAAAATCCTCAAAAAATCAAATTTTTTATATGAAAAACTTATATTGGCCATATCTCCTTAAATATGCGTCCTAGAGCGAAAAGAAGGTTAATTCGTGACCACCCCCAAAAAATCAAAATTTTGATGAAAATCCTCAAAAAATCAAATTTTTTATATGAAAAACTTAAATTGGCCATATCTCCTTAAATATGCGTCCTAGAGCGAAAAGAAGGTTAATTCGTGACCACCCCCCAAAATTCAAAATTTTGATGAAAATCCTCGAAAAATCAAATTTTTCATATGAAAAACTTAAATTGGCCATATCTCCTTAAATATGCGTCCTAGAGCGAAAAGAAGGTTAATTCGTGACCACCCTCCAAAATTCAAAATTTTGATGAAAATCCTCGAAAAATCAAATTTTTCATATGAAAAACTTAAATTGGCCATATCTCCTTAAATATGCGTCCTAGAGCGAAAAGAAGGTTAATTCGTGACCACCCCCCAAAATTCAAAATTTTGATGAAAATCCTCGAAAAATCAAATTTTTCATATGAAAAACTTAAATTGGCCATATCTCCTTAAATATGCGTCCTAGAGCGAAAAGAAGGTTAATTCGTGACCACCCTCCAAAATTCAAAATTTTGATGAAAATCCTCGAAAAATCAAATTTTTCATATGAAAAACTTAAATTGGCCATATCTCCTTAAATATGCGTCCTAGAGCGAAAAGAAGGTTAATTCGTGACCACCCCCCAAAAATCAAAATTTTAATGAAAATCCTCAAAAAAATCAAATTTTTCATATGAAAAACTTAAATTGGCCATATCTCCTTAAATATGCGTCCTAGAGCGAAAAGAAGGTTAATTCGTGACCACCCCCAAAAAATCAAAATTTTGATGAAAATCCTCAAAAAAATCAAATTTTTCATATGAAAAACTTAAATTGGCCATATCTCCTTAAATATGCGTCCTAGATCGAAAAGAAGGTTAATTCGTGACCACCCCCCAAAAATCAAAATTTTAATGAAAATCCTCAAAAAATCAAATTTTTCATATGAAAAACTTAAATTGGCCATATCTCCTTAAATATGCGTCCTAGAGCGAAAAGAAGGTTAATTCGTGACCACCCCCCAAAAATCAAAATTTTGATGAAAATCCTCAAAAAAATCAAATTTTTCATATGAAAAACTTAAATTGGCCATATCTCCTTAAATATGCGTCCTAGAGCGAAAAGAAGGTTAATTCGTGACCACCCCCCAAAGCTCAAAATTTTGATGAAAATCCTCGAAAAATCAAATTTTTCATATGAAAAACTTAAATTGGCCATATCTCCTTAAATATGCGTCCTAGAGCGAAAAGAAGGTTAATTCGTGACCACCCCTAAAAAATCAAAATTTTGATGAAAATCCTCGAAAAATCAAATTTTTCATATGAAAAACTTAAATTGGCCATATCTCCTTAAATATGCGTCCTAGAGCGAAAAGAAGGTTAATTCGTGACCACCCCCAAAAAATCAAAATTTTGATGAAAATCGTCAAAAAATCAAATTTTTTATATGAAAAACTTAAATTGGCCATATCTCCTTAAATATGCGTCCTAGAGCGAAAAGAAGGTTAATTCGTGACCACCCCCCAAAATTCAAAATTTTGATGAAAATCCTCGAAAAATCAAATTTTTCATATGAAAAACTTAAATTGGCCATATCTCCTTAAATATGCGTCCTAGAGCGAAAAGAAGGTTAATTCGTGACCACCCCCCAAAAATCTAAATTTTAATGAAAATCCTCAAAAAAATCAAAATTTTCATATGAAAAACTTAAATTGGCCATATCTCCTTAAATATGCGTCCTAGAGCGAAAAGAAGGTTAATTCGTGACCACCCCCCAAAAATCAAAATTTTAATGAAAATCCTCAAAAAATCAAATTTTTCATATGAAAAACTTAAATTGGCCATATCTCCTTAAATATGCGTCCTAGAGCGAAAAGAAGGTTAATTCGTGACCACCCCCAAAAAATAAAAATTTTGATGAAAATCCTCAAAAAAATCAAATTTTTCATATGAAAAACTTAAATTGGCCATATCTCCTTAAATATGCGTCCTAGAGCGAAAAGAAGGTTAATTCGTGACCACCCCCCAAATTCAAAATTTTGATGAAAATCCTCAAAAAATCAAATTTTTCATATGAAAAACTTAAATTGGCCATATCTCCTTAAATATGCGTCCTAGAGCGAAAAGAAGGTTAATTCGTGACCACCCCCAAAAAATCAAAATTTTGATGAAAATCCTCAAAAAAATCTAATTTTTCATATGAAAAACTTAAATTGGCCATATCTCCTTAAATATGCGTCCTAGAGCGAAAAGAAGGTTAATTCGTGACCACCCCCCAAATTCAAAATTTTGATGAAAATCCTCAAAAAATCTAATTTTTCATATGAAAAACTTAAATTGGCCATATCTCCTTAAATATGCGTCCTAGAGCGAAAAGAAGGTTAATTCGTGACCACCCCCCAAAAATCAAAATTTTAATGAAAATCCTCAAAAAATCAAATTTTTCATATGAAAAACTTAAATTGGCCATATCTCCTTAAATATGCGTCCTAGAGCGAAAAGAAGGTTAATTCGTGACCACCCCCCAAAACTCAAAAATCAAATTTTTCATATGAAAAACTTAAATTGGCCATATCTCCTTAAATATGCGTCCTAGAGCGAAAAGAAGGTTAATTCGTGACCACCCCTAAAAAATCAAAATTTTGATGAAAATCCTCGAAAAATCAAATTTTTCATATGAAAAACTTAAATTGGCCATATCTCCTTAAATATGCGTCCTAGAGCGAAAAGAAGGTTAATTCGTGACCACCCCCAAAAACTCAAAATTTTGATGAAAATCCTCAAAAAATCAAATTTTTTATATGAAAAACTTAAATTGGCCATATCTCCTTAAATATGCGTCCTAGAGCGAAAAGAAGGTTAATTCGTGACCACCCTCCAAAATTCAAAATTTTGATGAAAATCCTCGAAAAATCAAATTTTTCATATGAAAAACTTAAATTGGCCATATCTCCTTAAATATGCGTCCTAGAGCGAAAAGAAGGTTAATTCGTGACCACCCCCCAAAAATCAAAATTTTAATGAAAATCCTCAAAAAAATCAAATTTTTCATATGAAAAACTTAAATTGGCCATATCTCCTTAAATATGCGTCCTAGAGCGAAAAGAAGGTTAATTCGTGACCACCCCCAAAAAATCAAAATTTTGATGAAAATCCTCGAAAAATCAAATTTTTCATATGAAAAACTTAAATTGGCCATATCTCCTTAAATATGCGTCCTAGAGCGAAAAGAAGGTTAATTCGTGACCACCACCAAAAAATTAAAATTTTGATGAAAATCCTCAAAAAATCAAATTTTTCATATGAAAAACTTAAATTGGCCATATCTCCTTAAATATGCGTCCTAGAGCGAAAAGAAGGTTAATTCGTGACCACCCCCAAAAAATCAAAATTTTGATGAAAATCCTCAAAAAAATCAAATTTTTCATATGAAAAACTTAAATTGGCCATATCTCCTTAAATATGCGTCCTAGAGCGAAAAGAAGGTTAATTCGTGACCACCCCTAAAAAATCAAAATTTTGATGAAAATCCTCGAAAAATCAAATTTTTCATATGAAAAACTTAAATTGGCCATATCTCCTTAAATATGCGTCCTAGAGCGAAAAGAAGGTTAATTCGTGACCACCCCCAAAAAATAAAAATTTTGATGAAAATCCTCAAAAAAATCAAATTTTGTCATATGAAAAACTTAAATTGGCCATATCTCCTTAAATATGCGTCCTAGAGCGAAAAGAAGGTTAATTCGTGACCACCCCCCAAAATTCAAAATTTTGATGAAAATCCTCGAAAAATCAAATTTTTCATATGAAAAACTTAAATTGGCCATATCTCCTTAAATATGCGTCCTAGAGCGAAAAGAAGGTTAATTCGTGACCACCCCCCAAAATTCAAAATTTTGATGAAAATCCTCGAAAAATCAAATTTTTCATATGAAAAACTTAAATTGGCCATATCTCCTTAAATATGCGTCCTAGAGCGAAAAGAAGGTTAATTCGTGACCACCCCCCAAAATTCAAAATTTTGATGAAAATCCTCGAAAAATCAAATTTTTCATATGAAAAACTTAAATTGGCCATATCTCCTTAAATATGCGTCCTAGAGCGAAAAGAAGGTTAATTCGTGACCACCCCCCAAAAATCAAAATTTTAATGAAAATCCTCAAAAAATCAAATTTTTCATATGAAAAACTTAAATTGGCCATATCTCCTTAAATATGCGTCCTAGAGCGAAAAGAAGGTTAATTCGTGACCACCCCCCAAAATTCAAAATTTTGATGAAAATCCTCGAAAAATCAAATTTTTCATATGAAAAACTTATATTGGCCATATCTCCTTAAATATGCGTCCTAGAGCGAAAAGAAGGTTAATTCGTGACCACCCCCCAAAAATCAAAATTTTGATGAAAATCCTCAAAAAATCAATTTTTTCATATGAAAAACTTAAATTGGCCATATCTCCTTAAATATGCGTCCTAGAGCGAAAAGAAGGTTAATTCGTGACCACCCCCCAAAAATCAAAACTTTGATGAAAATCCTCAAAAAATCAAATTTTTTATATGAAAAACTTAAATTGGCCATATCTCCTTAAATATGCGTCCTAGAGCGAAAAGAAGGTTAATTCGTGACCACCCCCCAAAAAATCAAAATTTTGATGAAAATCCTCAAAAAATCAAATTTTTTAAAAATTTAATTCGTGACCACCACCAAAAAATTAAAATTTTGATGAAAATCCTCAAAAAATCAAATTTTTCATATGAAAAACTTAAATTGGCCATATCTCCTTAAATATGCGTCCTAGAGCGAAAAGAAGGTTAATTCGTGACCACCCCCAAAAAATCAAAATTTTGATGAAAATCCTCAAAAAAATCAAATTTTTCATATGAAAAACTTAAATTGGCCATATCTCCTTAAATATGCGTCCTAGAGCGAAAAGAAGGTTAATTCGTGACCACCCCTAAAAAATCAAAATTTTGATGAAAATCCTCGAAAAATCAAATTTTTCATATGAAAAACTTAAATTGGCCATATCTCCTTAAATATGCGTCCTAGAGCGAAAAGAAGGTTAATTCGTGACCACCCCCAAAAAATAAAAATTTTGATGAAAATCCTCAAAAAAATCAAATTTTGTCATATGAAAAACTTCCATATCTCCTTAAATATGCGTCCTAGAGCGAAAAGAAGGTTAATTCGTGACCACCCCCCAAAATTCAAAATTTTGATGAAAATCCTCGAAAAATCAAATTTTTCATATGAAAAACTTAAATTGGCCATATCTCCTTAAATATGCGTCCTAGAGCGAAAAGAAGGTTAATTCGTGACCACCCCCCAAAATTCAAAATTTTGATGAAAATCCTCGAAAAATCAAATTTTTCATATGAAAAACTTAAATTGGCCATATCACCTTAAATATGCGTCCTAGAGCGAAAAGAAGGTTAATTCGTGACCACCCCCCAAAATTCAAAATTTTGATGAAAATCCTCGAAAAATCAAATTTTTCATATGAAAAACTTAAATTGGCCATATCTCCTTAAATATGCGTCCTAGAGCGAAAAGAAGGTTAATTCGTGACCACCCCCCAAAAATCAAAATTTTAATGAAAATCCTCAAAAAATCAAATTTTTCATATGAAAAACTTAAATTGGCCATATCTCCTTAAATATGCGTCCTAGAGCGAAAAGAAGGTTAATTCGTGACCACCCCCCAAAATTCAAAATTTTGATGAAAATCCTCGAAAAATCAAATTTTTCATATGAAAAACTTATATTGGCCATATCTCCTTAAATATGCGTCCTAGAGCGAAAAGAAGGTTAATTCGTGACCACCCCCCAAAAATCAAAATTTTGATGAAAATCCTCAAAAAATCAAATTTTTTATATGAAAAACTTAAATTGGCCATATCTCCTTAAATATGCGTCCTAGAGCGAAAAGAAGGTTAATTCGTGACCACCCCCCAAAAATCAAAATTTTGATGAAAATCCTCAAAAAATCTAATTTTTCATATGAAAAACTTAAATTGGCCATATCTCCTTAAATATGCGTCCTAGAGCGAAAAGAAGGTTAATTCGTGACCACCCCCCAAAAATCAAAACTTTGATGAAAATCCTCAAAAAATCAAATTTTTTATATGAAAAACTTAAATTGGCCATATCTCCTTAAATATGCGTCCTAGAGCGAAAAGAAGGTTAATTCGTGACCACCCCCCAAAAAATCAAAATTTTGATGAAAATCCTCAAAAAATCAAATTTTTTATATGAAAAACTTAAATTGGCCATATCTCCTTAAATATGCGTCCTAGAGCGAAAAGAAGGTTAATTCGTGACCACCCCCCAAAATTCAAAATTTTGATGAAAATCCTCGAAAAATCAAATTTTTCATATGAAAAACTTAAATTGGCCATATCTCCTTAAATATGCGTCCTAGAGCGAAAAGAAGGTTAATTCGTGACCACCCCCAAAAACTCAAAATTTTGATGAAAATCCTCAAAAAATCAAATTTTTTATATGAAAAACTTAAATTGGCCATATCTCCTTAAATATGCGTCCTAGAGCGAAAAGAAGGTTAATTCGTGACCACCCTCCAAAATTCAAAATTTTGATGAAAATCCTCGAAAAATCAAATTTCTCATATGAAAAACTTAAATTGGCCATATCTCCTTAAATATGCGTCCTAGAGCGAAAAGAAGGTTAATTCGTGACCACCCCCCAAAAATCAAAATTTTAATGAAAATCCTCAAAAAAATCAATTTTTTCATATGAAAAACTTAAATTGGCCATATCTCCTTAAATATGCGTCCTAGAGCGAAAAGAAGGTTAATTCGTGACCACCCCCAAAAAATCAAAATTTTGATGAAAATCCTCGAAAAATCAAATTTTTCATATGAAAAACTTAAATTGGCCATATCTCCTTAAATATGCGTCCTATAGCGAAAAGAAGGTTAATTCGTGACCACCACCAAAAAATTAAAATTTTGATGAAAATCCTCAAAAAATCAAATTTTTCATATGAAAAACTTAAATTGGCCATATCTCCTTAAATATGCGTCCTAGAGCGAAAAGAAGGTTAATTCGTGACCACC
The DNA here is from genome assembly GCF_050003625.1 of Haematobia irritans. NCBI lineage: Eukaryota > Metazoa > Arthropoda > Insecta > Diptera > Muscidae > Haematobia > Haematobia irritans. The sequence goes on along the minus strand of NC_134398.1, from coordinate 143,439,067 downwards.
CCCAAAAAATCAAAATTTTGATGAAAATCCTCAAAAAAATCAAATTTTTCATATGAAAAACTTAAATTGGCCATATCTCCTTAAATATGCGTCCTAGAGCGAAAAGAAGGTTAATTCGTGACCACCCCTAAAAAATCAAAATTTTGATGAAAATCCTCGAAAAATCAAATTTTTCATATGAAAAACTTAAATTGGCCATATCTCCTTAAATATGCGTCCTAGAGCGAAAAGAAGGTTAATTCGTGACCACCCCCAAAAAATCAAAATTTTGATGAAAATCCTCAAAAAAATCAAATTTTTTATATGAAAAACTTAAATTGGCCATATCTCCTTAAATATGCGTCCTAGAGCGAAAAGAAGGTTAATTCGTGACCACCCCCCAAAATTCAAAATTTTGATGAAAATCCTCGAAAAATCAAATTTTTCATATGAAAAACTTAAATTGGCCATATCTCCTTAAATATGCGTCCTAGAGCGAAAAGAAGGTTAATTCGTGACCACCCCCCAAAATTCAAAATTTTGATGAAAATCCTCGAAAAATCAAATTTTTCATATGAAAAACTTAAATTGGCCATATCTCCTTAAATATGCGTCCTAGAGCGAAAAGAAGGTTAATTCGTGACCACCCCCCAAAAATCAAAATTTTAATGAAAATCCTCAAAAAATCAAATTTTTCATATGAAAAACTTAAATTGGCCATATCTCCTTAAATATGCGTCCTAGAGCGAAAAGAAGGTTAATTCGTGACCACCCCCCAAAATTCAAAATTTTGATGAAAATCCTCGAAAAATCAAATTTTTCATATGAAAAACTTATATTGGCCATATCTCCTTAAATATGCGTCCTAGAGCGAAAAGAAGGTTAATTCGTGACCACCCCCCAAAAATCAAAATTTTGATAAAAATCCTCAAAAAATCAAATTTTTTATATGAAAAACTTAAATTGCCCATATCTCCTTAAATATGCGTCCTAGAGCGAAAAGAAGGTTAATTCGTGACCACACCCTAAAAATCAAAATTTTGATGAAAATCCTCAAAAAATCTAATTTTTCATATGAAAAACTTAAATTGGCCATATCTCCTTAAATATGCGTCCTAGAGCGAAAAGAAGGTTAATTCGTGACCACCCCCCAAAAATCAAAACTTTGATGAAAATCCTCAAAAAATCAAATTTTTTATATGAAAAACTTAAATTGGCCATATCTCCTTAAATATGCGTCCTAGAGCGAAAAGAAGGTTAATTCGTGACCACCCCCCAAAAAATCAAAATTTTGATGAAAATCCTCAAAAAATCAAATTTTTTATATGAAAAACTTGAATTGGCCATATCTCCTTAAATATGCGTCCTAGAGCGAAAAGAAGGTTAATTCGTGACCACCCCCCAAAATTCAAAATTTTGATGAAAATCCTCGAAAAATCAAATTTTTCATATGAAAAACTTAAATTGGCCATATCTCCTTAAATATGCGACCTAGATCGAAAAGAAGGTTAATTCGTGACCACCCCCCAAAAATCAAAATTTTAATGAAAATCCTCAAAAAATCAAATTTTTCATATGAAAAACTTAAATTGGCCATATCTCCTTAAATATGCGTCCTAGAGCGAAAGAAGGTTAATTCGTGACCACCCCCCAAAAATCAAAATTTTAATGAAAATCCTCAAAAAATCAAATTTTTCATATGAAAAACTTAAATTGGCCATATCTCCTTAAATATGCGTCCTAGAGCGAAAAGAAGGTTAATTCGTGACCACCCCCCAAAACTCAAAATTTTGATGAAAATCCTCGAAAAATCAAATTTTTCATATGAAAAACTTAAATTGGCCATATCTCCTTAAATATGCGTCCTAGAGCGAAAAGAAGGTTAATTCGTGACCACCCCCCAAATTCAAAATTTTGATGAAAATCCTCAAAAAATCAAATTTTTCATATGAAAAACTTAAATTGGCCATATCTCCTTAAATATGCGTCCTAGAGCGAAAAGAAGGTTAATTCGTGACCACCCCCAAAAAATCAAAATTTTGATGAAAATCCTCAAAAAAATCTAATTTTTCATATGAAAAACTTAAATTGGCCATATCTCCTTAAATATGCGTCCTAGAGCGAAAAGAAGGTTAATTCGTGACCACCCCCCAAATTCAAAATTTTGATGAAAATCCTCAAAAAATCTAATTTTTCATATGAAAAACTTAAATTGGCCATATCTCCTTAAATATGCGTCCTAGAGCGAAAAGAAGGTTAATTCGTGACCACCCCCCAAAAATCAAAATTTTAATGAAAATCCTCAAAAAATCAAATTTTTCATATGAAAAACTTAAATTGGCCATATCTCCTTAAATATGCGTCCTAGAGCGAAAAGAAGGTTAATTCGTGACCACCCCCCAAAACTCAAAAATCAAATTTTTCATATGAAAAACTTAAATTGGCCATATCTCCTTAAATATGCGTCCTAGAGCGAAAAGAAGGTTAATTCGTGACCACCCCTAAAAAATCAAAATTTTGATGAAAATCCTCGAAAAATCAAATTTTTCATATGAAAAACTTAAATTGGCCATATCTCCTTAAATATGCGTCCTAGAGCGAAAAGAAGGTTAATTCGTGACCACCCCCAAAAACTCAAAATTTTGATGAAAATCCTCAAAAAATCAAATTTTTTATATGAAAAACTTAAATTGGCCATATCTCCTTAAATATGCGTCATAGAGCGAAAAGAAGGTTAATTCGTGACCACCCCCCAAAATTCAAAATTTTGATGAAAATCCTCGAAAAATCAAATTTTTCATATGAAAAACTTAAATTGGCCATATCTCCTTAAATATGCGTCCTAGAGCGAAAAGAAGGTTAATTCGTGACCACCCCCCAAAAATCAAAATTTTAATGAAAATCCTCAAAAAATCAAATTTTTCATATGAAAAACTTAAATTGGCCATATCTCCTTAAATATGCGTCCTAGAGCGAAAAGAAGGTTAATTCGTGACCACCCCCCAAATTCAAAATTTTGATAAAAATCCTCAAAAAATCAAATTTTTCATATGAAAAACTTAAATTGGCCATATCTCTTTAAATATGCGTCCTAGAGCGAAAAGAAGGTTAATTCGTGACCACCCCCAAAAAATCAAAATTTTGATGAAAATCCTCAAAAAAATCTAATTTTTCATATGAAAAACTTAAATTGGCCATATCTCCTTAAATATGCGTCCTAGAGCGAAAAGAAGGTTAATTCGTGACCACCCCCCAAATTCAAAATTTTGATGAAAATCCTCAAAAAATCTAATTTTTCATATGAAAAACTTAAATTGGCCATATCTCCTTAAATATGCGTCCTAGAGCGAAAAGAAGGTTAATTCGTGACGACCCCCAAAAATCAAAATTTTAATGAAAATCCTCAAAAAATCAAATTTTTCATATGAAAAACTTAAATTTGCCATATCTCCTTAAATATGCGTCCTAGAGCGAAAAGAAGGTTAATTCGTGACCACCCCCCAAAATTCAAAATTTTGATGAAAATCCTCGAAAAATCAAATTTTTCATATGAAAAACTTATATTGGCCATATCTCCTTAAATATGCGTCCTAGAGCGAAAAGAAGGTTAATTCGTGACCACCCCCAAAAAATCAAAATTTTGATGAAAATCCTCAAAAAATCAAATTTTTCATATGAAAAACTTAAATTGGCCATATCTCCTTAAATATGCGTCCTAGAGCGAAAAGAAGGTTAATTCGTGACCACCCCCCAAAATTCAAAATTTTGATGAAAATCCTCGAAAAATCAAATTTTTCATATGAAAAACTTAAATTGGCCATATCTCCTTAAATATGCGTCCTAGAGCGAAAAGAAGGTTAATTCGTGACCACCCCCCAAAAATCAAAATTTTGATGAAAATCCTCAAAAAAACTAATTTTTCATATGAAAAACTTAAATTGGCCATATCTCCTTAAATATGCGTCCTAGAGCGAAAAGAAGGTTAATTCGTGACCACCCCCCAAAACTCAAAATTTTGATGAAAATCCTCGAAAAATCAAATTTTTCATATGAAAAACTTAAATTGGCCATATCTCCTTAAATATGCGTCCTAGAGCGAAAAGAAGGTTAATTCGTGACCACCCCTAAAAAATCAAAATTTTGATGAAAATCCTCAAAAAATCAAATTTTTCATATGAAAAACTTAAATTGGCCATATCTCCTTAAATATGCGTCCTAGAGCGAAAAGAAGGTTAATTCGTGACCACCCCCAAAAAAATCAAAATTTTGATGAAAATCCTCAAAAAATCAAATTTTTTATATGAAAAACTTAAATTGGCTATATCTCCTTAAATATGCGTCCTAGAGCGAAAAGAAGGTTAATTCGTGACCACCCCCCAAAATTCAAAATTTTGATGAAAATCCTCGAAAAATCAAATTTTTCATATGAAAAACTTAAATTGGCCATATCTCCTTAAATATGCGTCCTAGAGCGAAAAGAAGGTTAATTCGTGACCACCCCCCAAAAATCAAAATTTTAATGAAAATCCTCAAAAAATCAAATTTTTCATATGAAAAACTTAAATTAGCCATATCTCCTTAAATATGCGTCCTAGAGCGAAAAGAAGGTTAATTCGTGACCACCCCCCAAAATTCAAAATTTTGATGAAAATCCTCGAAAAATCAAAGTTTTCATATGAAAAACTTAAATTGGCCATATCTCCTTAAATATGCGTCCTAGAGCGAAAAGAAGGTTAATTCGTGACCACCCCCCAAAAATCAAAATTTTAATGAAACTCCTCAAAAAATCAAATTTTTCATATGAAAAACTTAAATTGGCCATATCTCCTTAAATATGCGTCCTAGAGCGAAAAGAAGGTTAATTCGTGACCACCCCCCAAATTCAAAATTTTGATGAAAATCCTCAAAAAATCAAATTTTTCATATGAAAAACTTAAATTGGCCATATCTCCTTAAATATGCGTCCTAGAGCGAAAAGAAGGTTAATTCGTGACCACCCCCCAAAAATCAAAATTTTAATGAAAATCCTCAAAAAATCAAATTTTTCATATGAAAAACTTAAATTGGCCATATCTCCTTAAATATGCGTCCTAGAGCGAAAAGAAGGTTAATTCGTGACCACCCCCCAAAACTCAAAATTTTGATGAAAATCCTCGAAAAATCAAATTTTTCATATGAAAAACTTAAATTGGCCATATCTCCTTAAATATGCGTCCTAGAGCGAAAAGAAGGTTAATTCGTGACCACCCCCCAAATTCAAAATTTTGATGAAAATCCTCAAAAAATCAAATTTTTCATATGAAAAACTTAAATTGGCCATATCTCCTTAAATATGCGTCCTAGAGCGAAAAGAAGGTTAATTCGTGACCACCCCCAAAAAATCAAAATTTTGATGAAAATCCTCAAAAAAATCTAATTTTTCATATGAAAAACGTAAATTGGCAATATCTCCTTAAATATGCGTCCTAGAGCGAAAAGAAGGTTAATTCGTGACCACCCCCCAAATTCAAAATTTTGATGAAAATCCTCAAAAAATCTAATTTTTCATATGAAAAACTTAAATTGGCCATATCTCCTTAAATATGCGTCCTAGAGCGAAAAGAAGGTTAATTCGTGACCACCCCCCAAAAATCAAAATTTTAATGAAAATCCTCAAAAAATCAAATTTTTCATATGAAAAACTTAAATTGGCCATATCTCCTTAAATATGCGTCCTAGAGCGAAAAGAAGGTTAATTCGTGACCACCCCCCAAAACTCAAAAATCAAATTTTTCATATGAAAAGCTTAAATTGGCCATATCTCCTTAAATATGCTTCCTAGAGCGAAAAGAAGGTTAATTCGTGACCACCCCTAAAAAATCAAAATTTTGATGAAAATCCTCGAAAAATCAAATTTTTCATATGAAAAACTTAAATTGGCCATATCTCCTTAAATATGCGTCCTAGAGCGAAAAGAAGGTTAATTCGTGACCACCCCCAAAAACTCAAAATTTTGATGAAAATCCTCAAAAAATCAAATTTTTTATATGAAAAACTTAAATTGGCCATATCTCCTTAAATATGCGTCATAGAGCGAAAAGAAGGTTAATTCGTGACCACCCCCCAAAATTCAAAATTTTGATGAAAATCCTCGAAAAATCAAATTTTTCATATGAAAAACTTAAATTGGCCATATCTCCTTAAATATGCGTCCTAGAGCGAAAAGAAGGTTAATTCGTGACCACCCCCCAAAAATCAAAATTTTAATGAAAATCCTCAAAAAATCAAATTTTTCATATGAAAAACTTAAATTGGCCATATCTCCTTAAATATGCGTCCTAGAGCGAAAAGAAGGTTAATTCGTGACCACCCCCCAAATTCAAAATTTTGATGAAAATCCTCAAAAAATCTAATTTTTCATATGAAAAACTTAAATTGGCCATATCTCCTTAAATATGCGTCCTAGAGCGAAAAGAAGGTTAATTCGTGACCACCCCCAAAAAATCAAAATTTTGATGAAAATCCTCAAAAAAATCTAATTTTTCATATGAAAAACTTAAATTGGCCATATCTCCTTAAATATGCGTCCTAGAGCGAAAAGAAGGTTAATTCGTGACCACCCCCCAAATTCAAAATTTTGATGAAAATCCTCAAAAAATCTAATTTTTCATATGAAAAACTTAAATTGGCCATATCTCCTTAAATATGCGTCCTAGAGCGAAAAGAAGGTTAATTCGTGACCACCCCCCAAAAATCAAAATTTTAATGAAAATCCTCAAAAAATCAAATTTTTCATATGAAAAACTTAAATTGGCCATATCTCCTTAAATATGCGTCCTAGAGCGAAAAGAAGGTTAATTCGTGACCACCCCCCAAAACTCAAAAATCAAATTTTTCATATGAAAAACTTAAATTGGCCATATCTCCTTAAATATGCGTCCTAGAGCGAAAAGAAGGTTAATTCGTGACCACCCCTAAAAAATCAAAATTTTGATGAAAATCCTCGAAAAATCAAATTTTTCATATGAAAAACTTAAATTGGCCATATCTCCTTAAATATGCGTCCTAGAGCGAAAAGAAGGTTAATTCGTGACCACCTCCAAAAACTCAACATTTTGATGAAAATCCTCAAAAAATCAAATTTTTTATATGAAAAACTTAAATTGGCCATATCTCCTTAAATATGCGTCATAGAGCGAAAAGAAGGTTAATTCGTGACCACCCCCCAAAATTCAAAATTTTGATGAAAATCCTCGAAAAATCAAATTTTTCATATGAAAAACTAAAATTGGCCATATCTCCTTAAATATGCGTCCTAGAGCGAAAAGAAGGTTAATTCGTGACCACCCCCCAAAAATCAAAATTTTAATGAAAATCCTCAAAAAATCAAATTTTTCATATGAAAAACTTAAATTGGCCATATCTCCTTAAATATGCGTCCTAGAGCGAAAAGAAGGTTAATTCGTGACCACCCCCCAAATTCAAAATTTTGATGAAAATCCTCAAAAAATCAAATTTTTCATATGAAAAACTTAAATTGGCCATATCTCCTTAAATATGCGTCCTAGAGCGAAAAGAAGGTTAATTCGTGACCACCCCCCAAATTCAAAATTTTGATGAAAATCCTCAAAAAATCTAATTTTTCATATGAAAAACTTAAATTGGCCATATCTCCTTAAATATGCGTCCTAGAGCGAAAAGAAGGTTAATTCGTGACCACCCCCAAAAAATCAAAATTTTAATGAAAATCCTCAAAAAATCAAATTTTTCATATGAAAAACTTAAATTTGCCATATCTCCTTAAATATGCGTCCTAGAGCGAAAAGAAGGTTAATTCGTGACCACCCCCCAAAATTCAAAATTTTGATGAAAATCCTCGAAAAATCAAATTTTTCATATGAAAAACTTAAATTGGCCATATCTCCTTAAATATGCGTCCTAGAGCGAAAAGAAGGTTAATTCGTGACCACCCCCCAAAAATCAAAATTTTGATGAAAATCCTCAAAAAAACTAATTTTTCATATGAAAAACTTAAATTGGCCATATCTCCTTAAATATGCGTCCTAGAGCGAAAAGAAGGTTAATTCGTGACCACCCCCCAAAACTCAAAATTTTGATGAAAATCCTCGAAAAATCAAATTTTTCATATGAAAAACTTAAATTGGCCATATCTCCTTAAATATGCGTCCTAGAGCGAAAAGAAGGTTAATTCGTGACCACCCCTAAAAAATCAAAATTTTGATGAAAATGCTCAAAAAATCAAATTTTTCATATGAAAAACTTAAATTGGCCATATCTCCTTAAATATGCGTCCTAGAGCGAAAAGAAGGTTAATTCGTGACCACCCCCAAAAATTCAAAATTTTGATGAAAATCCTCAAAAAATCAAATTTTTCATATGAAAAACTTAAATTGGCCATATCTCCTTAAATATGCGTCCTAGAGCGAAAAGAAGGTTAATTCGTGACCACCCCCAAAAAATCAAAATTTTGATGAAAATCCTCAAAAAAATCAAATTTTTTATATGAAAAACTTAAATTGGCCATATCTCCTTAAATATGCGTCCTAGAGCGAAAAGAAGGTTAATTCGTGACCACCCCCCAAAAATCAAAATTTTAATGAAAATCCTCAAAAAATCAAATTTTTCATATGAAAAACTTAAATTGGCCATATCTCCTTAAATATGCGTCCTAGAGCGAAAAGAAGGTTAATTCGTGACCACCCCCCAAAAATCAAAATTTTAATGAAAATCCTCAAAAAATCAAATTTTTCATATGAAAAACTTAAATTGGCCATATCTCCTTAAATATGCGTCCTAGAGCGAAAAGAAGGTTAATTCGTGACCACCCCCCAAAACTCAAAATTTTGATGAAAATCCTCGAAAAATCAAATTTTTCATATGAAAAACTTAAATTGGCCATATCTCCTTAAATATGCGTCCTAGAGCGAAAAGAAGGTTAATTCGTGACCACCCCCAAAAAATCAAAATTTTGATGAAAATCCTCAAAAAAATCTAATTTTTCATATGAAAAACTTAAATTGGCCATATCTCCTTAAATATGCGTCCTAGAGCGAAAAGAAGGTTAATTCGTGACCACCCCCCAAATTCAAAATTTTGATGAAAATCCTCAAAAAATCTAATTTTTCATATGAAAAACTTAAATTGGCCATATCTCCTTAAATATGCGTCCTAGAGCGAAAAGAAGGTTAATTCGTGACCACCCCCCAAAAATCAAAATTTTAATGAAAATCCTCAAAAAATCAAATTTTTCATATGAAAAACTTAAATTGGCCATATCTCCTTAAATATGCGTCCTAGAGCGAAAAGAAGGTTAATTCGTGACCACCCCCCAAAACTCAAAAATCAAATTTTTCATATGAAAAACTTAAATTGGCCATATCTCCTTAAATATGCGTCCTAGAGCGAAAAGAAGGTTAATTCGTGACCACCCCTAAAAAATCAAAATTTTGATGAAAATCCTCGAAAAATCAAATTTTTCATATGAAAAACTTAAATTGGCCATATCTCCTTAAATATGCGTCCTAGAGCGAAAAGAAGGTTAATTCGTGACCACCCCCAAAAACTCAAAATTTTGATGAAAATCCTCAAAAAATCAAATTTTTTATATGAAAAACTTAAATTGGCCATATCTCCTTAAATATGCGTCATAGAGCGAAAAGAAGGTTAATTCGTGACCACCCCCCAAAATTCAAAATTTTGATGAAAATCCTCGAAAAATCAAATTTTTCATATGAAAAACTTAAATTGGCCATATCTCCTTAAATATGCGTCCTAGAGCGAAAAGAAGGTTAATTCGTGACCACCCCCCAAAAATCAAAATTTTAATGAAAATCCTCAAAAAATCAAATTTTTCATATGAAAAACTTAAATTGGCCATATCTCCTTAAATATGCGTCCTAGAGCGAAAAGAAGGTTAATTCGTGACCACCCCCCAAATTCAAAATTTTGATGAAAATCCTCAAAAAATCAAATTTTTCATATGAAAAACTTAAATTGGCCATATCTCCTTAAATATGCGTCCTAGAGCGAAAAGAAGGTTAATTCGTGACCACCCCCAAAAAATCCAAATTTTGATGAAAATCCTCAAAAAAATCTAATTTTTCATATGAAAAACTTAAATTGGCCATATCTCCTTAAATATGCGTCCTAGAGCGAAAAGAAGGTTAATTCGTGACCACCCCCCAAATTCAAAATTTTGATGAAAATCCTCAAAAAATCTAATTTTTCATATGAAAAACTTAAATTGGCCATATCTCCTTAAATATGCGTCCTAGAGCGAAAAGAAGGTTAATTCGTGACCACCCCCCAAAAATCAAAATTTTAATGAAAATCCTCAAAAAATCAAATTTTTCATATGATAAACTTAAATTTGCCATATCTCCTTAAATATGCGTCCTAGAGCGAAAAGAAGGTTAATTCGTGACCACCCCCCAAAATTCAAAATTTTGATGAAAATCCTCGAAAAATCAAATTTTTCATATGAAAAACTTATATTGGCCATATCTCCTTAAATATGCGTCCTAGAGCGAAAAGAAGGTTAATTCGTGACCACCCCCAAAAAATCAAAATTTTGATGAAAATCCTCAAAAAATCAAATTTTTCATATGAAAAACTTAAATTGGCCATATCTCCTTAAATATGCGTCCTAGAGCGAAAAGAAGGTTAATTCGTGACCACCCCCCAAAATTCAAAATTTTGATGAAAATCCTCGAAAAATCAAATTTTTCATATGAAAAACTTAAATTGGCCATATCTCCTTAAATATGCGTCCTAGAGCGAAAAGAAGGTTAATTCGTGACCACCCCCCAAAAATCAAAATTTTGATGAAAATCCTCAAAAAAACTAATTTTTCATATGAAAAACTTAAATTGGCCATATCTCCTTACATATGCGTCCTAGAGCAAAAAGAAGGTTAATTCGTGACCACCCCCCAAAACTCAAAATTTTGATGAAAATCCTCGAAAAATCAAATTTTTCATATGAAAAACTTAAATTGGCCATATCTCCTTAAATATGCGTCCTAGAGCGAAAAGAAGGTTAATTCGTGACCACCCCTAAAAAATCAAAATTTTGATGAAAATCCTCAAAAAATCAAATTTTTCATATGAAAAACTTAAATTGGCCATATCTCCTTAAATATGCGTCCTAGAGCGAAAAGAAGGTTAATTCGTGACCACCCCCAAAAAATCAGAATTTTGATGAAAATCCTCAAAAAATCAAATTTTTTATATGAAAAACTTAAATTGGCCATTCTCCTTAAATATGCGTCCTAGAGCGAAAAGAAGGTTAATTCGTGACCACCCCCCAAAATTCAAAATTTTGATGAAAATCCTCGAAAAATCAAATTTTTCATATGAAAAACTTAAATTGGCCATATCTCCTTAAATATGCGTCCTAGAGCGAAAAGAAGGTTAATTCGTGACCACCCCCCAAAAATCAAAATTTTAATGAAAATCCTCAAAAAATCAAATTTTTCATATGAAAAACTTAAATTGGCCATATCTCCTTAAATATGCGTCCTAGAGCGAAAAGAAGGTTAATTCGTGACCACCCCCCAAAATTCAAAATTTTGATGAAAATCCTCGAAAAATCAAAGTTTTCATATGAAAAACTTAAATTGGCCATATCTCCTTAAATATGCGTCCTAGAGCGAAAAGAAGGTTAATTCGTGACCACCCCCCAAAAATCAAAATTTTAATGAAACTCCTCAAAAAATCAAATTTTTCATATGAAAAACTTAAATTGGCCATATCTCCTTAAATATGCGTCCTAGAGCGAAAAGAAGGTTAATTCGTGACCACCCCCCAAATTCAAAATTTTGATGAAAATCCTCAAAAAATCAAATTTTTCATATGAAAAACTTAAATTGGCCATATCTCCTTAAATATGCGTCCTAGAGCGAAAAGAAGGTTAATTCGTGACCACCCCCCAAAAATCAAAATTTTAATGAAAATCCTCAAAAAATCAAATTTTTTATATGAAAAACTTAAATTGGCCATATCTCCTTAAATATGCGTCCTAGAGCGAAAAGAAGGTTAATTCGTGACCACCCCCCAAAACTCAAAATTTTGATGAAAATCCTCGAAAAATCAAATTTTTCATATGAAAAACTTAAATTGGCCATATCTCCTTAAATATGCGTCCTAGAGCGAAAAGAAGGTTAATTCGTGACCACCCCCCAAATTCAAAATTTTGATGAAAATCCTCAAAAAATCAAATTTTTCATATGAAAAACTTAAATTGGCCATATCTCCTTAAATATGCGTCCTAGAGCGAAAAGAAGGTTAATTCGTGACCACCCCCAAAAAATCAAAATTTTGATGAAAATCCTCAAAAAAATCTAATTTTTCATATGAAAAACGTAAATTGGCCATATCTCCTTAAATATGCGTCCTAGAGCGAAAAGAAGGTTAATTCGTGACCACCCCCCAAATTCAAAATTTTGATGAAAATCCTCAAAAAATCTAATTTTTCATATGAAAAACTTAAATTGGCCATATCTCCTTAAATATGCGTCCTAGAGCGAAAAGAAGGTTAATTCGTGACCACCCCCCAAAAATCAAAATTTTAATGAAAATCCTCAAAAAATCAAATTTTTCATATGAAAAACTTAAATTGGCCATATCTCCTTAAATATGCGTCCTAGAGCGAAAAGAAGGTTAATTCGTGACCACCCCCAAAAAATCAAAATTTTGATGAAAATCCTCAAAAAAATCTAATTTTTCATATGAAAAACTTAAATTGGCCATATCTCCTTAAATATGCGTCCTAGAGCGAAAAGAAGGTTAATTCGTGACCACCCCCCAAAACTCAAAATTTTGATGAAAATCCTCGAAAAATCAAATTTTTCATATGAAAAACTTAAATTGGCCATATCTCCTTAAATATGCGTCCTAGAGCGAAAAGAAGGTTAATTCGTGACCACCCCCCAAATTCAAAATTTTGATGAAAATCCTCAAAAAATCAAATTTTTCATATGAAAAACTTAAATTGGCCATATCTCCTTAAATATGCGTCCTAGAGCGAAAAGAAGGTTAATTCGTGACCACCCCCAAAAAATCAAAATTTTGATGAAAATCCTCAAAAAAATCAAATTTTTCATATGAAAAACTTAAATTTGCCATATCTCCTTAAATATGCGTCCTAGAGCGAAAAGAAGGTTAATTCGTGACCACCCCCCAAAATTCAAAATTTTGATGAAAATCCTCGAAAAATCAAATTTTTCATATGAAAAACTTAAATTGGCCATATCTCCTTAAATATGCGTCCTAGAGCGAAAAGAAGGTTAATTCGTGACCACCCCCCAAAAATCAAAATTTTGATGAAAATCCTCAAAAAAACTAATTTTTCATATGAAAAACTTAAATTGGCCATATCTCCTTAAATATGCGTCCTAGAGCGAAAAGAAGGTTAATTCGTGACCACCCCCCAAAACTCAAAATTTTGATGAAAATCCTCGAAAAATCAAATTTTTCATATGAAAAACTTAAATTGGCCATATCTCCTTAAATATGCGTCCTAGAGCGAAAAGAAGGTTAATTCGTGACCACCCCTAAAAAATCAAAATTTTGATGAAAATCCTCAAAAAATCAAATTTTTCATATGAAAAACTTAAATTGGCCATATCTCCTTAAATATGCGTCCTAGAGCGAAAAGAAGGTTAATTCGTGACCACCCCCAAAAATTCAAAATTTTGATGAAAATCCTCAAAAAATCAAATTTTTCATATGAAAAACTTAAATTGGCCATATCTCCTTAAATATGCGTCCTAGAGCGAAAAGAAGGTTAATTCGTGACCACCCCCAAAAAATCAAAATTTTGATGAAAATCCTCAAAAAAATCAAATTTTTTATATGAAAAACTTAAATTGGCCATATCTCCTTAAATATGCGTCCTAGAGCGAAAAGAAGGTTAATTCGTGACCACCCCCCAAAAATCAAAATTTTAATGAAAATCCTCAAAAAATCAAATTTTTCATATGAAAAACTTAAATTGGCCATATCTCCTTAAATATGCGTCCTAGAGCGAAAAGAAGGTTAATTCGTGACCACCCCCCAAAAATCAAAATTTTAATGAAAATCCTCAAAAAATCAAATTTTTCATATGAAAAACTTAAATTGGCCATATCTCCTTAAATATGCGTCCTAGAGCGAAAAGAAGGTTAATTCGTGACCACCCCCCAAAACTCAAAATTTTGATGAAAATCCTCGAAAAATCAAATTTTTCATATGAAAAACTTAAATTGGCCATATCTCCTTAAATATGCGTCCTAGAGCGAAAAGAAGGTTAATTCGTGACCACCCCCAAAAAATCAAAATTTTGATGAAAATCCTCAAAAAAATCTAATTTTTCATATGAAAAACTTAAATTGGCCATATCTCCTTAAATATGCGTCCTAGAGCGAAAAGAAGGTTAATTCGTGACCACCCCCCAAATTCAAAATTTTGATGAAAATCCTCAAAAAATCTAATTTTTCATATGAAAAACTTAAATTGGCCATATCTCCTTAAATATGCGTCCTAGAGCGAAAAGAAGGTTAATTCGTGACCACCCCCCAAAAATCAAAATTTTAATGAAAATCCTCAAAAAATCAAATTTTTCATATGAAAAACTTAAATTGGCCATATCTCCTTAAATATGCGTCCTAGAGCGAAAAGAAGGTTAATTCGTGACCACCCCCCAAAACTCAAAAATCAAATTTTTCATATGAAAAACTTAAATTGGCCATATCTCCTTAAATATGCGTCCTAGAGCGAAAAGAAGGTTAATTCGTGACCACCCCTAAAAAATCAAAATTTTGATGAAAATCCTCGAAAAATCAAATTTTTCATATGAAAAACTTAAATTGGCCATATCTCCTTAAATATGCGTCCTAGAGCGAAAAGAAGGTTAATTCGTGACCACCCCCAAAAACTCAAAATTTTGATGAAAATCCTCAAAAAATCAAATTTTTTATATGAAAAACTTAAATTGGCCATATCTCCTTAAATATGCGTCATAGAGCGAAAAGAAGGTTAATTCGTGACCACCCCCCAAAATTCAAAATTTTGATGAAAATCCTCGAAAAATCAAATTTTTCATATGAAAAACTTAAATTGGCCATATCTCCTTAAATATGCGTCCTAGAGCGAAAAGAAGGTTAATTCGTGACCACCCCCCAAAAATCAAAATTTTAATGAAAATCCTCAAAAAATCAAATTTTTCATATGAAAAACTTAAATTGGCCATATCTCCTTAAATATGCGTCCTAGAGCGAAAAGAAGGTTAATTCGTGACCACCCCCCAAATTCAAAATTTTGATGAAAATCCTCAAAAAATCAAATTTTTCATATGAAAAACTTAAATTGGCCATATCTCCTTAAATATGCGTCCTAGAGCGAAAAGAAGGTTAATTCGTGACCACCCCCAAAAAATCCAAATTTTGATGAAAATCCTCAAAAAAATCTAATTTTTCATATGAAAAACTTAAATTGGCCATATCTCCTTAAATATGCGTCCTAGAGCGAAAAGAAGGTTAATTCGTGACCACCCCCCAAATTCAAAATTTTGATGAAAATCCTCAAAAAATCTAATTTTTCATATGAAAAACTTAAATTGGCCATATCTCCTTAAATATGCGTCCTAGAGCGAAAAGAAGGTTAATTCGTGACCACCCCCCAAAAATCAAAATTTTAATGAAAATCCTCAAAAAATCAAATTTTTCATATGATAAACTTAAATTTGCCATATCTCCTTAAATATGCGTCCTAGAGCGAAAAGAAGGTTAATTCGTGACCACCCCCCAAAATTCAAAATTTTGATGAA
The DNA here is from genome assembly GCF_050003625.1 of Haematobia irritans. Taxonomy (NCBI): domain Eukaryota; kingdom Metazoa; phylum Arthropoda; class Insecta; order Diptera; family Muscidae; genus Haematobia; species Haematobia irritans. Next base: position 143,423,284 of record NC_134398.1, on the reverse strand, counting down.
AATCCTCGAAAAATCAAATTTTTCATATGAAAAACTTATATTGGCCATATCTCCTTAAATATGCGTCCTAGAGCGAAAAGAAGGTTAATTCGTGACCACCCCCAAAAAATCAAAATTTTGATGAAAATCCTCAAAAAATCAAATTTTTCATATGAAAAACTTAAATTGGCCATATCTCCTTAAATATGCGTCCTAGAGCGAAAAGAAGGTTAATTCGTGACCACCCCCCAAAATTCAAAATTTTGATGAAAATCCTCGAAAAATCAAATTTTTCATATGAAAAACTTAAATTGGCCATATCTCCTTAAATATGCGTCCTAGAGCGAAAAGAAGGTTAATTCGTGACCAACCCCAAAAATCAAAATTTTGATGAAAATCCTCAAAAAAACTAATTTTTCATATGAAAAACTTAAATTGGCCATATCTCCTTACATATGCGTCCTAGAGCGAAAAGAAGGTTAATTCGTGACCACCCCCCAAAACTCAAAATTTTGATGAAAATCCTCGAAAAATCAAATTTTTCATATGAAAAACTTAAATTGGCCATATCTCCTTAAATATGCGTCCTAGAGCGAAAAGAAGGTTAATTCGTGACCACCCCTAAAAAATCAAAATTTTGATGAAAATCCTCAAAAAATCAAATTTTTCATATGAAAAACTTAAATTGGCCATATCTCCTTAAATATGCGTCCTAGAGCGAAAAGAAGGTTAATTCGTGACCACCCCCAAAAAATCAGAATTTTGATGAAAATCCTCAAAAAATCAAATTTTTTATATGAAAAACTTAAATTGGCCATTCTCCTTAAATATGCGTCCTAGAGCGAAAAGAAGGTTAATTCGTGACCACCCCCCAAAATTCAAAATTTTGATGAAAATCCTCGAAAAATCAAATTTTTCATATGAAAAACTTAAATTGGCCATATCTCCTTAAATATGCGTCCTAGAGCGAAAAGAAGGTTAATTCGTGACCACCCCCCAAAAATCAAAATTTTAATGAAAATCCTCAAAAAATCAAATTTTTCATATGAAAAACTTAAATTGGCCATATCTCCTTAAATATGCGTCCTAGAGCGAAAAGAAGGTTAATTCGTGACCACCCCCCAAAATTCAAAATTTTGATGAAAATCCTCGAAAAATCAAAGTTTTCATATGAAAAACTTAAATTGGCCATATCTCCTTAAATATGCGTCCTAGAGCGAAAAGAAGGTTAATTCGTGACCACCCCCCAAAAATCAAAATTTTAATGAAACTCCTCAAAAAATCAAATTTTTCATATGAAAAACTTAAATTGGCCATATCTCCTTAAATATGCGTCCTAGAGCGAAAAGAAGGTTAATTCGTGACCACCCCCCAAATTCAAAATTTTGATGAAAATCCTCAAAAAATCAAATTTTTCATATGAAAAACTTAAATTGGCCATATCTCCTTAAATATGCGTCCTAGAGCGAAAAGAAGGTTAATTCGTGACCACCCCCCAAAAATCAAAATTTTAATGAAAATCCTCAAAAAATCAAATTTTTTATATGAAAAACTTAAATTGGCCATATCTCCTTAAATATGCGTCCTAGAGCGAAAAGAAGGTTAATTCGTGACCACCCCCCAAAACTCAAAATTTTGATGAAAATCCTCGAAAAATCAAATTTTTCATATGAAAAACTTAAATTGGTCATATCTCCTTAAATATGCGTCCTAGAGCGAAAAGAAGGTTAATTCGTGACCACCCCCCAAATTCAAAATTTTGATGAAAATCCTCAAAAAATCAAATTTTTCATATGAAAAACTTAAATTGGCCATATCTCCTTAAATATGCGTCCTAGAGCGAAAAGAAGGTTAATTCGTGACCACCCCCAAAAAATCAAAATTTTGATGAAAATCCTCAAAAAAATCTAATTTTTCATATGAAAAACGTAAATTGGCCATATCTCCTTAAATATGCGTCCTAGAGCGAAAAGAAGGTTAATTCGTGACCACCCCCCAAATTCAAAATTTTGATGAAAATCCTCAAAAAATCTAATTTTTCATATGAAAAACTTAAATTGGCCATATCTCCTTAAATATGCGTCCTAGAGCGAAAAGAAGGTTAATTCGTGACCACCCCCCAAAAATCAAAATTTTAATGAAAATCCTCAAAAAATCAAATTTTTCATATGAAAAACTTAAATTGGCCATATCTCCTTAAATATGCGTCCTAGAGCGAAAAGAAGGTTAATTCGTGACCACCCCCAAAAAATCAAAATTTTGATGAAAATCCTCAAAAAAATCTAATTTTTCATATGAAAAACTTAAATTGGCCATATCTCCTTAAATATGCGTCCTAGAGCGAAAAGAAGGTTAATTCGTGACCACCCCCCAAATTCAAAATTTTGATGAAAATCCTCAAAAAATCTAATTTTTCATATGAAAAACTTAAATTGGCCATATCTCCTTAAATATGCGTCCTAGAGCGAAAAGAAGGTTAATTCGTGACCACCCCCCAAAAATCAAAATTTTAATGAAAATCCTCAAAAAATCAAATTTTTCATATGAAAAACTTAAATTGGCCATATCTCCTTAAATATGCGTCCTAGAGCGAAAAGAAGGTTAATTCGTGACCACCCCCCAAAAATCAAAATTTTAATGAAAATCCTCAAAAAATCAAATTTTTCATATGAAAAACTTAAATTGGCCATATCTCCTTAAATATGCGTCCTAGAGCGAAAAGAAGGTTAATTCGTGACCACCCCCCAAAACTCAAAAATCAAATTTTTCATATGAAAAACTTAAATTGGCCATATCTCCTTAAATATGCGTCCTAGAGCGAAAAGAAGGTTAATTCGTGACCACCCCTAAAAAATCAAAATTTTGATGAAAATCCTCGAAAAATCAAATTTTTCATATGAAAAACTTAAATTGGCCATATCTCCTTAAATATGCGTCCTAGAGCGAAAAGAAGGTTAATTCGTGACCACCCCTAAAAAATCAAAATTTTGATGAAAATCCTCGAAAAATCAAATTTTTCATATGAAAAACTTAAATTGGCCATATCTCCTTAAATATGCGTCCTAGAGCGAAAAGAAGGTTAATTCGTGACCACCCCCAAAAACTCAAAATTTTGATGAAAATCCTCAAAAAATCAAATTTTTTATATGAAAAACTTAAATTGGCCATATCTCCTTAAATATGCGTCATAGAGCGAAAAGAAGGTTAATTCGTGACCACCCCCCAAAATTCAAAATTTTGATGAAAATCCTCGAAAAATCAAATTTTTCATATGAAAAACTTAAATTGGCCATATCTCCTTAAATATGCGTCCTAGAGCGAAAAGAAGGTTAATTCGTGACCACCCCCCAAAAATCAAAATTTTAATGAAAATCCTCAAAAAATCAAATTTTTCATATGAAAAACTTAAATTGGCCATATCTCCTTAAATATGCGTCCTAGAGCGAAAAGAAGGTTAATTCGTGACCACCCCCCAAATTCAAAATTTTGATGAAAATCCTCAAAAAATCAAATTTTTCATATGAAAAACTTAAATTGGCCATATCTCCTTAAATATGCGTCCTAGAGCGAAAAGAAGGTTAATTCGTGACCACCCCCAAAAAATCAAAATTTTGATGAAAATCCTCAAAAAAATCTAATTTTTCATATGAAAAACTTAAATTGGCCATATCTCCTTAAATATGCGTCCTAGAGCGAAAAGAAGGTTAATTCGTGACCACCCCCCAAAAATCAAAATTTTAATGAAAATCCTCAAAAAATCAAATTTTTCATATGAAAAACTTAAATTGGCCATATCTCCTTAAATATGCGTCCTAGAGCGAAAAGAAGGTTAATTCGTGACCACCCCCCAAAACTCAAAAATCAAATTTTTCATATGAAAAACTTAAATTGGCCATATCTCTTTAAATATGCGTCCTAGAGCGAAAAGAAGGTTAATTCGTGACCACCCCTAAAAAATCAAAATTTTGATGAAAATCCTCGAAAAATCAAATTTTTCATATGAAAAACTTAAATTGGCCATATCTCCTTAAATATGCGTCCTAGAGCGAAAAGAAGGTTAATTCGTGACCACCCCCAAAAACTCAAAATTTTGATGAAAATCCTCAAAAAATCAAATTTTTTATATGAAAAACTTAAATTGGCCATATCTCCTTAAATATGCGTCATAGAGCGAAAAGAAGGTTAATTCGTGACCACCCCCCAAAATTCAAAATTTTGATGAAAATCCTCGAAAAATCAAATTTTTCATATGAAAAACTTAAATTGGCCATATCTCCTTAAATATGCGTCCTAGAGCGAAAAGAAGGTTAATTCGTGACCACCCCCCAAAAATCAAAATTTTAATGAAAATCCTCAAAAAATCAAATTTTTCATATGAAAAACTTAAATTGGCCATATCTCCTTAAATATGCGTCCTAGAGCGAAAAGAAGGTTAATTCGTGACCACCGCCCAAATTCAAAATTTTGATGAAAATCCTCAAAAAATCAAATTTTTCATATGAAAAACTTAAATTGGCCATATCTCCTTAAATATGCGTCCTAGAGCGAAAAGAAGGTTAATTCGTGACCACCCCCAAAAAATCAAAATTTTGATGAAAATCCTCAAAAAAATCTAATTTTTCATATGAAAAACTTAAATTGGCCATATCTCCTTAAATATGCGTCCTAGAGCGAAAAGAAGGTTAATTCGTGACCACCCCCCAAATTCAAAATTTTGATGAAAATCCTCAAAAAATCTAATTTTTCATATGAAAAACTTAAATTGGCCATATCTCCTTAAATATGCGTCCTAGAGCGAAAAGAAGGTTAATTCGTGACCACCCCCAAAAAATCAAAATTTTAATGAAAATCCTCAAAAAATCAAATTTTTCATATGAAAAACTTAAATTTGCCATATCTCCTTAAATATGCGTCCTAGAGCGAAAAGAAGGTTAATTCGTGACCACCCCCCAAAATTCAAAATTTTGATGAAAATCCTCGAAAAATCAAATTTTTCATATGAAAAACTTAAATTGGCCATATCTCCTTAAATATGCGTCCTAGAGCGAAAAGAAGGTTAATTCGTGACCACCCCCCAAAAATCAAAATTTTGATGAAAATCCTCAAAAAAACTAATTTTTCATATGAAAAACTTAAATTGGCCATATCTCCTTAAATATGCGTCCTAGAGCGAAAAGAAGGTTAATTCGTGACCACCCCCCAAAACTCAAAATAAATTTGCCATATCTCCTTAAATATGCGTCCTAGAGCGAAAAGAAGGTTAATTCGTGACCACCCCCCAAAATTCAAAATTTTGATGAAAATCCTCGAAAAATCAAATTTTTCATATGAAAAACTTAAATTGGCCATATCTCCTTAAATATGCGTCCTAGAGCGAAAAGAAGGTTAATTCGTGACCACCCCCCAAAAATCAAAATTTTGATGAAAATCCTCAAAAAAACTAATTTTTCATATGAAAAACTTAAATTGGCCATATCTCCTTAAATATGCGTCCTAGAGCGAAAAGAAGGTTAATTCGTGACCACCCCCCAAAACTCAAAATTTTGATGAAAATCCTCGAAAAATCAAATTTTTCATATGAAAAACTTAAATTGGCCATATCTCCTTAAATATGCGTCCTAGAGCGAAAAGAAGGTTAATTCGTGACCACCCCTAAAAAATCAAAATTTTGATGAAAATCCTCAAAAAATCAAATTTTTCATATGAAAAACTTAAATTGGCCATATCTCCTTAAATATGCGTCCTAGAGCGAAAAGAAGGTTAATTCGTGACCACCCCCAAAAAATCAAAATTTTGATGAAAATCCTCAAAAAATCAAATTTTTCATATGAAAAACTTAAATTGGCCATATCTCCTTAAATATGCGTCCTAGAGCGAAAAGAAGGTTAATTCGTGACCACCCCCAAAAAATCAAAATTTTGATGAAAATCCTCAAAAAATCAAATTTTTTATATGAAAAACTTAAATTGGCTATATCTCCTTAAATATGCGTCCTAGAGCGAAAAGAAGGTTAATTCGTGACCACCCCCCAAAATTCAAAATTTTGATGAAAATCCTCGAAAAATCAAATTTTTCATATGAAAAACTTAAATTGGCCATATCTCCTTAAATATGCGTCCTAGAGCGAAAAGAAGGTTAATTCGTGACCACCCCCCAAAAATCAAAATTTTAATGAAAATCCTCGAAAAATCAAAGTTTTCATATGAAAAACTTAAATTGGCCATATCTTCTTAAATATGCGTCCTAGAGCGAAAAGAAGGTTAATTCGTGACCACCCCCCAAAAATCAAAATTTTAATGAAACTCCTCAAAAAATCAAATTTTTCATATGAAAAACTTAAATTGGCCATATCTCCTTAAATATGCGTCCTAGAGCGAAAAGAAGGTTAATTCGTGACCACCCCCCAAATTCAAAATTTTGATGAAAATCCTCAAAAAATCAAATTTTTCATATGAAAAACTTAAATTGGCCATATCTCCTTAAATATGCGTCCTAGAGCGAAAAGAAGGTTAATTCGTGACCACCCCCAAAAAATCAAAATTTTGATGAAAATCCTCAAAAACATCTAATTTTTCATATGAAAAACTTAAATTGGCCATATCTCCTTAAATATGCGTCCTAGAGCGAAAAGAAAAATCAAATTTTTCATATGAAAAACTTAAATTGGCCATATCTCCTTAAATATGCGTCCTAGAGCGAAAAGAAGGTTAATTCGTGACCACCCCTAAAAAATCAAAATTTTGATGAAAATCCTCGAAAAATCAAATTTTTCATATGAAAAACTTAAATTGGCCATATCTCCTTAAATATGCGTCCTAGAGCGAAAAGAAGGTTAATTCGTGACCACCCCCCAAAAATCAAAATGTTAATGAAAATCCTCAAAAAATCAAATTTTTCATATGAAAAACTTAAATTGGCCATATCTCCTTAAATATGCGTCCTAGAGCGAAAATAAGGTTAATTCGTGACCACCCCCCAAATTCAAAATTTTGATGAAAATCCTCGAAAAATCAAATTTTTCATATGAAAAACTTAAATTGGCCATATCTCCTTAAATATGCGTCCTAGAGCGAAAATAAGGTTAATTCGTGACCACCCCCCCAAAATTCAAACTTTTGATGAAAATCCTCGAAAAATCAAAGTTTTCATATGAAAAACTTAAATTGGCCATATCTCCTTAAATATGCGTCCTAGAGCGAAAAGAAGGTTAATTCGTGACCACCCCCCAAATTCAAAATTTTGATGGAAATCCTCAAAAAATCAAATTTTTCATATGAAAAACTTAAATTGGCCATATCTCCTTAAATATGCGTCCTAGAGCGAAAAGAAGGTTACTTCGTGACCACCCCCAAAAAATCAAAATTTTGATGAAAATCCTCAAAAAAATCTAATTTTTCATATGAAAAACTTAAATTGGCCATATCTCCTTAAATATGCGTCCTAGAGCGAAAAGAAGGTTAATTCGTGACCACCCCCCAAATTCAAAATTTTGATGAAAATCCTCGAAAAATCAAATTTTTCATATGAAAAACTTAAATTGGCCATATCTCCTTAAATATGCGTCCTAGAGCGAAAATAAGGTTAATTCGTGACCACCCCCCAAAACTCAAAATTTTGATGAAAATCCTCGAAAAATCAAATTTTTCATATGAAAAACTTAAATTGGCCATATCTCCTTAAATATGCGTCCTAGAGCGAAAAGAAGGTTAATTCGTGACCACCCCCCAAAACTCAAAAATCAAATTTTTCATATGAAAAACTTAAATTGGCCATATCTCCTTAAATATGCGTCCTAGAGCGAAAAGAAGGTTAATTCGTGACCACCCCTAAAAAATCAAAATTTTGATGAAAATCCTCGAAAAATCAAATTTTTCATATGAAAAACTTAAATTGGCCATATCTCCTTAAATATGCGTCCTAGAGCGAAAAGAAGGTTAATTCGTGACCACCCCCAAAAACTCAAAATTTTGATGAAAATCCTCAAAAAATCAAATTTTTTATATGAAAAACTTAAATTGGCCATATCTCCTTAAATATGCGTCATAGAGCGAAAAGAAGGTTAATTCGTGACCACCCCCCGAAATTCAAAATTTTGATGAAAATCCTCGAAAAATCAAATTTTTCATATGAAAAACTTAAATTGGCCATATCTCCTTAAATATGCGTCCTAGAGCGAAAAGAAGGTTAATTCGTGACCACCCCCCAAAAATCAAAATTTTAATGAAAATCCTCAAAAAATCAAATTTTTCATATGAAAAACTTAAATTGGCCATATCTCCTTAAATATGCGTCCTAGAGCGAAAAGAAGGTTAATTCGTGACCACCGCCCAAATTCAAAATTTTGATGAAAATCCTCAAAAAATCAAATTTTTCATATGAAAAACTTAAATTGGCCATATCTCCTTAAATATGCGTCCTAGAGCGAAAAGAAGGTTAATTCGTGACCACCCCCAAAAAATCAAAATTTTGATGAAAATCCTCAAAAAAATCTAATTTTTCATATGAAAAACTTAAATTGGCCATATCTCCTTAAATATGCGTCCTAGAGCGAAAAGAAGGTTAATTCGTGACCACCCCCCAAATTCAAAATTTTGATGAAAATCCTCAAAAAATCTAATTTTTCATATGAAAAACTTAAATTGGCCATATCTCCTTAAATATGCGTCCTAGAGCGAAAAGAAGGTTAATTCGTGACCACCCCCAAAAAATCAAAATTTTAATGAAAATCCTCAAAAAATCAAATTTTTCATATGAAAAACTTAAATTTGCCATATCTCCTTAAATATGCGTCCTAGAGCGAAAAGAAGGTTAATTCGTGACCACCCCCCAAAATTCAAAATTTTGATGAAAATCCTCGAAAAATCAAATTTTTCATATGAAAAACTTAAATTGGCCATATCTCCTTAAATATGCGTCCTAGAGCGAAAAGAAGGTTAATTCGTGACCACCCCCCAAAAATCAAAATTTTGATGAAAATCCTCAAAAAAACTAATTTTTCATATGAAAAACTTAAATTGGCCATATCTCCTTAAATATGCGTCCTAGAGCGAAAAGAAGGTTAATTCGTGACCACCCCCCAAAACTCAAAATTTTGATGAAAATCCTCGAAAAATCAAATTTTTCATATGAAAAACTTAAATTGGCCATATCTCCTTAAATATGCGTCCTAGAGCGAAAAGAAGGTTAATTCGTGACCACCCCTAAAAAATCAAAATTTTGATGAAAATCCTCAAAAAATCAAATTTTTCATATGAAAAACTTAAATTGGCCATATCTCCTTAAATATGCGTCCTAGAGCGAAAAGAAGGTTAATTCGTGACCACCCCCAAAAAATCAAAATTTTGATGAAAATCCTCAAAAAATCAAATTTTTCATATGAAAAACTTAAATTGGCCATATCTCCTTAAATATGCGTCCTAGAGCGAAAAGAAGGTTAATTCGTGACCACCCCCAAAAAATCAAAATTTTGATGAAAATCCTCAAAAAATCAAATTTTTTATATGAAAAACTTAAATTGGCTATATCTCCTTAAATATGCGTCCTAGAGCGAAAAGAAGGTTAATTCGTGACCACCCCCCAAAATTCAAAATTTTGATGAAAATCCTCGAAAAATCAAATTTTTCATATGAAAAACTTAAATTGGCCATATCTCCTTAAATATGCGTCCTAGAGCGAAAAGAAGGTTAATTCGTGACCACCCCCCAAAAATCAAAATTTTAATGAAAATCCTCGAAAAATCAAAGTTTTCATATGAAAAACTTAAATTGGCCATATCTTCTTAAATATGCGTCCTAGAGCGAAAAGAAGGTTAATTCGTGACCACCCCCCAAAAATCAAAATTTTAATGAAACTCCTCAAAAAATCAAATTTTTCATATGAAAAACTTAAATTGGCCATATCTCCTTAAATATGCGTCCTAGAGCGAAAAGAAGGTTAATTCGTGACCACCCCCCAAATTCAAAATTTTGATGAAAATCCTCAAAAAATCAAATTTTTCATATGAAAAACTTAAATTGGCCATATCTCCTTAAATATGCGTCCTAGAGCGAAAAGAAGGTTAATTCGTGACCACCCCCAAAAAATCAAAATTTTGATGAAAATCCTCAAAAACATCTAATTTTTCATATGAAAAACTTAAATTGGCCATATCTCCTTAAATATGCGTCCTAGAGCGAAAAGAAAAATCAAATTTTTCATATGAAAAACTTAAATTGGCCATATCTCCTTAAATATGCGTCCTAGAGCGAAAAGAAGGTTAATTCGTGACCACCCCTAAAAAATCAAAATTTTGATGAAAATCCTCGAAAAATCAAATTTTTCATATGAAAAACTTAAATTGGCCATATCTCCTTAAATATGCGTCCTAGAGCGAAAAGAAGGTTAATTCGTGACCACCCCCCAAAAATCAAAATGTTAATGAAAATCCTCAAAAAATCAAATTTTTCATATGAAAAACTTAAATTGGCCATATCTCCTTAAATATGCGTCCTAGAGCGAAAATAAGGTTAATTCGTGACCACCCCCCAAATTCAAAATTTTGATGAAAATCCTCGAAAAATCAAATTTTTCATATGAAAAACTTAAATTGGCCATATCTCCTTAAATATGCGTCCTAGAGCGAAAATAAGGTTAATTCGTGACCACCCCCCCAAAATTCAAACTTTTGATGAAAATCCTCGAAAAATCAAAGTTTTCATATGAAAAACTTAAATTGGCCATATCTCCTTAAATATGCGTCCTAGAGCGAAAAGAAGGTTAATTCGTGACCACCCCCCAAATTCAAAATTTTGATGGAAATCCTCAAAAAATCAAATTTTTCATATGAAAAACTTAAATTGGCCATATCTCCTTAAATATGCGTCCTAGAGCGAAAAGAAGGTTAATTCGTGACCACCCCCCAAAAATCAAAATTTTAATGAAAATCCTCAAAAAATCAAATTTTTCATATGAAAAACTTAAATTGGCCATATCTCCTTAAATATGCGTCCTAGAGCGAAAAGAAGGTTAATTCGTGACCACCCCCCAAAATTCAAAATTTTGATGAAAATCCTCGAAAAATCAAAGTTTTCATATGAAAAACTTAAATTGGCCATATCTCCTTAAATATGCGTCCTAGAGCGAAAAGAAGGTTAATTCGTGACCACCCCCCAAAAATCAAAATTTTAATGAAACTCCTCAAAAAATCAAATTTTTCATATGAAAAACTTAAATTGGCCATATCTCCTTAAATATGCGTCCTAGAGCGAAAAGAAGGTTAATTCGTGACCACCCCCCAAATTCAAAATTTTGATGAAAATCCTCAAAAAATCAAATTTTTCATATGAAAAACTTAAATTGGCCATATCTCCTTAAATATGCGTCCTAGAGCGAAAAGAAGGTTAATTCGTGACCACCCCCCAAAAATCAAAATTTTAATGAAAATCCTCAAAAAATCAAATTTTTTATATGAAAAACTTAAATTGGCCATATCTCCTTAAATATGCGTCCTAGAGCGAAAAGAAGGTTAATTCGTGACCACCCCCCAAAACTCAAAATTTTGATGAAAATCCTCGAAAAATCAAATTTTTCATATGAAAAACTTAAATTGGCCATATCTCCTTAAATATGCGTCCTAGAGCGAAAAGAAGGTTAATTCGTGACCACCCCCCAAATTCAAAATTTTGATGAAAATCCTCAAAAAATCAAATTTTTCATATGAAAAACTTAAATTGGCCATATCTCCTTAAATATGCGTCCTAGAGCGAAAAGAAGGTTAATTCGTGACCACCCCCAAAAAACCAAAATTTTGATGAAAATCCTCAAAAAAATCTAATTTTTCATATGAAAAACGTAAATTGGCCATATCTCCTTAAATATGCGTCCTAGAGCGAAAAGAAGGTTAATTCGTGACCACCCCCCAAATTCAAAATTTTGATGAAAATCCTCAAAAAATCTAATTTTTCATATGAAAAACTTAAATTGGCCATATCTCCTTAAATATGCGTCCTAGAGCGAAAAGAAGGTTAATTCGTGACCACCCCCCAAAAATCAAAATTTTAATGAAAATCCTCAAAAAATCAAATTTTTCATATGAAAAACTTAAATTGGCCATATCTCCTTAAATATGCGTCCTAGAGCGAAAAGAAGGTTAATTCGTGACCACCCCCAAAAAATCAAAATTTTGATGAAAATCCTCAAAAAAATCTAATTTTTCATATGAAAAACTTAAATTGGCCATATCTCCTTAAATATGCGTCCTAGAGCGAAAAGAAGGTTAATTCGTGACCACCCCCCAAAACTCAAAATTTTGATGAAAATCCTCGAAAAATCAAATTTTTCATATGAAAAACTTAAATTGGCCATATCTCCTTAAATATGCGTCCTAGAGCGAAAAGAAGGTTAATTCGTGACCACCCCCCAAATTCAAAATTTTGATGAAAATCCTCAAAAAATCAAATTTTTCATATGAAAAACTTAAATTGGCCATATCTCCTTAAATATGCGTCCTAGAGCGAAAAGAAGGTTAATTCGTGACCACCCCCAAAAAATCAAAATTTTGATGAAAATCCTCAAAAAAATCAAATTTTTCATATGAAAAACTTAAATTTGCCATATCTCCTTAAATATGCGTCCTAGAGCGAAAAGAAGGTTAATTCGTGACCACCCCCCAAAATTCAAAATTTTGATGAAAATCCTCGAAAAATCAAATTTTTCATATGAAAAACTTAAATTGGCCATATCTCCTTAAATATGCGTCCTAGAGCGAAAAGAAGGTTAATTCGTGACCACCCCCCAAAAATCAAAATTTTGATGAAAATCCTCAAAAAAACTAATTTTTCATATGAAAAACTTAAATTGGCCATATCTCCTTAAATATGCGTCCTAGAGCGAAAAGAAGGTTAATTCGTGACCACCCCCCAAAACTCAAAATTTTGATGAAAATCCTCGAAAAATCAAATTTTTCATATGAAAAACTTAAATTGGCCATATCTCCTTAAATATGCGTCCTAGAGCGAAAAGAAGGTTAATTCGTGACCACCCCTAAAAAATCAAAATTTTGATGAAAATGCTCAAAAAATCAAATTTTTCATATGAAAAACTTAAATTGGCCATATCTCCTTAAATATGCGTCCTAGAGCGAAAAGAAGGTTAATTCGTGACCACCCCCAAAAATTCAAAATTTTGATGAAAATCCTCAAAAAATCAAATTTTTCATATGAAAAACTTAAATTGGCCATATCTCCTTAAATATGCGTCCTAGAGCGAAAAGAAGGTTAATTCGTGACCACCCCCAAAAAATCAAAATTTTGATGAAAATCCTCAAAAAAATCAAATTTTTTATATGAAAAACTTAAATTGGCCATATCTCCTTAAATATGCGTCCTAGAGCGAAAAGAAGGTTAATTCGTGACCACCCCCCAAAAATCAAAATTTTAATGAAAATCCTCAAAAAATCAAATTTTTCATATGAAAAACTTAAATTGGCCATATCTCCTTAAATATGCGTCCTAGAGCGAAAAGAAGGTTAATTCGTGACCACCCCCCAAAAATCAAAATTTTAATGAAAATCCTCAAAAAATCAAATTTTTCATATGAAAAACTTAAATTGGCCATATCTCCTTAAATATGCGTCCTAGAGCGAAAAGAAGGTTAATTCGTGACCACCCCCCAAAACTCAAAATTTTGATGAAAATCCTCGAAAAATCAAATTTTTCATATGAAAAACTTAAATTGGCCATATCTCCTTAAATATGCGTCCTAGAGCGAAAAGAAGGTTAATTCGTGACCACCCCCAAAAAATCAAAATTTTGATGAAAATCCTCAAAAAAATCTAATTTTTCATATGAAAAACTTAAATTGGCCATATCTCCTTAAATATGCGTCCTAGAGCGAAAAGAAGGTTAATTCGTGACCACCCCCCAAATTCAAAATTTTGATGAAAATCCTCAAAAAATCTAATTTTTCATATGAAAAACTTAAATTGGCCATATCTCCTTAAATATGCGTCCTAGAGCGAAAAGAAGGTTAATTCGTGACCACCCCCCAAAAATCAAAATTTTAATGAAAATCCTCAAAAAATCAAATTTTTCATATGAAAAACTTAAATTGGCCATATCTCCTTAAATATGCGTCCTAGAGCGAAAAGAAGGTTAATTCGTGACCACCCCCCAAAACTCAAAAATCAAATTTTTCATATGAAAAACTTAAATTGGCCATATCTCCTTAAATATGCGTCCTAGAGCGAAAAGAAGGTTAATTCGTGACCACCCCTAAAAAATCAAAATTTTGATGAAAATCCTCGAAAAATCAAATTTTTCATATGAAAAACTTAAATTGGCCATATCTCCTTAAATATGCGTCCTAGAGCGAAAAGAAGGTTAATTCGTGACCACCCCCAAAAACTCAAAATTTTGATGAAAATCCTCAAAAAATCAAATTTTTTATATGAAAAACTTAAATTGGCCATATCTCCTTAAATATGCGTCATAGAGCGAAAAGAAGGTTAATTCGTGACCACCCCCCAAAATTCAAAATTTTGATGAAAATCCTCGAAAAATCAAATTTTTCATATGAAAAACTTAAATTGGCCATATCTCCTTAAATATGCGTCCTAGAGCGAAAAGAAGGTTAATTCGTGACCACCCCCCAAAAATCAAAATTTTAATGAAAATCCTCAAAAAATCAAATTTTTCATATGAAAAACTTAAATTGGCCATATCTCCTTAAATATGCGTCCTAGAGCGAAAAGAAGGTTAATTCGTGACCACCCCCCAAATTCAAAATTTTGATGAAAATCCTCAAAAAATCAAATTTTTCATATGAAAAACTTAAATTGGCCATATCTCCTTAAATATGCGTCCTAGAGCGAAAAGAAGGTTAATTCGTGACCACCCCCAAAAAATCCAAATTTTGATGAAAATCCTCAAAAAAATCTAATTTTTCATATGAAAAACTTAAATTGGCCATATCTCCTTAAATATGCGTCCTAGAGCGAAAAGAAGGTTAATTCGTGACCACCCCCCAAATTCAAAATTTTGATGAAAATCCTCAAAAAATCTAATTTTTCATATGAAAAACTTAAATTGGCCATATCTCCTTAAATATGCGTCCTAGAGCGAAAAGAAGGTTAATTCGTGACCACCCCCCAAAAATCAAAATTTTAATGAAAATCCTCAAAAAATCAAATTTTTCATATGATAAACTTAAATTTGCCATATCTCCTTAAATATGCGTCCTAGAGCGAAAAGAAGGTTAATTCGTGACCACCCCCCAAAATTCAAAATTTTGATGAAAATCCTCGAAAAATCAAATTTTTCATATGAAAAACTTATATTGGCCATATCTCCTTAAATATGCGTCCTAGAGCGAAAAGAAGGTTAATTCGTGACCACCCCCAAAAAATCAAAATTTTGATGAAAATCCTCAAAAAATCAAATTTTTCATATGAAAAACTTAAATTGGCCATATCTCCTTAAATATGCGTCCTAGAGCGAAAAGAAGGTTAATTCGTGACCACCCCCCAAAATTCAAAATTTTGATGAAAATCCTCGAAAAATCAAATTTTTCATATGAAAAACTTAAATTGGCCATATCTCCTTAAATATGCGTCCTAGAGCGAAAAGAAGGTTAATTCGTGACCACCCCCCAAAAATCAAAATTTTGATGAAAATCCTCAAAAAAACTAATTTTTCATATGAAAAACTTAAATTGGCCATATCTCCTTACATATGCGTCCTAGAGCGAAAAGAAGGTTAATTCGTGACCACCCCCCAAAACTCAAAATTTTGATGAAAATCCTCGAAAAATCAAATTTTTCATATGAAAAACTTAAATTGGCCATATCTCCTTAAATATGCGTCCTAGAGCGAAAAGAAGGTTAATTCGTGACCACCCCTAAAAAATCAAAATTTTGATGAAAATCCTCAAAAAATCAAATTTTTCATATGAAAAACTTAAATTGGCCATATCTCCTTAAATATGCGTCCTAGAGCGAAAAGAAGGTTAATTCGTGACCACCCCCAAAAAATCAGAATTTTGATGAAAATCCTCAAAAAATCAAATTTTTTATATGAAAAACTTAAATTGGCCATTCTCCTTAAATATGCGTCCTAGAGCGAAAAGAAGGTTAATTCGTGACCACCCCCCAAAATTCAAAATTTTGATGAAAATCCTCGAAAAATCAAATTTTTCATATGAAAAACTTAAATTGGCCATATCTCCTTAAATATGCGTCCTAGAGCGAAAAGAAGGTTAATTCGTGACCACCCCCCAAAAATCAAAATTTTAATGAAAATCCTCAAAAAATCAAATTTTTCATATGAAAAACTTAAATTGGCCATATCTCCTTAAATATGCGTCCTAGAGCGAAAAGAAGGTTAATTCGTGACCACCCCCCAAAATTCAAAATTTTGATGAAAATCCTCGAAAAATCAAAGTTTTCATATGAAAAACTTAAATTGGCCATATCTCCTTAAATATGCGTCCTAGAGCGAAAAGAAGGTTAATTCGTGACCACCCCCCAAAAATCAAAATTTTAATGAAACTCCTCAAAAAATCAAATTTTTCATATGAAAAACTTAAATTGGCCATATCTCCTTAAATATGCGTCCTAGAGCGAAAAGAAGGTTAATTCGTGACCACCCCCCAAATTCAAAATTTTGATGAAAATCCTCAAAAAATCAAATTTTTCATATGAAAAACTTAAATTGGCCATATCTCCTTAAATATGCGTCCTAGAGCGAAAAGAAGGTTAATTCGTGACCACCCCCCAAAAATCAAAATTTTAATGAAAATCCTCAAAAAATCAAATTTTTTATATGAAAAACTTAAATTGGCCATATCTCCTTAAATATGCGTCCTAGAGCGAAAAGAAGGTTAATTCGTGACCACCCCCCAAAACTCAAAATTTTGATGAAAATCCTCGAAAAATCAAATTTTTCATATGAAAAACTTAAATTGGCCATATCTCCTTAAATATGCGTCCTAGAGCGAAAAGAAGGTTAATTCGTGACCACCCCCCAAATTCAAAATTTTGATGAAAATCCTCAAAAAATCAAATTTTTCATATGAAAAACTTAAATTGGCCATATCTCCTTAAATATGCGTCCTAGAGCGAAAAGAAGGTTAATTCGTGACCACCCCCAAAAAATCAAAATTTTGATGAAAATCCTCAAAAAAATCTAATTTTTCATATGAAAAACGTAAATTGGCCATATCTCCTTAAATATGCGTCCTAGAGCGAAAAGAAGGTTAATTCGTGACCACCCCCCAAATTCAAAATTTTGATGAAAATCCTCAAAAAATCTAATTTTTCATATGAAAAACTTAAATTGGCCATATCTCCTTAAATATGCGTCCTAGAGCGAAAAGAAGGTTAATTCGTGACCACCCCCCAAAAATCAAAATTTTAATGAAAATCCTCAAAAAATCAAATTTTTCATATGAAAAACTTAAATTGGCCATATCTCCTTAAATATGCGTCCTAGAGCGAAAAGAAGGTTAATTCGTGACCACCCCCAAAAAATCAAAATTTTGATGAAAATCCTCAAAAAAATCTAATTTTTCATATGAAAAACTTAAATTGGCCATATCTCCTTAAATATGCGTCCTAGAGCGAAAAGAAGGTTAATTCGTGACCACCCCCCAAATTCAAAATTTTGATGAAAATCCTCAAAAAATCTAATTTTTCATATGAAAAACTTAAATTGGCCATATCTCCTTAAATATGCGTCCTAGAGCGAAAAGAAGGTTAATTCGTGACCACCCCCCAAAAATCAAAATTTTAATGAAAATCCTCAAAAAATCAAATTTTTCATATGAAAAACTTAAATTGGCCATATCTCCTTAAATATGCGTCCTAGAGCGAAAAGAAGGTTAATTCGTGACCACCCCCCAAAAATCAAAATTTTAATGAAAATCCTCAAAAAATCAAATTTTTCATATGAAAAACTTAAATTGGCCATATCTCCTTAAATATGCGTCCTAGAGCGAAAAGAAGGTTAATTCGTGACCACCCCCCAAAACTCAAAAATCAAATTTTTCATATGAAAAACTTAAATTGGCCATATCTCCTTAAATATGCGTCCTAGAGCGAAAAGAAGGTTAATTCGTGACCACCCCTAAAAAATCAAAATTTTGATGAAAATCCTCGAAAAATCAAATTTTTCATATGAAAAACTTAAATTGGCCATATCTCCTTAAATATGCGTCCTAGAGCGAAAAGAAGGTTAATTCGTGACCACCCCTAAAAAATCAAAATTTTGATGAAAATCCTCGAAAAATCAAATTTTTCATATGAAAAACTTAAATTGGCCATATCTCCTTAAATATGCGTCCTAGAGCGAAAAGAAGGTTAATTCGTGACCACCCCCAAAAACTCAAAATTTTGATGAAAATCCTCAAAAAATCAAATTTTTTATATGAAAAACTTAAATTGGCCATATCTCCTTAAATATGCGTCATAGAGCGAAAAGAAGGTTAATTCGTGACCACCCCCCAAAATTCAAAATTTTGATGAAAATCCTCGAAAAATCAAATTTTTCATATGAAAAACTTAAATTGGCCATATCTCCTTAAATATGCGTCCTAGAGCGAAAAGAAGGTTAATTCGTGACCACCCCCCAAAAATCAAAATTTTAATGAAAATCCTCAAAAAATCAAATTTTTCATATGAAAAACTTAAATTGGCCATATCTCCTTAAATATGCGTCCTAGAGCGAAAAGAAGGTTAATTCGTGACCACCCCCCAAATTCAAAATTTTGATGAAAATCCTCAAAAAATCAAATTTTTCATATGAAAAACTTAAATTGGCCATATCTCCTTAAATATGCGTCCTAGAGCGAAAAGAAGGTTAATTCGTGACCACCCCCAAAAAATCAAAATTTTGATGAAAATCCTCAAAAAAATCTAATTTTTCATATGAAAAACTTAAATTGGCCATATCTCCTTAAATATGCGTCCTAGAGCGAAAAGAAGGTTAATTCGTGACCACCCCCCAAATTCAAAATTTTGATGAAAATCCTCAAAAAATCTAATTTTTCATATGAAAAACTTAAATTGGCCATATCTCCTTAAATATGCGTCCTAGAGCGAAAAGAAGGTTAATTCGTGACCACCCCCCAAAAATCAAAATTTTAATGAAAATCCTCAAAAAATCAAATTTTTCATATGAAAAACTTAAATTGGCCATATCTCCTTAAATATGCGTCCTAGAGCGAAAAGAAGGTTAATTCGTGACCACCCCCCAAAACTCAAAAATCAAATTTTTCATATGAAAAACTTAAATTGGCCATATCTCTTTAAATATGCGTCCTAGAGCGAAAAGAAGGTTAATTCGTGACCACCCCTAAAAAATCAAAATTTTGATGAAAATCCTCGAAAAATCAAATTTTTCATATGAAAAACTTAAATTGGCCATATCTCCTTAAATATGCGTCCTAGAGCGAAAAGAAGGTTAATTCGTGACCACCCCCAAAAACTCAAAATTTTGATGAAAATCCTCAAAAAATCAAATTTTTTATATGAAAAACTTAAATTGGCCATATCTCCTTAAATATGCGTCATAGAGCGAAAAGAAGGTTAATTCGTGACCACCCCCCAAAATTCAAAATTTTGATGAAAATCCTCGAAAAATCAAATTTTTCATATGAAAAACTTAAATTGGCCATATCTCCTTAAATATGCGTCCTAGAGCGAAAAGAAGGTTAATTCGTGACCACCCCCCAAAAATCAAAATTTTAATGAAAATCCTCAAAAAATCAAATTTTTCATATGAAAAACTTAAATTGGCCATATCTCCTTAAATATGCGTCCTAGAGCGAAAAGAAGGTTAATTCGTGACCACCGCCCAAATTCAAAATTTTGATGAAAATCCTCAAAAAATCAAATTTTTCATATGAAAAACTTAAATTGGCCATATCTCCTTAAATATGCGTCCTAGAGCGAAAAGAAGGTTAATTCGTGACCACCCCCAAAAAATCAAAATTTTGATGAAAATCCTCAAAAAAATCTAATTTTTCATATGAAAAACTTAAATTGGCCATATCTCCTTAAATATGCGTCCTAGAGCGAAAAGAAGGTTAATTCGTGACCACCCCCCAAATTCAAAATTTTGAT
The DNA here is from genome assembly GCF_050003625.1 of Haematobia irritans. Taxonomy (NCBI): domain Eukaryota; kingdom Metazoa; phylum Arthropoda; class Insecta; order Diptera; family Muscidae; genus Haematobia; species Haematobia irritans. Next base: position 143,403,210 of record NC_134398.1, on the reverse strand, counting down.
GAAAATCCTCAAAAAATCTAATTTTTCATATGAAAAACTTAAATTGGCCATATCTCCTTAAATATGCGTCCTAGAGCGAAAAGAAGGTTAATTCGTGACCACCCCCAAAAAATCAAAATTTTAATGAAAATCCTCAAAAAATCAAATTTTTCATATGAAAAACTTAAATTTGCCATATCTCCTTAAATATGCGTCCTAGAGCGAAAAGAAGGTTAATTCGTGACCACCCCCCAAAATTCAAAATTTTGATGAAAATCCTCGAAAAATCAAATTTTTCATATGAAAAACTTAAATTGGCCATATCTCCTTAAATATGCGTCCTAGAGCGAAAAGAAGGTTAATTCGTGACCACCCCCCAAAAATCAAAATTTTGATGAAAATCCTCAAAAAAACTAATTTTTCATATGAAAAACTTAAATTGGCCATATCTCCTTAAATATGCGTCCTAGAGCGAAAAGAAGGTTAATTCGTGACCACCCCCCAAAACTCAAAATAAATTTGCCATATCTCCTTAAATATGCGTCCTAGAGCGAAAAGAAGGTTAATTCGTGACCACCCCCCAAAATTCAAAATTTTGATGAAAATCCTCGAAAAATCAAATTTTTCATATGAAAAACTTAAATTGGCCATATCTCCTTAAATATGCGTCCTAGAGCGAAGAGAAGGTTAATTCGTGACCACCCCCCAAAAATCAAAATTTTGATGAAAATCCTCAAAAAAACTAATTTTTCATATGAAAAACTTAAATTGGCCATATCTCCTTAAATATGCGTCCTAGAGCGAAAAGAAGGTTAATTCGTGACCACCCCCCAAAACTCAAAATTTTGATGAAAATCCTCGAAAAATCAAATTTTTCATATGAAAAACTTAAATTGGCCATATCTCCTTAAATATGCGTCCTAGAGCGAAAAGAAGGTTAATTCGTGACCACCCCTAAAAAATCAAAATTTTGATGAAAATCCTCAAAAAATCAAATTTTTCATATGAAAAACTTAAATTGGCCATATCTCCTTAAATATGCGTCCTAGAGCGAAAAGAAGGTTAATTCGTGACCACCCCCAAAAAATCAAAATTTTGATGAAAATCCTCAAAAAATCAAATTTTTCATATGAAAAACTTAAATTGGCCATATCTCCTTAAATATGCGTCCTAGAGCGAAAAGAAGGTTAATTCGTGACCACCCCCAAAAAATCAAAATTTTGATGAAAATCCTCAAAAAATCAAATTTTTTATATGAAAAACTTAAATTGGCTATATCTCCTTAAATATGCGTCCTAGAGCGAAAAGAAGGTTAATTCGTGACCACCCCCCAAAATTCAAAATTTTGATGAAAATCCTCGAAAAATCAAATTTTTCATATGAAAAACTTAAATTGGCCATATCTCCTTAAATATGCGTCCTAGAGCGAAAAGAAGGTTAATTCGTGACCACCCCCCAAAAATCAAAATTTTAATGAAAATCCTCGAAAAATCAAAGTTTTCATATGAAAAACTTAAATTGGCCATATCTTCTTAAATATGCGTCCTAGAGCGAAAAGAAGGTTAATTCGTGACCACCCCCCAAAAATCAAAATTTTAATGAAACTCCTCAAAAAATCAAATTTTTCATATGAAAAACTTAAATTGGCCATATCTCCTTAAATATGCGTCCTAGAGCGAAAAGAAGGTTAATTCGTGACCACCCCCCAAATTCAAAATTTTGATGAAAATCCTCAAAAAATCAAATTTTTCATATGAAAAACTTAAATTGGCCATATCTCCTTAAATATGCGTCCTAGAGCGAAAAGAAGGTTAATTCGTGACCACCCCCAAAAAATCAAAATTTTGATGAAAATCCTCAAAAACATCTAATTTTTCATATGAAAAACTTAAATTGGCCATATCTCCTTAAATATGCGTCCTAGAGCGAAAAGAAAAATCAAATTTTTCATATGAAAAACTTAAATTGGCCATATCTCCTTAAATATGCGTCCTAGAGCGAAAAGAAGGTTAATTCGTGACCACCCCTAAAAAATCAAAATTTTGATGAAAATCCTCGAAAAATCAAATTTTTCATATGAAAAACTTAAATTGGCCATATCTCCTTAAATATGCGTCCTAGAGCGAAAAGAAGGTTAATTCGTGACCACCCCCCAAAAATCAAAATGTTAATGAAAATCCTCAAAAAATCAAATTTTTCATATGAAAAACTTAAATTGGCCATATCTCCTTAAATATGCGTCCTAGAGCGAAAATAAGGTTAATTCGTGACCACCCCCCAAATTCAAAATTTTGATGAAAATCCTCGAAAAATCAAATTTTTCATATGAAAAACTTAAATTGGCCATATCTCCTTAAATATGCGTCCTAGAGCGAAAATAAGGTTAATTCGTGACCACCCCCCCAAAATTCAAACTTTTGATGAAAATCCTCGAAAAATCAAAGTTTTCATATGAAAAACTTAAATTGGCCATATCTCCTTAAATATGCGTCCTAGAGCGAAAAGAAGGTTAATTCGTGACCACCCCCCAAATTCAAAATTTTGATGGAAATCCTCAAAAAATCAAATTTTTCATATGAAAAACTTAAATTGGCCATATCTCCTTAAATATGCGTCCTAGAGCGAAAAGAAGGTTACTTCGTGACCACCCCCAAAAAATCAAAATTTTGATGAAAATCCTCAAAAAAATCTAATTTTTCATATGAAAAACTTAAATTGGCCATATCTCCTTAAATATGCGTCCTAGAGCGAAAAGAAGGTTAATTCGTGACCACCCCCCAAATTCAAAATTTTGATGAAAATCCTCGAAAAATCAAATTTTTCATATGAAAAACTTAAATTGGCCATATCTCCTTAAATATGCGTCCTAGAGCGAAAATAAGGTTAATTCGTGACCACCCCCCAAAACTCAAAATTTTGATGAAAATCCTCGAAAAATCAAATTTTTCATATGAAAAACTTAAATTGGCCATATCTCCTTAAATATGCGTCCTAGAGCGAAAAGAAGGTTAATTCGTGACCACCCCCCAAAACTCAAAAATCAAATTTTTCATATGAAAAACTTAAATTGGCCATATCTCCTTAAATATGCGTCCTAGAGCGAAAAGAAGGTTAATTCGTGACCACCCCTAAAAAATCAAAATTTTGATGAAAATCCTCGAAAAATCAAATTTTTCATATGAAAAACTTAAATTGGCCATATCTCCTTAAATATGCGTCCTAGAGCGAAAAGAAGGTTAATTCGTGACCACCCCCAAAAACTCAAAATTTTGATGAAAATCCTCAAAAAATCAAATTTTTTATATGAAAAACTTAAATTGGCCATATCTCCTTAAATATGCGTCATAGAGCGAAAAGAAGGTTAATTCGTGACCACCCCCCGAAATTCAAAATTTTGATGAAAATCCTCGAAAAATCAAATTTTTCATATGAAAAACTTAAATTGGCCATATCTCCTTAAATATGCGTCCTAGAGCGAAAAGAAGGTTAATTCGTGACCACCCCCCAAAAATCAAAATTTTAATGAAAATCCTCAAAAAATCAAATTTTTCATATGAAAAACTTAAATTGGCCATATCTCCTTAAATATGCGTCCTAGAGCGAAAAGAAGGTTAATTCGTGACCACCGCCCAAATTCAAAATTTTGATGAAAATCCTCAAAAAATCAAATTTTTCATATGAAAAACTTAAATTGGCCATATCTCCTTAAATATGCGTCCTAGAGCGAAAAGAAGGTTAATTCGTGACCACCCCCAAAAAATCAAAATTTTGATGAAAATCCTCAAAAAAATCTAATTTTTCATATGAAAAACTTAAATTGGCCATATCTCCTTAAATATGCGTCCTAGAGCGAAAAGAAGGTTAATTCGTGACCACCCCCCAAATTCAAAATTTTGATGAAAATCCTCAAAAAATCTAATTTTTCATATGAAAAACTTAAATTGGCCATATCTCCTTAAATATGCGTCCTAGAGCGAAAAGAAGGTTAATTCGTGACCACCCCCAAAAAATCAAAATTTTAATGAAAATCCTCAAAAAATCAAATTTTTCATATGAAAAACTTAAATTTGCCATATCTCCTTAAATATGCGTCCTAGAGCGAAAAGAAGGTTAATTCGTGACCACCCCCCAAAATTCAAAATTTTGATGAAAATCCTCGAAAAATCAAATTTTTCATATGAAAAACTTAAATTGGCCATATCTCCTTAAATATGCGTCCTAGAGCGAAAAGAAGGTTAATTCGTGACCACCCCCCAAAAATCAAAATTTTAATGAAAATCCTCGAAAAATCAAAGTTTTCATATGAAAAACTTAAATTGGCCATATCTCCTTAAATATGCGTCCTAGAGCGAAAAGAAGGTTAATTCGTGACCACCCCCCAAAAATCAAAATTTTAATGAAACTCCTCAAAAAATCAAATTTTTCATATGAAAAACTTAAATTGGCCATATCTCCTTAAATATGCGTCCTAGAGCGAAAAGAAGGTTAATTCGTGACCACCCCCCAAATTCAAAATTTTGATGAAAATCCTCAAAAAATCAAATTTTTCATATGAAAAACTTAAATTGGCCATATCTCCTTAAATATGCGTCCTAGAGCGAAAAGAAGGTTAATTCGTGACCACCCCCAAAAAATCAAAATTTTGATGAAAATCCTCAAAAACATCTAATTTTTCATATGAAAAACTTAAATTGGCCATATCTCCTTAAATATGCGTCCTAGAGCGAAAAGAAAAATCAAATTTTTCATATGAAAAACTTAAATTGGCCATATCTCCTTAAATATGCGTCCTAGAGCGAAAAGAAGGTTAATTCGTGACCACCCCTAAAAAATCAAAATTTTGATGAAAATCCTCGAAAAATCAAATTTTTCATATGAAAAACTTAAATTGGCCATATCTCCTTAAATATGCGTCCTAGAGCGAAAAGAAGGTTAATTCGTGACCACCCCCCAAAAATCAAAATTTTAATGAAAATCCTCAAAAAATCAAATTTTTCATATGAAAAACTTAAATTGGCCATATCTCCTTAAATATGCGTCCTAGAGCGAAAATAAGGTTAATTCGTGACCACCCCCCAAATTCAAAATTTTGATGAAAATCCTCGAAAAATCAAATTTTTCATATGAAAAACTTAAATTGGCCATATCTCCTTAAATATGCGTCCTAGAGCGAAAATAAGGTTAATTCGTGACCACCCCCCCAAAATTCAAAATTTTGATGAAAATCCTCGAAAAATCAAAGTTTTCATATGAAAAACTTAAATTGGCCATATCTCCTTAAATATGCGTCCTAGAGCGAAAAGAAGGTTAATTCGTGACCACCCCCCAAATTCAAAATTTTGATGGAAATCCTCAAAAAATCAAATTTTTCATATGAAAAACTTAAATTGGCCATATCTCCTTAAATATGCGTCCTAGAGCGAAAAGAAGGTTACTTCGTGACCACCCCCAAAAAATCAAAATTTTGATGAAAATCCTCAAAAAAATCTAATTTTTCATATGAAAAACTTAAATTGGCCATATCTCCTTAAATATGCGTCCTAGAGCGAAAAGAAGGTTAATTCGAGACCACCCCCCAAATTCAAAATTTTGATGAAAATCCTCGAAAAATCAAATTTTTCATATGAAAAACTTAAATTGGCCATATCTCCTTAAATATGCGTCCTAGAGCGAAAATAACGTTAATTCGTGACCACCCCCCAAAACTCAAAATTTTGATGAAAATCCTCGAAAAATCAAATTTTTCATATGAAAAACTTAAATTGGCCATATCTCCTTAAATATGCGTCCTAGAGCGAAAAGAAGGTTAATTCGTGACCACCCCTAAAAAATCAAAATTTTGATGAAAATCCTCGAAAAATCAAATTTTTCATATGAAAAACTTAAATTGGCCATATCTCCTTAAATATGCGTCCTAGAGCGAAAAGAAGGTTAATTCGTGACCACTCCCAAAAAATCAAAATTTTGATGAAAATCCTCGAAAAATCAAATTTTTTATATGAAAAACTTAAATTGGCCATATCTCCTTAAATATGCGTCCTAGAGCGAAAAGAAGGTTAATTCGTGACCACCCCCCAAAATTCAAAATTTTGATGAAAATCCTCGAAAAATCAAATTTTTCATATGAAAAACTTAAATTGGCCATATCTCCTTAGATATGCGTACTAGAGCGAAAAGAAGGTTAATTCGTGACCACCCCCCAAAAATCAAAATTTTAATGCAAATCCTCAAAAAATCAAATTTTTCATATGAAAAACTTAAATTGGCCATATCTCCTTAAATATGCGTCCTAGAGCGAAAAGAAGGTTAATTCGTGACCACCCCCCAAAAATCAAAATTTTAATGAAAATCCTCGAAAAATCAAATTTTTCATATGAAAAACTTAAATTGGCCATATCTCCTTAAATATGTGTCCTAGAGCGAAAAGAAGGTTAATTCGTGACCACCCCCCAAATTCAAAATTTTGATGAAAATCCTCAAAAAATCAAATTTTTCATATGAAAAACTTAAATTGGCCATATCTCCTTAAATATGCGTCCTAGAGCGAAAAGAAGGTTAATTCGTGACCACCCCCAAAAAATCAAAATTTTGATGAAAACCCTCAAAAAATCAAATTTTTCATATGAAAAACTTAAATTGGCCATATCTCCTTAAATATGCGTCCTAGAGCGAAAAGAAGGTTAATTCGTGACCACCCCCCAAAATTCAAAATTTTGATGAAAATCCTCGAAAAATCAAAGTTTTCATATGAAAAACTTAAATTGGCCATATCTCCTTAAATATGCGTCCTAGAGCGAAAAGAAGGTTAATTCGTGACCACCCCCCAAAAATCAAAATTTTAATGAAAATCCTCAAAAAATCAAATTTTTCATATGAAAAACTTAAATTGGCCATATCTCCTTAAATATGCGTCCTAGAGCGAAAAGAAGGTTAATTCGTGACCACCCCCCAAAAATAAAAATTTTAATGAAAATCCTCAAAAAATCAAATTTTTCATATGAAAAACTTAAATTGGCCATATCTCCTTAAATATGCGTCCTAGAGCGAAAAGAAGGTTAATTCGTGACCACCCCCAAAAAATCAAAATTTTGATGAAAATCCTCAAAAAATCAAATTTTTCATATGAAAAACTTAAATTGGCCATATCTCCTTAAATATGCGTCCTAGAGCGAAAAGAAGGTTAATTCGTGACCACCCCCCAAAATTCAAAATTTTGATGAAAATCCTCGAAAAATCAAAGTTTTCATATGAAAAACTTAAATTGGCCATATCTCCTTAAATATGCGTCCTAGAGCGAAAATAAGGTTAATTCGTGACCACCCCCCAAAAATCAAAATTTTAATGAAACTCCTCAAAAAATCAAATTTTTCATATGAAAAACTTAAATTGGCCATATCTCCTTAAATATGCGTCCTAGAGCGAAAAGAAGGTTAATTCGTGACCACCCCCCAAATTCAAAATTTTGATGAAAATCCTCAAAAAATCAAATTTTTCATATGAAAAACTTAAATTGGCCATATCTCCTTAAATATGCGTCCTAGAGCGAAAAGAAGGTTAATTCGTGACCACCCCCAAAAAATCAAAATTTTGATGAAAATCCTCAAAAAAATCTAATTTTTCATATGAAAAACTTAAATTGGCCATATCTCCTTAAATATGCGTCCTAGAGCGAAAAGAAGGTTAATTCGTGACCACCCCCCAAATTGAAAATTTTGATGAAAATCCTCAAAAAATCTAATTTTTCATATGAAAAGCTTAAATTGGCCATATCTCCTTAAATATGCGTCCTAGAGCGAAAAGAAGGTTAATTCGTGACCACCCCCCAAAAATCAAAATTTTAATGAAAATCCTCGAAAAATCAAAGTTTTCATATGAAAAACTTAAATTGGCCATATCTCCTTAAATATGCGTCCTAGAGCGAAAAGAAGGTTAATTCGTGACCACCCCCCAAAATTCAAAATTTTGATGAAAATCCTCGAAAAATCAAATTTTTCATATGAAAAACTTAAATTGGCCATATCTCCTTAAATATGCGTCCTAGATCGAAAAGAAGGTTAATTCGTGACCACCCCCCAAAAATCAAAATTTTAATGAAAATCCTCAAAAAATCAAATTTTTCATATGAAAAACTTAAATTGGCCATATCTCCTTAAATATGCGTCCTAGAGCGAAAAGAAGGTTAATTCGTGACCACCCCCAAAAAATCAAAATTTTGATGAAAATCCTCAAAAAAATCAAATTTTTCATATGAAAAACTTAAATTGGCCATATCTCCTTAAATATGCGTCCTAGAGCGAAAAGAAGGTTAATTCGTGACCACTCCTCAAAACTCAAAATTTTGAAGAAAATCCTCGAAAAATCAAATTTTTCATATGAAAAACTTAAATTGGCCATATCTCCTTAAATATGCGTCCTAGAGCGAAAAGAAGGTTAATTCGTGACCACCCCTAAAAAATCAAAATTTTGATGAAAATCCTCGAAAAATCAATTTTTTCATATGAAAAACTTAAATTGGCCATATCTCCTTAAATATGCGTCCTAGAGCGAAAAGAAGGTTAATTCGTGACCACCCCTCAAAACTCAAAATTTTGAAGAAAATCCTCGAAAAATCAAATTTTTCATATGAAAAACTTAAATTGGCCATATCTCCTTAAATATGCGTCCTAGAGCGAAAAGAAGGTTAATTCGTGACCACCCCTAAAAAATCAAAATTTTGATGAAAATCCTCGAAAAATCAATTTTTTCATATGAAAAACTTAAATTGGCCATATCTCCTTAAATATGCGTCCTAGAGCGAAAAGAAGGTTAATTGGTGACCACCCCCAAAAAATCAAAATTTTGATGAAAATCCTCAAAAAATCAAATTTTTTATATGAAAAACTTAAATTGGCCATATCTCCTTAAATATGCGTCCTAGAGCGAAAAGAAGGTTAATTCGTGACCACCCCCCAAAATTCAAAATTTTGATGAAAATCCTCGAAAAATCAAATTTTTCATATGAAAAACTTAAATTGGCCATATCTCCTTAAATATGCGTCCTAGAGCGAAAAGAAGGTTAATTCGTGACCACTCCTCAAAACTCAAAATTTTGAAGAAAATCCTCGAAAAATCAAATTTTTCATATGAAAAACTTAAATTGGCCATATCTCCTTAAATATGCGTCCTAGAGCGAAAAGAAGGTTAATTCGTGACCACCCCTAAAAAATCAAAATTTTGATGAAAATCCTCGAAAAATCAAATTTTTCATATGAAAAACTTAAATTGGCCATATCTCCTTAAATATGCGTCCTAGAGCGAAAAGAAAGTTAATTGGTGACCACCCCCAAAAAATCAAAATTTTGATGAAAATCCTCAAAAAATCAAATTTTTTATATGAAAAACTTAAATTGGCCATATCTCCTTAAATATGCGTCCTAGAGCGAAAAGAAGGTTAATTCGTGACCACCCCCCAAAATTCAAAATTTTGATGAAAATCCTCGAAAAATCAAATTTTTCATATGAAAAACTTAAATTGGCCATATCTCCTTAAATATGCGTCCTAGAGCGAAAAGAAGGTTAATTCGTGACCACCCCCCAAAAATCAAAATTTTAATGAAAATCCTCAAAAAATCAAATTTTTCATATGAAAAACTTAAATTGGCCATATCTCCTTAAATATGCGTCCTAGAGCGAAAAGAAGGTTAATTCGTGACCACCCCCCAAAATTCAAAATTTTGATGAAAATCCTCGAAAAATCAAATTTTTCATATGAAAAACTTAAATTGGCCATATATCCTTAAATATGTGTCCTAGAGCGAAAAGAAGGTTAATTCGTGACCACCCCCCAAAAATCAAAATTTTAATGAAACTCCTCAAAAAATCAAATTTTTCATATGAAAAACTTAAATTGGCCATATCTCCTTAAATATGCGTCCTAGAGCGAAAAGAAGGTTAATTCGTGACCACCCCCCAAATTCAAAATTTTGATGAAAACCCTCAAAAAATCAAATTTTTCATATGAAAAACTTAAATTGGCCATATCTCCTTAAATATGCGTCCTAGAGCGAAAAGAAGGTTAATTCGTGACCACCCCCAAAAAATCAAAATTTTGATGAAAATCCTCAAAAAAATCTAATTTTTCATATGAAAAACTTAAATTGGCCATATCTCCTTAAATATGCGTCCTAGAGCGAAAAGAAGGTTAATTCGTGACCACCCCCCAAATTCAAAATTTTGATGAAAATCCTCGAAAAATCAAATTTTTCATATGAAAAACTTATATTGGCCATATCTCCTTAAATATGCGTCCTAGAGCGAAAAGAAGGTTAATTCGTGACCACCCCCCAAAATTCAAAATTTTGATGAAAATCCTCGAAAAATCAAATTTTTCATATGAAAAACTTAAATTGGCCATATCTCCTTAAATATGCGTCCTAGAGCGAAACGAAGGTTAATTCGTGACCACCCTCCAAAATTCAAAATTTTGATGAAAATCCTCGAAAAATCAAATTTTTCATATGAAAAACTTAAATTGGCCATATCTCCTTAAATATGCGTCCTAGAGCGAAAAGAAGGTTAATTCGTGACCACCCCCCAAAAATCAAAATTTTAATGAAAATCCTCAAAAAAATCAAGTTTTTCATATGAAAAACTTAAATTGGCCATATCTCCTTAAATATGCGTCCTAGAGCGAAAAGAAGGTTAATTCGTGACCACCCCCAAAAAATCAAAATTTTGATGAAAATCCTCGAAAAATCAAATTTTTCATATGAAAAACTTAAATTGGCCATATCTCCTTAAATATGCGTCCTAGAGCGAAAAGAAGGTTAATTCGTGACCACCCCCAAAAAATTAAAATTTTGATGAAAATCCTCAAAAAAATCAAATTTTTCATATGAAAAACTTAAATTGGTCATATCTCCTTAAATATGCGTTCTAGATCGAAAAGAAGGTTAATTCGTGACCACCCCCCAAAAATCAAAATTTTAATGAAAATCCTCGAAAAATCTAATTTTTCATATGAAAAACTTAAATTGGCCATATCTCCTTAAATATGCGTCCTAGAGCGAAAAGAAGGTTAATTCGTGACCACCCCCCAAATTTCAAAATTTTGATGAAAATCCTCGAAAAATCAAATTTTTCATATGAAAAACTTAAATTGGCCATATCTCCTTAAATATGCGTCCTAGAGCGAAAAGAAGGTTAATTCGTGACCACCCCTAAAAAATCAAAATTTTGATGAAAATCCTCGAAAAATCAAATTTTTCATATGAAAAACTTAAATTGGCCATATCTCCTTAAATATGCGTCCTAGAGCGAAAAGAAGGTTAATTCGTGACCACCCCCCAAAAATCAAAATTTTGATGAAAATCCTCAAAAAATCTAATTTTTCATATGAAAAACTTAAATTGGCCATATCTCCTTAAATATGCGTCCTAGAGCGAAAAGAAGGTTAATTCGTGACCACCCCAAAAACTCAAAATTTTGATGAAAATCCTCGAAAAATCAAATTTTTCATATGAAAAACTTAAATTGGCCATATCTCCTTAAATATGCGTCCTAGAGCGAAAAGAAGGTTAATTCGTGACCACCCCTAAAAAATCAAAATTTTGATGAAAATCCTCGAAAAATCAAATTTTTCATATGAAAAACTTAAATTGGCCATATCTCCTTAAATATGCGTCCTAGAGCGAAAAGAAGGTTAATTCGTGACCACCCCCAAAAAATCAAAATTTTGATGAAAATCCTCAAAAAATCAAATTTTTTATATGAAAAACTTAAATTGGCCATATCTCCTTAAATATGCGTCCTAGAGCGAAAAGAAGGTTAATTCGTGACCACCCCCCAAAATTCAAAATTTTGATGAAAATCCTCGAAAAATCAAATTGTTCATATGAAAAACTTAAATTGGCCATATCTCCTTAAATATGCGTCCTAGAGCGAAAAGAAGGATAATTCGTGACCACCCCCCAAAAATCAAAATTTTAATGAAACTCCTCAAAAAGTCAAATTTTTCATATGAAAAACTTAAATTGGCCATATCTCCTTAAATATGCGTCCTAGAGCGAAAAGAAGGTTAATTCGTGACCACCCCCCAAATTCAAAATTTTGATGAAAATCCTCAAAAAATCAAATTTTTCATATGAAAAACTTAAATTGGCCATATCTCCTTAAATATGCGTCCTAGAGCGAAAAGAAGGTTAATTCGTGACCACCCCCAAAAAATCAAAATTTTGATGAAAATCCTCGAAAAATCAAATTTTTCATATGAAAAACTTAAATTGGCCATATCTCCTTAAATATGCGTCCTAGAGCGAAAAGAAGGTTAATTCGTGACCACCCCCCAAAAATCAATATTTTAATGAAAATCCTCAAAAAAATCAAATTTTTCATATGAAAAACTTAAATTGGCCATATCTCCTTAAATATGCGTCCTAGAGCGAAAAGAAGGTTAATTCGTGACCACCCCCAAAAAATCAAAATTTTGATGAAAATCCTCAAAAAATCAAATTTTTCATATGAAAAACTTAAATTGGCCATATCTCCTTAAATATGCGTCCTAGAGCGAAAAGAAGGTTAATTCGTGACCACCCCCCAAAAATCAAAATTTTGATGAAAATCCTCAAAAAATCTAATTTTTCATATGAAAAACTTAAATTGGCCATATCTCCTTAAATATGCGTCCTAGAGCGAAAAGAAGGTTAATTCGTGACCACCCCCCAAAAATCAAAATTTTGATGAAAATCCTCAAAAAATCAAATTTTTCATATGAAAAACTTAAATTGGCCATATCTCCTTAAATATGCGTCCTAGAGCGAAAAGAAGGTTAATTCGTGACCACCCCCCAAAATTCAAAATTTTGATGAAAATCCTCGAAAAATCAAATTTTTCATATGAAAAACTTATATTGGCCATATCTCCTTAAATATGCGTCCTAGAGCGAAAAGAAGGTTAATTCGTGACCACCCCCAAAAAATCAAAATTTTGATGAAAATCCTCAAAAAATCAAATTTTTCATATGAAAAACTTAAATTGGCCATATCTCCTTAAATATGCGTCCTAGAGCGAAAAGAAGGTTAATTCGTGACCACCCCCCAAAATTCAAAATTTTGATGAAAATCCTCGAAAAATCAAATTTTTCATATGAAAAACTTAAATTGGCCATATCTCAATAAATATGCGTCCTAGAGCGAAAAGAAGGTTAATTCGTGACCACCCCCCAAATTCAAAATTTTGATGAAAATCCTCAACAAAAAATCAAATTTTTTATATGAAAAACTTAAATTGGCCATATCTCCTTAAATATGCGTCCTAGAGCGAAAAGAAGGTTAATTCGTGACCACCCCCCAAAATTCAAAATTTTGATGAAAATCCTCGAAAAATCAAATTTTTCATATGAAAAACTTAAATTGGCCATATCTCCTTAAATATGCGTCCTAGAGCGAAAAGAAGGTTAATTCGTGACCACCCCCCAAATTCAAAATTTTGATGAAAATCCTCAAAAAATCTAATTTTTCATATGAAAAACTTAAATTGGCCATATCTCCTTAAATATGCGTCCTAGAGCGAAAAGAAGGTTAATTCGTGACCACCCCCCAAAAATCAAAATTTTAATGAAAATCCTCAAAAATCAAATTTTTCATATGAAAAACTTAAATTGGCCATATCTCCTTAAATATGCGTCCTAGAGCGAAAAGAAGGTTAATTCGTGACCACCCCCCAAAATTCAAAATTTTGATGAAAATCCTCGAAAAATCAAATTTTTCATATGAAAAACTTATATTGGCCATATCTCCTTAAATATGCGTCCTAGAGCGAAAAGAAGGTTAATTCGTGACCACCCCCAAAAAATCAAAATTTTGATGAAAATCCTCAAAAAATCAAATTTTTTATATGAAAAACTTAAATTGGCCATATCTCCTTAAATATGCGTCCTAGAGCGAAAAGAAGGTTAATTCGTGACCACCCCCCAAAATTCAAAATTTTGATGAAAATCCTAGAAAAATCAAATTTTTCATATGAAAAACTTAAATTGGCCATATCTCCTTAAATATGCGTCCTAGAGCGAAAAGAAGATTAATTCGTGACCACCCCCAAAAAATCAAAATTTTGATGAAAATCCTCGAAAAATCAAATTTTTCATATGAAAAACTTAAATTGGCCATATCTCCTTAAATATGCGTCCTAGAGCGAAAAGAAGGTTAATTCGTGACCACCCCCAAAAAATTAAAATTTTGATGAAAATCCTCAAAAAAATCTAATTTTTCATATGAAAGACTTAAATTGGCCATATCTCCTTAAATATGCGTCCTAGAGCGAAAAGAAGGTTAATTCGTGACCACCCCCCAAATTCAAAATTTTGATGAAAATCCTCAAAAAATCTAATTTTTCATATGAAAAACTTAAATTGGCCATATCTCCTTAAATATGCGTCCTAGAGCGAAAAGAAGGTTAATTCGTGACCACCCCCCAAAAATCAAAATTTTGATGAAAATCCTCAAAAAATCAAATTTTTCATATGAAAAACTTAAATTGGCCATATCTCCTTAAATATGCGTCCTAGAGCGAAAAGAAGGTTAATTCGTGACCACCCCCCAAAATTCAAAATTTTGATGAAAATCCTCGAAAAATCAAATTTTTTATATGAAAAACTTATATTGGCCATATCTCCTTAAATATGCGTCCTAGAGCGAAAAGAAGGTTAATTCGTGACCACCCCCAAAAAATCAAAATTTTGATGAAAATCCTCAAAAAATTAAATTTTTTATATGAAAAACTTAAATTGGCCATATCTCCTTAAATATGCGTCCTAGAGCGAAAAGAAGGTTAATTCGTGACCACCCCCCAAAATTCAAAATTTTGATGAAAATCCTCGAAAAATCAATTTTTTCATATGAAAAACTTAAATTGGCCATATCTCCTTAAATATGCGTCCTAGAGCGAAGAGAAGGTTAATTCGTGACCACCCTCCAAAATTCAAAATTTTGATGAAAATCCTCAAAAAATCTAATTTTTCATATGAAAAACTTAAATTGGCCATATCTCCTTAAATATGCGTCCTAGAGCGAAAAGAAGGTTAATTCGTGACCACCCCCCAAAAATCAAAATTTTGATGAAAATCCTCAAAAAATCAAATTTTTCATATGAAAAACTTAAATTGGCCATATCTCCTTAAATATGTGTCCTAGAGCGAAAAGAAGGTTAATTCGTGACCACCCCCCAAAATTCAAAATTTTGATGAAAATCCTCGAAAAATCAAATTTTTCATATGAAAAACTTAAATTGGCCATATCTCCTTAAATATGCGTCCTAGAGCGAAAAGAAGGTTAATTCGTGACCACCCCCCAAATTCAAAATTTTGATGAAAATCCTCAAAAAATCAAATTTTTCATATGAAAAACTTAAATTGGCCATATCTCCTTAAATATGCGTCCTAGAGCGAAAAGAAGGTTAATTCGTGACCACCCCCAAAAAATCAAAATTTTGATGAAAATCCTCAAAAAAATCTAATTTTTCATATGAAAAACTTAAATTGGCCATATCTCCTTAAATATGCGTCCTAAAGCGAAAAGAAGGTTAATTCGTGACCACCCCCCAAAACTCAAAATTTTGATGAAAATCCTCGAAAAATCAAATTTTTCATATGAAAAACTTAAATTGGCCATATCTCCTTAAATATGCGTCCTAGAGCGAAAAGAAGGTTAATTCGTGACCACCCCCAAAAAATCAAAATTTTGATGAAAATCCTCAAAAAAAAATCAAATTTTTTATATGAAAAACTTAAATTGGCCATATCTCCTTAAATATGCGTCCTAGAGCGAAAAGAAGGTTAATTCGTGACCACCCCCCAAAATTCAAAATTTTGATGAAAATCCTCGAAAAATCAAATTTTTCATATGAAAAACTTAAATTGGCCGTATCTCCTTAAATATGCGTCCTAGAGCGAAAAGAAGGTTAATTCGTGACCACCCCCCAAAATTCAAAATTTTGATGAAAATCCTCGAAAAATCAAATTTTTCATATGAAAAACTTAAATTGGCCATATCTCCTTAAATATGCGTCCTAGAGCGAAAAGAAGGTTAATTCGTGACCACCCCCCAAAATTCAAAATTTTGATGAAAATCCTCGACAAATCAAATTTTTCATATGAAAAACTTAAATTGGCCATATCTCCTTAAATATGCGTCCTAGAGCGAAAAGAAGGTTAATTCGTGACCACCCCCCAAATTCAAAATTTTGATGAAAATCCTCAAAAAATCTAATTTTTCATATGAAAAACTTAAATTGGCCATATCTCCTTAAATATGCGTCCTAGAGCGAAAAGAAGGTTAATTCGTGACCACCCCCCAAAATTCAAAATTTTGATGAAAATCCTCGAAAAATCAAATTTTTCATATGAAAAACTTATATTGGCCATATCTCCTTAAATATGCGTCCTAGAGCGAAAAGAAGGTTAATTCGTGACCACCCCCAAAAAATCAAAATTTTGATGAAAATCCTCAAAAAATCAAATTTTTTATATGAAAAACTTAAATTGGCCATATCTCCTTAAATATGCGTCCTAGAGCGAAAAGAAGGTTAATTCGTGACCACCCCCAAAAAATCAAAATTTTGATGAAAATCCTCGAAAAATCAAATTTTTCATATGAAAAACTTAAATTGGCCATATCTCCTTAAATATGCGTCCTAGAGCGAAAAGAAGGTTAATTCGTGACCACCCCCAAAAAATTAAAATTTTGATGAAAATCCTCAAAAAAATCTAATTTTTCATATGAAAAACTTAAATTGGCCATATCTCCTTAAATATGCGTCCTAGAGCGAAAAGAAGGTTAATTCGTGACCACCCCCCAAATTCAAAATTTTGATGAAAATCCTCAAAAAATCTAATTTTTCATATGAAAAACTTAAATTGGCCATATCTCCTTAAATATGCGTCCTAGAGCGAAAAGAAGGTTAATTCGTGACCACCCCCCAAAAATCAAAATTTTAATGAAAATCCTCAAAAAATCAAATTTTTCATATGAAAAACTTAAATTGGCCATATCTCCTTAAATATGCGTCCTAGAGCGAAAAGAAGGTTAATTCGTGACCACCCCCCAAAATTCAAAATTTTGATGAAAATCCTCGAAAAATCAAATTTTTCATATGAAAAACTTATATTGGCCATATCTCCTTAAATATGCGTCCTAGAGCGAAAAGAAGGTTAATTCGTGACCACCCCCAAAAAATCAAAATTTTGATGAAAATCCTCAAAAAATTAAATTTTTCATATGAAAAACTTAAATTGGCCATATCTCCTTAAATATGCGTCCTAGAGCGAAAAGAAGGTTAATTCGTGACCACCCCCCAAAATTCAAAATTTTGATGAAAATCCTAGAAAAATCAAATTTTTCATATGAAAAACTTAAATTGGCCATATCTCCTTAAATATGCGTCCTAGAGCGAAAAGAAGATTAATTCGTGACCACCCCCAAAAAATCAAAATTTTGATGAAAATCCTCGAAAAATCAAATTTTTCATATGAAAAACTTAAATTGGCCATATCTCCTTAAATATGCGTCCTAGAGCGAAAAGAAGGTTAATTCGTGACCACCCCCAAAAAATTAAAATTTTGATGAAAATCCTCAAAAAAATCTAATTTTTCATATGAAAGACTTAAATTGGCCATATCTCCTTAAATATGCGTCCTAGAGCGAAAAGAAGGTTAATTCGTGACCACCCCCCAAATTCAAAATTTTGATGAAAATCCTCAAAAAATCTAATTTTTCATATGAAAAACTTAAATTGGCCATATCTCCTTAAATATGCGTCCTAGAGCGAAAAGAAGGTTAATTCGTGACCACCCCCCAAAAATCAAAATTTTGATGAAAATCCTCAAAAAATCAAATTTTTCATATGAAAAACTTAAATTGGCCATATCTCCTTAAATATGCGTCCTAGAGCGAAAAGAAGGTTAATTCGTGACCACCCCCCAAAATTCAAAATTTTGATGAAAATCCTCGAAAAATCAAATTTTTTATATGAAAAACTTATATTGGCCATATCTCCTTAAATATGCGTCCTAGAGCGAAAAGAAGGTTAATTCGTGACCACCCCCAAAAAATCAAAATTTTGATGAAAATCCTCAAAAAATTAAATTTTTTATATGAAAAACTTAAATTGGCCATATCTCCTTAACTATGCGTCCTAGAGCGAAAAGAAGGTTAATTCGTGACCACCCCCCAAAATTCAAAATTTTGATGAAAATCCTCGAAAAATCAATTTTTTCATATGAAAAACTTAAATTGGCCATATCTCCTTAAATATGCGTCCTAGAGCGAAGAGAAGGTTAATTCGTGACCACCCTCCAAAATTCAAAATTTTGATGAAAATCCTCAAAAAATCTAATTTTTCATATGAAAAACTTAAATTGGCCATATCTCCTTAAATATGCGTCCTAGAGCGAAAAGAAGGTTAATTCGTGACCACCCCCCAAAACTCAAAATTTTGATGAAAATCCTCGAAAAATCAAATTTTTCATATGAAAAACTTAAATTGGCCATATCTCCTTAAATATGCGTCCTAGAGCGAAAAGAAGGTTAATTCGTGACCACCCCCCAAATTCAAACTTTTGATGAAAATCCTCAAAAAAATCTAATTTTTCATATGAAAAACTTAAATTGGCCATATCTCCTTAAATATGCGTCCTAGAGCGAAAAGAAGGTTAATTCGTGACCACCCCCAAAAAATCAAAATTTTGATTAAAATCCTCAAAAAATCAAATTTTTTATATGAAAAACTTAAATTGGCCATATCTCCTTAAATATGCGGCCTAGAGCGAAAAGAAGGTTAATTCGTGACCACCCCCCAAAATTCAAAAATTTTATGAAAATCCTCGAAAAATCAAATTTTTCATATGAAAAACTTAAATTGGCCATATCTCCTTAAATATGCGTCCTAGAGCGAAAAGAAGGTTAATTCGTGACCACCCCCCAAATTCAAAATTTTGATGAAAATCCTCAAAAAATATAATTTTTCATATGAAAAACTTAAATTGGCCATATCTCCTTAAATATGCGTCCTAGAGCGAAAAGAAGGTTAATTCGTGACCACCCCCCAAAAATCAAAATTTTGATGAAAATCCTCAAAAAATCAAATTTTTCATATGAAAAACTTAAATTGGCCATATCTCCTTAAATATGTGTCCTAGAGCGAAAAGAAGGTTAATTCGTGACCACCCCCCAAAATTCAAAATTTTGATGAAAATCCTCGAAAAATCAAATTTTTCATATGAAAAACTTAAATTGGCCATATCTCCTTAAATATGCGTCCTAGAGCGAAAAGAAGGTTAATTCGTGACCACCCCCCAAATTCAAAATTTTGATGAAAATCCTCAAAAAATCAAATTTTTCATATGAAAAACTTAAATTGGCCATATCTCCTTAAATATGCGTCCTAGAGCGAAAAGAAGGTTAATTCGTGACCACCCCCAAAAAATCAAAATTTTGATGAAAATCCTCAAAAAAATCTAATTTTTCATATGAAAAACTTAAATTGGCCATATCTCCTTAAATATGCGTCCTA
Organism: Haematobia irritans; assembly: GCF_050003625.1. NCBI lineage: Eukaryota > Metazoa > Arthropoda > Insecta > Diptera > Muscidae > Haematobia > Haematobia irritans. The sequence continues at coordinate 143,383,689 of NC_134398.1, read as the reverse complement.
AAGCGAAAAGAAGGTTAATTCGTGACCACCCCCCAAAACTCAAAATTTTGATGAAAATCCTCGAAAAATCAAATTTTTCATATGAAAAACTTAAATTGGCCATATCTCCTTAAATATGCGTCCTAGAGCGAAAAGAAGGTTAATTCGTGACCACCCCCAAAAAATCAAAATTTTGATGAAAATCCTCAAAAAAAAATCAAATTTTTTATATGAAAAACTTAAATTGGCCATATCTCCTTAAATATGCGTCCTAGAGCGAAAAGAAGGTTAATTCGTGACCACCCCCCAAAATTCAAAATTTTGATGAAAATCCTCGAAAAATCAAATTTTTCATATGAAAAACATAAATTGGCCGTATCTCCTTAAATATGCGTCCTAGAGCGAAAAGAAGGTTAATTCGTGACCACCCCCCAAAATTCAAAATTTTGATGAAAATCCTCGAAAAATCAAATTTTTCATATGAAAAACTTAAATTGGCCATATCTCCTTAAATATGCGTCCTAGAGCGAAAAGAAGGTTAATTCGTGACCACCCCCCAAAATTCAAAATTTTGATGAAAATCCTCGACAAATCAAATTTTTCATATGAAAAACTTAAATTGGCCATATCTCCTTAAATATGCGTCCTAGAGCGAAAAGAAGGTTAATTCGTGACCACCCCCCAAATTCAAAATTTTGATGAAAATCCTCAAAAAATCTAATTTTTCATATGAAAAACTTAAATTGGCCATATCTCCTTAAATATGCGTCCTAGAGCGAAAAGAAGGTTAATTCGTGACCACCCCCCAAAATTCAAAATTTTGATGAAAATCCTCGAAAAATCAAATTTTTCATATGAAAAACTTATATTGGCCATATCTCCTTAAATATGCGTCCTAGAGCGAAAAGAAGGTTAATTCGTGACCACCCCCAAAAAATCAAAATTTTGATGAAAATCCTCAAAAAATCAAATTTTTTATATGAAAAACTTAAATTGGCCATATCTCCTTAAATATGCGTCCTAGAGCGAAAAGAAGGTTAATTCGTGACCACCCCCAAAAAATCAAAATTTTGATGAAAATCCTCGAAAAATCAAATTTTTCATATGAAAAACTTAAATTGGCCATATCTCCTTAAATATGCGTCCTAGAGCGAAAAGAAGGTTAATTCGTGACCACCCCCAAAAAATTAAAATTTTGATGAAAATCCTCAAAAAAATCTAATTTTTCATATGAAAAACTTAAATTGGCCATATCTCCTTAAATATGCGTCCTAGAGCGAAAAGAAGGTTAATTCGTGACCACCCCCCAAATTCAAAATTTTGATGAAAATCCTCAAAAAATCTAATTTTTCATATGAAAAACTTAAATTGGCCATATCTCCTTAAATATGCGTCCTAGAGCGAAAAGAAGGTTAATTCGTGACCACCCCCCAAAAATCAAAATTTTAATGAAAATCCTCAAAAAATCAAATTTTTCATATGAAAAACTTAAATTGGCCATATCTCCTTAAATATGCGTCCTAGAGCGAAAAGAAGGTTAATTCGTGACCACCCCCCAAAATTCAAAATTTTGATGAAAATCCTCGAAAAATCAAATTTTTTATATGAAAAACTTATATTGGCCATATCTCCTTAAATATGCGTCCTAGAGCGAAAAGAAGGTTAATTCGTGACCACCCCCAAAAAATCAAAATTTTGATGAAAATCCTCAAAAAATTAAATTTTTCATATGAAAAACTTAAATTGGCCATATCTCCTTAAATATGCGTCCTAGAGCGAAAAGAAGGTTAATTCGTGACCACCCCCCAAAATTCAAAATTTTGATGAAAATCCTCGAAAAATCAATTTTTTCATATGAAAAACTTAAATTGGCCATATCTCCTTAAACATGCGTCCTAGAGCGACAAGAAGGTTAATTCGTGACCACCCTCCAAAATTCAAAATTTTGATGAAAATCCTCAAAAAATCAAATTTTTCATATGAAAAACTTAAATTGGCCATATCTCCTTAAATATGCGTCCTAGAGCGAAAAGAAGGTTAATTCGTGACCACCCCCCAAAAATCAAAATTTTAATGAAAATCCTCAACAAAATCAAATTTTTCATATGAAAAACTTAAATTGGCCATATCTCCTTAAATATGCGTCCTAGAGCGAAAAGAAGGTTAATTCGTGAGCACCCCCAAAAAATCAAAATTTTGATGAAAATCCTCGAAAAATCAAATTTTTCATATGAAAAACTTAAATTGGCCATATCTCCTTAAATATGCGTCCTAGAGCGAAAAGAAGGTTAATTCGTGACCACCCCCAAAAAATTAAAATTTTGATGAAAATCCTCAAAAAAATCAAATTTTTCATATGAAAAACTTAAATTGGCCATATCTCCTTAAATATGCGTCCTAGAGCGAAAAGAAGGTTAATTCGTGACCACCCCCCAAAACTCAAAATTTTGATGAAAATCCTCGAAAAATCAAATTGTTCATATAAAAAACTTAAATTGGCCATATCTCCTTAAATATGCGTCCTAGAGCGAAAAGAAGGTTAATTCGTGACCACCCCCAAAATTCAAAATTTTGATGAAAATCCTCGAAAAATCAAATTTTTCATATGAAAAACTTAGGTTAGGTTAGGTTAGGTTAAAGTGGCAGCCCGATTAAGATTCAGGCTCACTTAGACTATTCAGTCCATTGTGATACCACATTAACTAAAAGTACCTATTACATATGGGCACTTCTAGTTTTAACCGCTGAACCTTCTTGATTATTTTTCTTTGTTGAACCAACCAGATTGTTCCAAAAACAGTAGCAGACTGCTTAAGTTAACGTTTTCCAGATCCGCCAGTAATCTGAAGCTATATGCTCCTAAAAGTTGCTTGCGCTTTACACAAAATGCAGGACACTCACACAAGAGGTGTTTAATTGATTCTTTTTCCTCCGCATCATGACAGCTCATACAATAGTCATTATACTTCGCGCCAATAGTTTTTGCAAAATCGCCTATCAGGCAGCGACCCGTTATAGCAGATATCAGGAGTGATATCTGACGTCTCGAGAACATTAGCATATCTAGTGTGCGGTTTAAGTTGAAATGGGGCCATATTTGCTTGGTGTCGTTACAACCCTTGCAATTCTCCCATCGAACATTTGCCATCATAACAGCCTTCTCACGCAGCATGAGCTTGCAGGTAGCTAGGGGCATACCAACAAATTCTAGTTCCCCTGGAATATGTAAGGTAGTCCCTAGCCTTGCCAACTCATCCGCTTCGCAGTTCCCCGGTATGTTCCTATGGCCAGGCACCCATATTAGGTGAATATTGTACTGCTCAGCCATCTCATTGAGAGATTTGCGGCAGTCGATGGCCGTTTTCGAGTTGAGGAACACAGAGTCCAAGGATTTTATTGCAGGTTGACTGTCTGAGTATATATTAATGCCCACATTTTTTGGAACATTACTTCTCAGCCAATTCGCCACCTCTCTTATTGCTAATATTTCAGCCTGAAAAACACTACAGTGATTAGGTAATCTTTTCGCTATTCGAAGTTCCAGATCATTAGAATATACTCCGAACCCCACTTGTCCATCCAATTTGGAGCCATCAGTGTAGAAATCTATATATTCTTTATTCCCCGGGGTCTGTGTGCACCACGCCTCACTGTTGGGGATTAGAGTCTCAAACTTTTTGTCGAAAAGTGGACTCGCCAAAGTGTAATCCACTACGTTAGGCACATCTGGCATTGTTTTGAGGACAGAACTGTGACCGTAACCTTTTTCCGACCACAGCGATAGTTCGCGCAACGATAGTTCGAAAAACTTAAATTGGCCATATCTCCTTAAATATGCGTCCTAGAGCGAAAAGAAGGTTAATTCGTGACCACCCCCCAAAATTCAAAATTTTGATGAAAATCCTCGAAAAATCAAATTTTTCATATGAAAAACTTAAATTGGCCATATCTTCTTAAATATGCGTCCTAGAGCGAAAAGAAGGTTAATTCGTGACCACCCCCCAAAATTCAAAATTTTGATGAAAATCCTCGAAAAATCAAATTTTTCATATGAAAAACTTAAATTGGCCATATCTCCTTAAATATGCGTCCTAGAGCGAAAAGAAGGTTAATTCGTGACCACCCTCCAAAATTCAAAATTTTGATGAAAATCCTCGAAAAATCAAATTTTTCATATGAAAAACTTAAATTGGCCATATCTCCTTAAATATGCGTCCTAGAGCGAAAAGAAGGTTAATTCGTGACCACCCCCCAAAATTCAAAATTTTGATGAAAATCCTCGAAAAATCAAATTTTTCATATGAAAAACTTATATTGGCCATATCTCCTTAAATATGCGTCCTAGAGCGAAAAGAAAGTTAATTCGTGACCACCCCCAAAAAATCAAAATTTTGATGAAAATCCTCAAAAAATCAAATTTTTTATATGAAAAACTTAAATTGGCCATATCTCCTTAAATATGCGTCCTAGAGCGAAAAGAAGGTTAATTCGTGACCACCCCCCAAAATTCAAAATTTTGATGAAAATCCTCGAAAAATCAAATTTTTCATATGAAAAACTTAAATTGGCCATATCTCCTTAAATATGCGTCCTAGAGCGAAAAGAAGGTTAATTCGTGACCACCCTCCAAAATTCAAAATTTTGATGAAAATCCTCGAAAAATCAAATTTTTCATATGAAAAACTTAAATTGGCCATATCTCCTTAAATATGCGTCCTAGAGCGAAAAGAAGGTTAATTCGTGACCACCCCCCAAAAATCAAAATTTTAATGAAAATCCTCAAAAAAATCAAATTTTTCATATGAAAAACTTAAATTGGCCATATCTCCTTAAATATGCGTCCTAGAGCGAAAAGAAGGTTAATTCGTGACCACCCCCAAAAAATTAAAATTTTGATGAAAATCCTCAAAAAAATCAAATTTTTCATATGAAAAACTTAATTTGGCCATATCTCCTTAAATATGCGTCCTAGATCGAAAAGAAGGTTAATTCGTGACCACCCCCCAAAAATCAAAATTTTAATGAAAATCCTCAAAAAATCAAATTTTTCATATGAAAAACTTAAATTGGCCATATCTCCTTAAATATGCGTCCTAGAGCGAAAAGAAGGTTAATTCGTGACCACCCCCAAAAAATCAAAATGTTGATGAAAATCTTCAAAAAAATCAAATTTTTCATATGAAAAACTTAAATTGGCCATATCTCCTTAAATATGCGCCCTAGAGCGAAAAGAAGGTTAATTCGTGACCACCCCCCAAAAATCAAAATTTTGATGAAAATCCTCAAAAAATCAAATTTTTCATATGAAAAACTTAAATTGGCCATATCTCCTTAAATATGCGTCCTAGAGCGAAAAGAAGGTTAATTCGTGACCACCCCCCAAAATTCAAAATTTTGATGAAAATCCTCGAAAAATCAAATTTTTCATATGAAAAACATAAATTGGCCGTATCTCCTTAAATATGCGTCCTAGAGCGAAAAGAAGGTTAATTCGTGACCACCCCCCAAAATTCAAAATTTTGATGAAAATCCTCGAAAAATCAAATTTTTCATATGAAAAACTTAAATTGGCCATATCTCCTTAAATATGCGTCCTAGAGCGAAAAGAAGGTTAATTCGTGACCACCCCCCAAAATTCAAAATTTTGATGAAAATCCTCGACAAATCAAATTTTTCATATGAAAAACTTAAATTGGCCATATCTCCTTAAATATGCGTCCTAGAGCGAAAAGAAGGTTAATTCGTGACCACCCCCCAAATTCAAAATTTTGATGAAAATCCTCAAAAAATCTAATTTTTCATATGAAAAACTTAAATTGGCCATATCTCCTTAAATATGCGTCCTAGAGCGAAAAGAAGGTTAATTCGTGACCACCCCCCAAAATTCAAAATTTTGATGAAAATCCTCGAAAAATCAAATTTTTCATATGAAAAACTTATATTGGCCATATCTCCTTAAATATGCGTCCTAGAGCGAAAAGAAGGTTAATTCGTGACCACCCCCAAAAAATCAAAATTTTGATGAAAATCCTCAAAAAATCAAATTTTTTATATGAAAAACTTAAATTGGCCATATCTCCTTAAATATGCGTCCTAGAGCGAAAAGAAGGTTAATTCGTGACCACCCCCAAAAAATCAAAATTTTGATGAAAATCCTCGAAAAATCAAATTTTTCATATGAAAAACTTAAATTGGCCATATCTCCTTAAATATGCGTCCTAGAGCGAAAAGAAGGTTAATTCGTGACCACCCCCAAAAAATTAAAATTTTGATGAAAATCCTCAAAAAAATCTAATTTTTCATATGAAAAACTTAAATTGGCCATATCTCCTTAAATATGCGTCCTAGAGCGAAAAGAAGGTTAATTCGTGACCACCCCCCAAATTCAAAATTTTGATGAAAATCCTCAAAAAATCTAATTTTTCATATGAAAAACTTAAATTGGCCATATCTCCTTAAATATGCGTCCTAGAGCGAAAAGAAGGTTAATTCGTGACCACCCCCCAAAAATCAAAATTTTAATGAAAATCCTCAAAAAATCAAATTTTTCATATGAAAAACTTAAATTGGCCATATCTCCTTAAATATGCGTCCTAGAGCGAAAAGAAGGTTAATTCGTGACCACCCCCCAAAATTCAAAATTTTGATGAAAATCCTCGAAAAATCAAATTTTTTATATGAAAAACTTATATTGGCCATATCTCCTTAAATATGCGTCCTAGAGCGAAAAGAAGGTTAATTCGTGACCACCCCCAAAAAATCAAAATTTTGATGAAAATCCTCAAAAAATTAAATTTTTCATATGAAAAACTTAAATTGGCCATATCTCCTTAAATATGCGTCCTAGAGCGAAAAGAAGGTTAATTCGTGACCACCCCCCAAAATTCAAAATTTTGATGAAAATCCTCGAAAAATCAATTTTTTCATATGAAAAACTTAAATTGGCCATATCTCCTTAAACATGCGTCCTAGAGCGACAAGAAGGTTAATTCGTGACCACCCTCCAAAATTCAAAATTTTGATGAAAATCCTCAAAAAATCAAATTTTTCATATGAAAAACTTAAATTGGCCATATCTCCTTAAATATGCGTCCTAGAGCGAAAAGAAGGTTAATTCGTGACCACCCCCCAAAAATCAAAATTTTAATGAAAATCCTCAACAAAATCAAATTTTTCATATGAAAAACTTAAATTGGCCATATCTCCTTAAATATGCGTCCTAGAGCGAAAAGAAGGTTAATTCGTGAGCACCCCCAAAAAATCAAAATTTTGATGAAAATCCTCGAAAAATCAAATTTTTCATATGAAAAACTTAAATTGGCCATATCTCCTTAAATATGCGTCCTAGAGCGAAAAGAAGGTTAATTCGTGACCACCCCCAAAAAATTAAAATTTTGATGAAAATCCTCAAAAAAATCAAATTTTTCATATGAAAAACTTAAATTGGCCATATCTCCTTAAATATGCGTCCTAGAGCGAAAAGAAGGTTAATTCGTGACCACCCCCCAAAACTCAAAATTTTGATGAAAATCCTCGAAAAATCAAATTGTTCATATAAAAAACTTAAATTGGCCATATCTCCTTAAATATGCGTCCTAGAGCGAAAAGAAGGTTAATTCGTGACCACCCCCAAAATTCAAAATTTTGATGAAAATCCTCGAAAAATCAAATTTTTCATATGAAAAACTTAGGTTAGGTTAGGTTAGGTTAAAGTGGCAGCCCGATTAAGATTCAGGCTCACTTAGACTATTCAGTCCATTGTGATACCACATTAACTAAAAGTACCTATTACATATGGGCACTTCTAGTTTTAACCGCTGAACCTTCTTGATTATTTTTCTTTGTTGAACCAACCAGATTGTTCCAAAAACAGTAGCAGACTGCTTAAGTTAACGTTTTCCAGATCCGCCAGTAATCTGAAGCTATATGCTCCTAAAAGTTGCTTGCGCTTTACACAAAATGCAGGACACTCACACAAGAGGTGTTTAATTGATTCTTTTTCCTCCGCATCATGACAGCTCATACAATAGTCATTATACTTCGCGCCAATAGTTTTTGCAAAATCGCCTATCAGGCAGCGACCCGTTATAGCAGATATCAGGAGTGATATCTGACGTCTCGAGAACATTAGCATATCTAGTGTGCGGTTTAAGTTGAAATGGGGCCATATTTGCTTGGTGTCGTTACAACCCTTGCAATTCTCCCATCGAACATTTGCCATCATAACAGCCTTCTCACGCAGCATGAGCTTGCAGGTAGCTAGGGGCATACCAACAAATTCTAGTTCCCCTGGAATATGTAAGGTAGTCCCTAGCCTTGCCAACTCATCCGCTTCGCAGTTCCCCGGTATGTTCCTATGGCCAGGCACCCATATTAGGTGAATATTGTACTGCTCAGCCATCTCATTGAGAGATTTGCGGCAGTCGATGGCCGTTTTCGAGTTGAGGAACACAGAGTCCAAGGATTTTATTGCAGGTTGACTGTCTGAGTATATATTAATGCCCACATTTTTTGGAACATTACTTCTCAGCCAATTCGCCACCTCTCTTATTGCTAATATTTCAGCCTGAAAAACACTACAGTGATTAGGTAATCTTTTCGCTATTCGAAGTTCCAGATCATTAGAATATACTCCGAACCCCACTTGTCCATCCAATTTGGAGCCATCAGTGTAGAAATCTATATATTCTTTATTCCCCGGGGTCTGTGTGCACCACGCCTCACTGTTGGGGATTAGAGTCTCAAACTTTTTGTCGAAAAGTGGACTCGCCAAAGTGTAATCCACTACGTTAGGCACATCTGGCATTGTTTTGAGGACAGAACTGTGACCGTAACCTTTTTCCGACCACAGCGATAGTTCGCGCAACGATAGTTCGAAAAACTTAAATTGGCCATATCTCCTTAAATATGCGTCCTAGAGCGAAAAGAAGGTTAATTCGTGACCACCCCCCAAAATTCAAAATTTTGATGAAAATCCTCGAAAAATCAAATTTTTCATATGAAAAACTTAAATTGGCCATATCTTCTTAAATATGCGTCCTAGAGCGAAAAGAAGGTTAATTCGTGACCACCCCCCAAAATTCAAAATTTTGATGAAAATCCTCGAAAAATCAAATTTTTCATATGAAAAACTTAAATTGGCCATATCTCCTTAAATATGCGTCCTAGAGCGAAAAGAAGGTTAATTCGTGACCACCCTCCAAAATTCAAAATTTTGATGAAAATCCTCGAAAAATCAAATTTTTCATATGAAAAACTTAAATTGGCCATATCTCCTTAAATATGCGTCCTAGAGCGAAAAGAAGGTTAATTCGTGACCACCCCCCAAAATTCAAAATTTTGATGAAAATCCTCGAAAAATCAAATTTTTCATATGAAAAACTTATATTGGCCATATCTCCTTAAATATGCGTCCTAGAGCGAAAAGAAAGTTAATTCGTGACCACCCCCAAAAAATCAAAATTTTGATGAAAATCCTCAAAAAATCAAATTTTTTATATGAAAAACTTAAATTGGCCATATCTCCTTAAATATGCGTCCTAGAGCGAAAAGAAGGTTAATTCGTGACCACCCCCCAAAATTCAAAATTTTGATGAAAATCCTCGAAAAATCAAATTTTTCATATGAAAAACTTAAATTGGCCATATCTCCTTAAATATGCGTCCTAGAGCGAAAAGAAGGTTAATTCGTGACCACCCTCCAAAATTCAAAATTTTGATGAAAATCCTCGAAAAATCAAATTTTTCATATGAAAAACTTAAATTGGCCATATCTCCTTAAATATGCGTCCTAGAGCGAAAAGAAGGTTAATTCGTGACCACCCCCCAAAAATCAAAATTTTAATGAAAATCCTCAAAAAAATCAAATTTTTCATATGAAAAACTTAAATTGGCCATATCTCCTTAAATATGCGTCCTAGAGCGAAAAGAAGGTTAATTCGTGACCACCCCCAAAAAATTAAAATTTTGATGAAAATCCTCAAAAAAATCAAATTTTTCATATGAAAAACTTAATTTGGCCATATCTCCTTAAATATGCGTCCTAGATCGAAAAGAAGGTTAATTCGTGACCACCCCCCAAAAATCAAAATTTTAATGAAAATCCTCAAAAAATCAAATTTTTCATATGAAAAACTTAAATTGGCCATATCTCCTTAAATATGCGTCCTAGAGCGAAAAGAAGGTTAATTCGTGACCACCCCCAAAAAATCAAAATGTTGATGAAAATCTTCAAAAAAATCAAATTTTTCATATGAAAAACTTAAATTGGCCATATCTCCTTAAATATGCGCCCTAGAGCGAAAAGAAGGTTAATTCGTGACCACCCCCCAAAAATCAAAATTTTGATGAAAATCCTCAAAAAATCAAATTTTTCATATGAAAAACTTAAATTGGCCATATCTCCTTAAATATGCGTCCTAGAGCGAAAAGAAGGTTAATTCGTGACCACCCCCCAAAAATCAAAATTTTGATGAAAATCCTCAAAAAATCAAATTTTTCATATGAAAAACTTAAATTGGCCATATCTCCTTAAATATGCGTCCTAGAGCGAAAAGAAGGTTAATTCGTGACCACCCCCCAAAACTCAAAATTTTGATGAAAATCCTCGAAAAATCAAATTTTTCATATGAAAAACTTAAATTGGCCATATCTCCTTAAAAAATCAAAATTTTGATGAAAATCCTCAAAAAATCAAATTTTTTATATGAAAAACTTAAATTGGCCATATCTCCTTAAATATGCATCCTAGAGCGAAAAGAAGGTTACTTCGTGACCACCCCTAAAAAATCAAAATTTTGATGAAAATCCTCGAAAAATCAAAATTTTCATATGAAAAACTTAAATTGGCCATACTCTTTAAATATGCGTCCTAGAGCGAAAAGAAGGTTAATTCGTGACCACCCCCAAAAAATCAAACATTTGATGAAAATCCTCAAAAAATCAAATTTTTTATATGAAAAACTTAAATTGGCCATATCTCCTTAAATATGCGTCCTAGAGCGAAAAGAAGGTTAATTCGTGACCACCCCCCAACATTCAAAATTTTGATGAAAATCCTCGAAAAATCAAATTTTTCATATGAAAAACTTAAATTGGCCATATCTCCTTAAATATGCGTCCTAGAGCGAAAAGAAGGTTAATTCGTGACCACCCCCCAAAAATCAAAATTTTAATGAAACTCCTCAAAAAATCAAATTTTTCATATGAAAAACTTAAATTGGCCATATCTCCTTAAATATGCATCCTAGAGCGAAAAGAAGGTTAATTCGTGATCACCCCTAAAAAATCAAAATTTTGATGAAAATCCTAGAAAAATCAAATTTTTCATATGAAAAACTTAAATTGGCCATACTCCTTAAATATGCGTCCTAGAGCGAAAAGAAGGTTAATTCGTGACCACCCCCAAAAAATCAAAATTTTGATGAAAATCCTCAAAAAATCAAATTTTTTATATGAAAAACTTAAATTGGCCATATCTCCTTAAATATGCGTCCTAGAGCGAAAAGAAGGTTAATTCGTGACCCCCCCCCAAATTCAAAATTTTGATTAAAATCCTCAAAAAATCAAAGTTTTCATATGAAAAACTTAAATTGGCCATATCTCCTTAAATATGCGTCCTAGAGCGAAAAGAAGGTTAATTCGTGACCACCCCCAAAAAATCAAAATTTTGATGAAAATCCTCGAAAAATCAAATTTTTCATATGAAAAACTTAAATTGGCCATATCTCCTTAAATATGCGTCCTAGAGCGAAAAGAAGGTTAATTCGTGACCACCCCCCAAAAATCAAAATTTTAATGAAAATCCTCAAAAAATCTAATTTTTCATATGAAAAACTTAAATTGGCCATATCTCCTTAAATATGCGTCCTAGAGCGAAAAGAAGGTTAATTCGTGACCACCCTCCAAAATTCAAAATTTTGATGAAAATCCTCGAAAAATCAAATTTTTCATATGAAAAACTTAAATTGGCCATATCTCCTTAAATATGCGTCCTAGAGCGAAAAGAAGGTTAATTCGTGACCACCCCCAAAAAATCAAAATTTTGATGAAAATCCTCGAAAAATCAAATTTTTCATATGAAAAACTTAAATTGGCCATATCTCCTTAAATATGCGTTCTAGATCGAAAAGAAGGTTAATTCGTGACCACCCCCCAAAAATCAAAATTTTAATGAAACTCCTCAAAAAATCAAATTTTTCATATGAAAAACTTAAATTGGCCATATCTCCTTAAATATGCGTCCTAGAGCGAAAAGAAGGTTAATTCGTGACCACCCCCCAAATTCAAAATTTTGATGAAAATCCTCCAAAAATCAAATTTTTCATATGAAAAACTTAAATTGGCCATATCTCCTTAAATATGCGTCCTAGAGCGAAAAGAAGGTTAATTCGTGACCACCCTCCAAAATTCAAAACTTTGATGAAAATCCTCGAAAAATCAAATTTTTCATATGAAAAACTTAAATTGGCCATATCTCCTTAAATATGCGTCCTAGAGCGAAAAGAAGGTTAATTCGTGACCACCCTCCAAAATTCAAAACTTTGATGAAAATCCTCGAAAAATCAAATTTTTCATATGAAAAACTTAAATTGGCCATATCTCCTTAAATATGCGTCCTAGAGCGAAAAGAAGGTTAATTCGTGACCACCCCCAAAAAATCAAAATTTTGATGAAAATCCTCAAACAATCAAATTTTTTATATGAAAAACTTAAAATGGCCATATCTCCTTAAATATGCGGCCTAGAACGAAAAGAAGGTTAATTCGTGACCACCCCCCAAAATTCAAAATTTTGATGAAAATCCTCGAAAAATCAAATTTTTCATATGAAAAACTTAAATTGGCCATATCTCCTTAAATATGCGTCCTAGAGCGAAAAGAAGGTTAATTCGTGACCACCCCCCAAATTCAAAATTTTGATGAAAATCCTCAAAAAATCAAAATTTTTCATATGAAAAACTTAAATTGGCCATATCTCCTTAAATATGCGTCCTAGAGCGAAAAGAAGGTTAATTCGTGACCACCCCCAAAAAATCAAAATTTTGATGAAAATCCTCAAAAAAATCTAATTTTGTCATATGAAAAACTTAAATTGGCCATATCTCCTTAAATATGCGTCCTAGAGCGAAAAGAAGGTTAATTCGTGACCACCCCCAAAAAATCAAAATTTTGATGAAAATCCTCAAAAAATCAAATTTTTTATATGAAAAACTTAAATTGGCCATATCTCCTTAAATATGCGGCCTAGAGCGAAAAGAAGGTTAATTCGTGACCACCCCCCAAAATTCAAAATTTTGATGAAAATCCTCGAAAAATCAAATTTTTCATATGAAAAACTTAAATTGGCCATATCTCCTTAAATATGCGTCCTAGAGCGAAAAGAAGGTTAATTCGTGACCACCCCCCAAATTCAAAATTTTGATGAAAATCCTCAAAAAATCAAATTTTTCATATGAAAAACTTAAATTGGCCATATCTCCTTAAATATGCGTCCTAGAGCGAAAAGAAGGTTAATTCGTGACCACCCCCAAAAAATCAAAATTTTGATGAAAATCCTCAAAAAAATCTAATTTTGTCATATGAAAAACTTAAATTGGCCATATCTCCTTAAATATGCGTCCTAGAGCGAAAAGAAGGTTAATTCGTGACCACCCCCAAAAAATCAAAATTTTGATGAAAATCCTCGAAAAATCAAATTTTTCATATGAAAAACTTAAATTGGCCATATCTCCTTAAATATGCGTCCTAGAGCGAAAAGAAGGTTAATTCGTGACCACTCCCAAAAAATCAAAATTTTGATGAAAATCCTCAAAAAAATCAAATTTTTTATATGAAAAACTTAAATTGGCCATATGCGTCCTAGAGCGAAAAGAAGGTTAATTCGTGACCACCCCCCAAAAATCAAAATTTTAATGAAAATCCTCAAAAAATCAAATTTTTCATATGAAAAACTTCAATTGGCCATATCTCCTTAAATATGCGTCCTAGAGCGAAAAGAAGGTTAATTCGTGACCACCCCCCAAAATTCAAAATTTTGATGAAAATCCTCGAAAAATCAAATTTTTCGTATGAAAAACTTAAATTGGCCATATCTCCTTAAATATGCGTCCTAGAGCGAAAAGAAGGTTAATTCGTGACCACCCCCCAAATTCAAAATTTTGATGAAAATCCTCAAAAAATCTAATTTTTCATATGAAAACCTTAAATTGGCCATATCTCCTTAAATATGCGTCCTAGAGCGAAAAGAAGGTTAATTCGTGACCACCCCCCAAAAATCAAAATTTTAATGAAAATCCTCAAAAAATCAAATTTTTCATATGAAAAACTTAAATTGGCCATATCTCCTTAAATATGCGTCCTAGAGCGAAAAGAAGGTTAATTCGTGACCACCCCCCAAAAATCAAAATTTTAATGAAAATCCTCAAAAAATCAAATTTTTCATATGAAAAACTTAAATTGGCCATATCTCCTTAAATATGCGTCCTAGAGCGAAAAGAAGGTTAATTCGTGACCACCCCCAAAAAATTAAAATTTTGATGAAAATCCTCAAAAAAATCAAATTTTTCATATGAAAAACTTAAATTGGCCATATCTCCTTAAATATGCGTTCTAGATCGAAAAGAAGGTTAATTCGTGACCACCCCCAAAAAATCAAAATTTTGATGAAAATCCTCAAAAAATCAAATTTTTTATATGAAAAACTTAAATTGGCCATATCTCCTTAAATATGCGTCCTAGAGCGAAAAGAAGGTTAATTCGTGACCACCCGCCAAATTCAAAATTTTGACGAAAATCCTCAAAAAATCAAATTTTTCATATGAAAAACTTAAATTGGCCATATCTCCTTAAATATGCGTTCTAGATCGAAAAGAAGGTTAATTCGTGACCACCCCCCAAAAATCAAAATTTTAATGAAAATCCTCAAAAAATCAAATTTTTTATATGAAAAACTTAAATTGGCCATATCTCCTTAAATATGCGTCCTAGAGCGAAAAGAAGGTTAATTCGTGACCACCCCCCAAATTCAAAATTTTGACGAAAATCCTCAAAAAATCAAATTTTTCATATGAAAAACTTAAATTGGCCATATCTCCTTAAATATGCGTCCTAGAGCGAAAAGAAGGTTAATTCGTGACCACCCCCCAAATTCAAAATTTTGATGAAAACCCTCAAAAAATCTAATTTTTCATATGAAAAACTTAAATTGGCCATATCTCCTTAAATATGCGTCCTAGAGCGAAAAGAAGGTTAATTCGTGACCACCCCCCAAAAATCAAAATTTTGATGAAAATCCTCGAAAAATCAAATTTTTCATATGAAAAACTTAAATTGGCCATATCTTCTTAAATATGCGTCCTAGAGCGAAAAGAAGGTTAATTCGTGACCACCCCCAAAAAATTAAAATTTTGATGAAAATCCTCAAAAAAATCAAATTTTTCATATGAAAAACTTAAATTGGCCATATCTTCTTAAATATGCGTCCTAGAGCGAAAAGAAGGTTAATTCGTGACCACCCCCAAAAAATCAAAATTTTGATGAAAATCCCCAAAAAATCAAATTTTTTATATGAAAAACTTAAATTGGCCATATCTCCTTAAATATGCGTCCTAGAGCGAAAAGAAGGTTAATTCGTGACCACCCCCCAAATTCAAAATTTTGATGAAAATCCTCAAAAAATCTAATTTTTCATATGAAAACCTTAAATTGGCCATATCTCCTTAAATATGCGTCCTAGAGCGAAAAGAAGGTTAATTCGTGACCACCCCCCAAAAATCAAAATTTTAATGAAAATCCTCAAAAAATCAAATTTTTCATATGAAAAACTTAAATTGGCCATATCTCCTTAAATATGCGTCCTAGAGCGAAAAGAAGGTTAATTCGTGACCACCCCCCAAAAATCAAAATTTTAATGAAAATCCTCAAAAAATCAAATTTTTCATATGAAAAACTTAAATTGGCCATATCTCCTTAAATATGCGTCCTAGAGCGAAAAGAAGGTTAATTCGTGACCACCCCCAAAAAATTAAAATTTTGATGAAAATCCTCAAAAAAATCAAATTTTTCATATGAAAAACTTAAATTGGCCATATCTCCTTAAATATGCGTTCTAGATCGAAAAGAAGGTTAATTCGTGACCACCCCCAAAAAATCAAAATTTTGATGAAAATCCTCAAAAAATCAAATTTTTTATATGAAAAACTTAAATTGGCCATATCTCCTTAAATATGCGTCCTAGAGCGAAAAGAAGGTTAATTCGTGACCACCCCCAAAAAATCAAAATTTTGATGAAAATCCTCAAAAAAATCTAATTTTGTCATATGAAAAACTTAAATTGGCCATATCTCCTTAAATATGCGTCCTAGAGCGAAAAGAAGGTTAATTCGTGATCACCCCCCAAAATCAAAATTTTGATGAAAATCCTCGAAAAATCAAATTTTTCATATGAAAAACTTAAATTGGCCATATCTCCTTAAATATGCGTCCTAGAGCGAAAAGAAGGTTAATTCGTGACCACCCCCCAAAATTCAAAATTTTGATGAAAATCCTCGAAAAATCAAATTTTTCATATGAAAAACTTAAATTGGCCATATCTCCTTAAATATGCGTCCTAGAGCGAAAAGAAGGTTAATTCGTGACCACCCCCCAAATTCAAACTTTTGATGAAAATCCTCAAAAAAATCTAATTTTTCATATGAAAAACTTAAATTGGCCATATCTCCTTAAATATGCGTCCTAGAGCGAAAAGAAGGTTAATTCGTGACCACCCCCCAAAAATCAAAATTTTAATGAAAATCCTCAAAAAAATCAAATTTTTCATATGAAAAACTTAAATTGGCCATATCTCCTTAAATATGCGTCCTAGAGCGAAAAGAAGGTTAATTCGTGACCACCCCCAAAAAATCAAAATTTTGATGAAAATCCTCGAAAAATCAAATTTTTCATATGAAAAACTTAAATTGGCCATATCTCCTTAAATATGCGTCCTAGAGCGAAAAGAAGGTTAATTCGTGACCACCCCCAAAAAATTAAAATTTTGATGAAAATCCTCAAAAAAATCAAATTTTTCATATGAAAAACTTAAATTGGCCATATCTCCTTAAATATGCGTCCTAGATCGAAAAGAAGGTTAATTCGTGACCACCCCCCAAAAATCAAAATTTTAATGAAAATCCTCAAAAAATCAAATTTTTCATATGAAAAACTTAAATTGGCCATATCTCCTTAAATATGCGTCCTAGAGCGAAAAGAAGGTTAATTCGTGACCACTCCCAAAAATCAAAATTTTGATGAAAATCCTCAAAAAAATCAAATTTTTCATATGAAAAACTTAAATTGGCCATATCTCCTTAAATATGCGTCCTAGAGCGAAAAGAAGGTTAATTCGTGACCACCCCCCAAAAATCAAAATTTTGATGAAAATCCTCAAAAAATCTAATTTTTCATATGAAAAACTTAAATTGGCCATATCTCCTTAAATATGCGTCCTAGAGCGAAAAGAAGGTTAATTCGTGACCACCCCCCAAAACTCAAAATTTTGATGAAAATCCTCGAAAAATCAAATTTTTCATATGAAAAACTTAAATTGGCCATATCTCCTTAAATATGCGTCCTAGAGCGAAAAGAAGGTTAATTCGTGACCACCCCCCAAAATTCAAAATTTTGATGAAAATCCTCAAAAAAATCTAATTTTTCATATGAAAAACTTAAATTGGCCATATCTCCTTAAATATGCGTCCTAGAGCGAAAAGAAGGTTAATTCGTGACCACCCTCCAAAATTCAAAATTTTGATGAAAATCCTCAAAAAATCTAATTTTTCATATGAAAAACTTAAATTGGCCATATCTCCTTAAATATGCGTCCTAGAGCGAAAAGAAGGTTAATTCGTGACCACCCCCCAAAAATCAAAATTTTAATGAAAATCCTCAAAAAAATCAAATTTTTCATATGAAAAACTTAAATTGGCCATATCTCCTTAAATATGCGTCCTAGAGCGAAAAGAAGGTTAATTCGTGACCACCCCCAAAAAATCAAAATTTTGATGAAAATCCTCGAAAAATCAAATTTTTCATATGAAAAACTTAAATTGGCCATATCTCCTTAAATATGCGTCCTAGAGCGAAAAGAAGGTTAATTCGTGACCTCCCCCAAAAAATTAAAATTTTGATGAAAATCCTCAAAAAATCTAATTTTTCATATGAAAAACTTAAATTGGCCATATCTCCTTAAATATGCGTCCTAGAGCGAAAAGAAGGTTAATTCGTGACCACCCCCCAAAACTCAAAATTTTGATGCAAATCCTCGAAAAATCAAATTTTTCATATGAAAAACTTAAATTGGCCATATCTCCTTAAATATGCGTCCTAGAGCGAAAAGAAGGTTAATTCGTGACCACCCCCCAAAATTCAAAATTTTGATGAAAATCCTCAATGAAAATCCTCAAAAAATCAAATTTTTCATATGAAAAACTTAAATTGGCCATATCTCCTTAAATATGCGTCCTAGAGCGAAAAGAAGGTTAATTCGTGACCACTCCCAAAAATCAAAATTTTGATGAAAATCCTCAAAAAAATCAAATTTTTCATATGAAAAACTTAAATTGGCCATATCTCCTTAAATATGCGTCCTAGAGCGAAAAGAAGGTTAATTCGTGACCACCCCCCAAAAATCAAAATTTTGATGAAAATCCTCAAAAAATCTAATTTTTCATATGAAAAACTTAAATTGGCCATATCTCCTTAAATATGCGTCCTAGAGCGAAAAGAAGGTTAATTCGTGACCACCCCCCAAAACTCAAAATTTTGATGAAAATCCTCGAAAAATCAAATTTTTCATATGAAAAACTTAAATTGGCCATATCTCCTTAAATATGCGTCCTAGAGCGAAAAGAAGGTTAATTCGTGACCAACCCTAAAAAATTAAAATTTTGATGAAAATCCTCGAAAAATCAAATTTTTCATATGAAAAACTTAAATTGGCCATATCTCCTTAAATATGCTTCCTAGAGCGAAAAGAAGGTTAATTCGTGACCACCCCCAAAAAATCAAAATTTTGATGAAAATCCTCAAAAAATCAAATTTTTTATATGAAAAACTTAAATTGGCCATATCTCCTTAAATATGCGTCCTAGAGCGAAAAGAAGGTTAATTCGTGACCACCCCCCAAAATTCAAAATTTTGATGAAAATCCTCGAAAAATCAAATTTTTCATATGAAAAACTTAAATTGGCCATATCTCCTTAAATATGCGTCCTAGAGCGAAAAGAAGGTTAATTCGTGACCACCCCCCAAAAATCAAAATTTTAATGAAAATCCTCAAAAAATCAAATTTTTCATATGAAAAACTTAAATTGGCCATATCTCCTTAAATATGCGTCCTAGAGCGAAAAGAAGGTTAATTCGTGACCACCCCCCAAAATTCAAAATTTTGATGAAAATCCTCGAAAAATCAAATTTTTCATATGAAAAACTTAAATTGGCCATATCTCCTTAAATATGCGTCCTAGAGCGAAAAGAAGGTTAATTCGTGACCACCCCCCAAAAATCAAAATTTTAATGAAACTCCTCAAAAAATCAAATTTTTCATATGAAAAACTTAAATTGGCCATATCTCCTTAAATATGCGTCCTAGAGCGAAAAGAAGGTTAATTCGTGACCACCCCCCAAAAATCAAAATTTTAATGAAACTCCTCAAAAAATCAAATTTTTCATATGAAAAACTTAAATTGGCCATATCTCCTTAAATATGCGTCCTAGAGCGAAAAGAAGGTTAATTCGTGACCACCCCCCAAAAATCAAAATTTTAATGAAAATCCTCAAAAAAATCAAATTTTTCATATGAAAAACTTAAATTGGCCATATCTCCTTAAATATGCGTCCTAGAGCGAAAAGAAGGTTAATTCGTGACCACCCCCAAAAAATCAAAATTTTGATGAAAATCCTCGAAAAATCAAATTTTTCATATGAAAAACTTAAATTGGCCATATCTCCTTAAATATGCGTCCTAGAGCGAAAAGAAGGTTAATTCGTGACCACCCCCCAAAAATCAAAATTTTAATGAAACTCCTCAAAAAATCAAATTTTTCATATGAAAAACTTAAATTGGCCATATCTCCTTAAATATGCGTCCTAGAGCGAAAAGAAGGTTAATTCGTGACCACCCCCCAAAAATCAAAATTTTAATGAAACTCCTCAAAAAATCAAATTTTTCATATGAAAAACTTAAATTGGCCATATCTCCTTAAATATGCGTCCTAGAGCGAAAAGAAGGTTAATTCGTGACCACCCCCCAAATTCAAAATTTTGATGAAAATCCTCAAAAAAATCTAATTTTTCATATGAAAAACTTAAATTGGCCATATCTCCTTAAATATGCGTCCTAGAGCGAAAAGAAGGTTAATTCGTGACCACCCCCCAAATTCAAAATTTTGATGAAAATCCTCAAAAAATCTAATTTTTCATATGAAAAACTTAAATTGGCCATATCTCCTTAAATGTGCGTCCTAGAGCGAAAAGAAGGTTAATTCGTGACCACCCCCCAAAAATCAAAATTTTAATGAAAATCCTCAAAAAATCAAATTTTTCATATGAAAAACTTAAATTGGCCATATCTCCTTAAATATGCGTCCTAGAGCGAAAAGAAGGTTAATTCGTGACCACCCCCAAAAAATCAAAATTTTGATGAAAATCCTCAAAAAATCAAATTTTTTATATGAAAAACTTAAATTGGACATATCTCCTTAAATATGCGTCCATGAGCGAAAAGAAGGTTAATTCGTGACCACCCCCCAAAATTCAAAATGTTGATGAAAATCCTCGAAAAATCAAATTTTTCATATGAAAAACTTAAATTGGCCATATCTCCTTAAATATGCGTCCTAGAGCGAAAGAAGGTTAATTCGTGACCACCCCCCAAAAATCAAAATTTTAATGAAAATTGTTGGAAATACTACTTTGCAACATGTTCATCAAGTAGCCTTTGCTTTTATATTATGACAAAATGTATTTTGAGTTTGTTGTCATTCTGTTTTTTCCATTCGTTATATTATATTGAATAAAGACTTTTATAGAAAAAACAATTCTTAAATAGCATTCGTGTTTTTTGGTCTGTGCGATATATTGGAATCTTGAGAATATTTCTATCAGGTTATGGGCCCAGGGCGTACTGGAGGCTGTAAATCAAGAATCAATTGAAAGGAAATTTTCAAAGGAATAATATCAAGATAGTTTTTCAAGATTTTCGTAAAGGGGAAAAATACGGAAAGATGAGTTCATCGTTGTACCAAATAGAAAAGCTGGACGAGAGAAATTATGAATCGTGGTACATTCAAATGAAAAGCGTTCTCATCCATAGCGGATATTGGAAGCACGCTAGTGGTGTCTTGAAAAAGGATTCTGCATGGACAGCAGAAAACAAAGCCATATGGGACGACATTGATGAAAAGGCTTTGGCAACAATAACGTTAAGCCTGAAATCAACGCAATTGAACTACGTCAAGCATTGCACAACATCGAATGAGGCATGGGAAAAACTTAAGAAAGTGTACAAGCCGAAAGGACCGCTGCAAAAGGTATCCTTATATAAAAAACTTCTAAACATTGTAACGACGGGTTTTCCCTCGTGTGCTGGGGTATAACTCGCGGGGAAAAGGGTTCGTCACAGAAATTTATATTTGTAGTGACCCGAGTAGAGAAAAGACCTTGTTTCGATTTTTAAACTGAACAATCGGTTTTATTAGTGGAATAGCTACACCTACAATACAATTTAATCTAAATGTTCCTTATTGACTGGTCTCTCCCGTCCTCGACGTGACCTTGACCGGCACTTCGTCGTTGGCAACACGGCTTCGTGGAAACAGCTCGATCCTTAGATATTGAGGGCACGATGTTTGACGTGGCCTGGGACGACACTACGTCGGAAGTACGTTGGCTATTCTACTTGGTCCTCAGAAATAACTACTGTCGCTGAGACGTGGCCTGGTACGACACTTCGTCTGTTAGTATGATGAGTCGGTGGTGTATCGTTGTCGGGTCTTGGGTCTGGGGTCTATAGGCGTGGCACAGCGCGTAGTAAAAGTGACTGTGGGATTTCGACAACGTGGTGGACTGGGGTAACGTGAACTTCCGCGGTTCTCGATCGTACGGAATGTGTAAAGGCTAGGGCGGTCGCGACAAAGGCGTTTTATTATTTGTTTCGTATGATGTCGTAACACGTGTCGTGACGAAGTGGCTTACGACAACACACTCCGCAGATTGTTCACGGGTTATCAAAACTTACGTCTCACGCGAGTGGCTTATGGTACCACACTTCCTAGAATTCGGGCGATGGCTTAAGAATATCGGTAGCGGTAGGTGGCATGCGACAACACACCTGGTCAGAATAGAACCGCGACAAGTGGCTTGAGACAACACACTTGGTGACTAATCGTATAGAAGGGGGTCACGGCAAGTGGCATACGACAACACACTTGGAAGAATCTCTAGTCACGGGTAATTGGTTTTGCGCGTGGCAAGCGGCTTACGGCAAGTGGCATACGACAACACACTTGGCAGAATGGAATCACGACAGGTGGCTTGCGACAACACACTTGGAAAGAATCTTCGGTCACGGGGATTGGTTTTGAGCGTGACAAGTGGCTTGCGACAACACACTTGGAGAAATGGGATCACGGCAAGTGGCTTGCGACAACACACTTGGAAAAATGGAATCACGGCAAGTGGCTGGCGACAACACACTTGGTCAAAGGGAATCGCGGCAAGTGGCTTACGACAACACACTTGTTCCAAGGGAATCACGGCAAGTGGCTTGCGACAACACACTTGGAAAAATGGAATCACGGCAAGTGGCTTGCGACAACACACTTGGTCAAAGGGAATCGCGGCAAGTGGCTTACGACAACACACTTGGTCCAAGGGAATCACGGCAAGTGGCTTGCGACAACACCCTTGGCTAATGGGGTAATAGTATATAATGGAATCACGGCAAGTGGCATACGACAACACACTTGGCAGAATGGAATCACGAAAAGTGGCTTGCGACAACACACTTGGTTTTTAAAGATGTATGTAACGCGGTAAATGCAAGTGGCATACGACAACACACTTGATCAGGATTATATCTAGTCACGGGTGATGGTACTGAGTCACGGGTTTTGAACGTGTCAAGTGGCGTGCGACAACACACTTGATTATCAAACGAGGTTATGTCCCGCGTTTAGTGCAAGTGGCAGATGACAACACACTTGAACGCGATAAATGCAAGTGGCATACGACAACACACTTGATTAGGATTATATTTAGTCACGGATGATTGTACTGAGTCACGGGTTTTGAACGTGTCAAGTGGCATGCGACAACACACTTGATCAAGATTATAATTAAATTTACTCACGGGTGAAGATATTGAGTCACGGGTTTTGGGATTCGGAACGTGCAAGTGGCCTACGACAACACACTTGATTTCAAAGAGGTTATGCAACGCGATTAGAGCGAGTGGCATACGACAACACACTCGATAAGATCAAAGTTATATGTAGTCACGGGTAATAATACTGAGTCACGGGTTTTGGTATTTGAGCGCGCAAGTGGCATGCGACAACACACTTGGCTTCGACGAGGTTATGTAACGCGATTTGTGCGAGTGGCATACGACAACACACTCGATAAGATCAAAATTATATTTAGTCACGGGTAATAATACTAAGTCACGGGTTTTGGTATTTGGGCGCGCAAGTGGCATGCGACAACACACTTGGCTTCGACGAGGTTATGTAACGGGTTTAAGGCAAGTGGCCTACGACAACACACTTGATTTCTATAGGGATTATGCAACACGATCAAGACAAGTGGCATACGACAACACACTTGATCACGGCAAGTGGCATACGACGGCACACTTGATGTATAAATATCATTTTACGCGTATTCACTTCTGTAATAGATTCCACGTACACAATATTCTCGAAATCCCGCTGGGTCACAATACACTTTTATTGATATTATCACTGTTCACTGTACTTACCCGCTGTGTCTGGCACTATCGTTGAGCAAATGGTTTGGGTCGCTTGGTTTAGCTCCTTTGTTGGTAACCGCGCACTTCACTTTGTTGCCGATGGTAGGCACGCACTTCACTGACTGACCCAGATTCAAGTTTTGCAACTCCTTTTATTGTCATCTGTGGCTGTGATATTCACCACAGCAGCGCAGCTTCTCTCTGGCTTGGTAGTAGCAGAGATCTCAGCAGTGATGCTTCTGTACGGTTGTTTTGTATGTATATCACCACCGAACGATGTTTGCCTTTACTCACATTCCATTGCCATTGCTCGTTGTTGTTGTTGGTGATCATCACCACAGCCTGTTGTGATAGTTGTTGGTGCTGTATAACGGCGAGTTATTTTGTAAAGTTGAGAACATTTTATGTTGGCGAAGTTTAACACACGTTGCAATGGGCATTGTTAGTGTTAAATAACGGCGAGTTATTTTGCAAAGTTGAAAATATTCTATTTTGCAAAGTTTAACACCTGTTGCAATGGACATTGTTGATGGTAAGTAACGGCGGGTTGTTTTGAATATTTTTACATGTTGTAAACAAGTATGAGGGTCGCAACATATGTTAGGGAATAACTAGCCTTCTCAAAACGGATGGGAAAATATTATATATGTTATATATATATATATATATATATATATATATATATATATATATATATATATATATATATATATATATATATATATATATATATATATATATATATATATATATATATATATATATATATATATATATATATATATATATATATATATATATATATATATATATATATATATATATATATATATATATATATATATATATATATATATATATATATATATATATATATATATATATATATATATATATATATATATATATATATATATATATATATATATATATATATATATATATATATATATATATATATATATATATATATATATATATATATATATATATATATATATATATATATATATATATATAATATATATATATATATATATATATATATATATATATATATATATATATATATATATATATATATATATATATATATATATATATATATATATATATATATATATTATATATATATATATATATATACTTAAACTATACTATACATTATTATTAGATTAACCTAAGGAATTCATTTAGAAAGAAAGGAAAAATAAAAGAAATTCATTTGTTTTCACATTAGAAAAAATAGAAAAGAAATTAAACAAAATATAAAAAATAAAAAAAAAAATAGAAAAGGAAATTAAACAAAAGAATTAAAATTGTGTGGCCGAAAACGAGGTCCGACTTTCGGTCGTCACACGGCTCCCCCTCCTTCGAGTTACGGGTCATCCTTCGGTTGCACGATGATCTGCCCCTGGCGGTTGATTATTATGCGGAGTCGCTGTCCGCAAACGGTTACCACCTGCTTCCGGCGGCGGTGCTGATGGTGGAAGGCCATGGCTATGCGGAAGTGCCGCTGGAGTCCACGGAGAACCTCTGAAGGCAGCTCCCGTCCACATTGGAATACGTATTCCGTCTCGAGAGCTGGACGTTCCGGGACCACGACCGCGCTGGCCATGGGGCGAGTGGTCGACAGACGGGCATTCTCCCGCCGAAAGTTGCCCTCGGACTCCGAGGAGGTAGTGGGAGCATCCGAGGAGGTAGTGGCACGTGCCTGGGAATCTTCCGACTCGGATGCAGTAGTATCATACCGTTGTGCTGGGGTCGATTCCTGCGGTGCGGTGGACGGGCCTGCGATGACTTCCCCGGAGTGTACGGGACCTGGCATCTCATCCTCGGATGTATCGCGCACATCAGGTATTCTGCGCTGGATCGGTGGCGGATTCGCATCCTCGACATCATCCACGATCTCTATTATGGAGACTGTCGGCGAGGGCGTTGGAGGAGTTGGTGGCGGTCTCCGAGGTGGTGTCACGGGTTCATCAGAATCCGATGACAGTTCCACCGTTGCAACTATGACCGGTGAGATGGGACGAGGCATGGGTCGCACGGGGTCGATATGGCGGGCTGATATCCCGGGGTATGGCAATGGCCGTATGCGCTGCGGGTCAACCGGTGTGCCAGTGTTCGAGGGCGATGGGAAGCTCCAAGTCGTGATATCTGTACGACGCAGGGCCGTATGACAGCCTGTGGTAAAGTCTCGGACGTCGGTCCGTCGTTGGCGGTCGTTACGGGCTCGGGTACCTCAGGGCGGCGGTTCAGATGCCGTTCTTGCCACTGCGCCTTGAATTAGGCCTTTGTTTTCGGTGGAGTTTTCCCTGGGTCCATATCAGTCGTTTTTGCTAGAAGAACAGAAAGAATTTGAGGATTAGTAGTGTTATTAACTGTTTCTACCCGTTTCGCATCGTTATCGGTTAGTCGCAGTACGTCGTCTGTGGTAAACGATTTCAGTTCGCTGAGATGTGCGGTGCGAATGTCTCCTTTATCACGTCCCCGGAGCTTGGCTATCACTGGTGACGGAAACTCACAACTTCGTAAGGTCCATCGTATTTTGGGGCAAGTTTAGCAGCGAATTGGTCGATTGCTCTCGACAGAGGGTGCTGGCGCACCAGTACTAATTCTCCAATCGCGGGTTTCCACTTCCTGCGTCTCAGATTGTAGTATCTCCGTTGGTCCTCCCCAGCTCTTGCCAAGCGTGTCCTGACCATCGTAAACACGTCCCGTAGTTCCGCTGCTTTGTTCGCTGGACTTTGCTTCGTTTGTCCGGTACCTATGGTGACCTCGTCGTATAACGCATTGGGTAGACGGGGTTCTCGCCCCTGAACAATAAAGGCTGGCGAATGCCCTGTGGACTCCGAGATACTAGTATTGATGGCGAGGCTGATCTCCGGGAGATGTTCATCCCACTTGTTGTGTTGATTCTGGCATATTTGAGAGATCATTGTCTTAACGGTCCTATTCGCTCGTTCTGTGGGATTTTCCTGTGGACAGTACGGTGCTGTCAGTTGGTGTCGAACGCCTATCTGTTTTAGATACCTTTCCAGCTCCCGGCTGGTAAACTGACTGCCGTTGTCGGTAATGATAACCTTGGGCGTTCCGAACCTCGAGAGTATTCGTTCTCGGAAAGCTTTAACTATTCCGTCAGCAGTTGCTTTCCGTTGTGGAACTAACTCTACCCACTTCGAGAACCGATCGATGAGTACCAGCATCATAGTGTTTCCATGTTTTGTACGTGGCAGAGGTCCAACATAGTCTGCGCAGATCGTGGACCAAGGTTCCTCCGGGATAGACAGCAACATCTGTCCTGCTGGTGCCGATTGGCTCACCTTGTACCGTTGACACGATTCACAAGCTCTCACAAACTTAGCGATATCCCGCGACATCCCTGGCCAGAAGTACCGGCTACATACTCGGTTTATAGTTTTCTTCACGCCTAGATGACCGGCTGATGGTTGGCTATGATTTTCGTGCAGCACTCTCAGACGCTGGGTTGTGGGAACGCACAACTTCCATGGCGTACAATCGGTGTCAGTTGGGTGTCGCGTTATGTGTCTATACAGCTGATCTCCGATAATTGCATAATCTGGAAACTTCTCAGGGTCCTTGTTAATCTCTTCGATCTTTTTCCGAATCCACGGGCAGTCCTCCGGTGTCATGGTAACGGCCCGATTTAGGTTCTCCGTTGGCTGGCGGGATAGGGCATCTGCCACGATGTTCAGTCCTCCTTTCCTGTATTTGATCGTGTAGGAATACTGCTGGAGTTCGAGGGCCCATCTTGCCAATCGCCCCGTCGGGTTATCTATTGAGTTCAACCATTTCAGGGCGAGGTGATCTGTAAGAACTTGGAATTGATATCCCTCGAGGTACGGTCTCATTTTCCGTATTCCCCACAGGACAGCCAAGCATTCCTTCTCGGTGGCCGAGTAGTTTCTTTCAGAACCATTTAGGGTCCGACTGGCATATGCGATGACTCGCTCGCCCTCTTCGAATTCCTGGGTCAACACTGCCCCGAGTCCATAATCACTGGCATCCGTCTGGAGAATAAACATACGCCCAAAGTCGGGACATGCCAATACAGGTGCTTGTGTCAACCTTGCTTTAAGAATTTCGAAGACCGTCTGTTGCTCCTCCGTCCACTTCCAGTGTCTGCCCTTTTTAAGCATGCTGGTGAGGGAATGGGCTAAGGTAGCAAAATCTGGCACAAACCGTCTATACCAAGACACGACACCCAGAAAGCGGCGCAGCTCTTTGACATTGGTGGGCGCCTTCATCTCCTGTATGGCCGATATCTTATCGGGGTCCGTATGAATTCCTTGGCCGCTAACAACATGACCGAGGTATTTAGTCTCCTGTTTGAAGAATTCGCATTTGTCTGGATTAATGCGTAGCTTGGCCATTCTAAGACGACGGAAAACCTCTTGTAGGTTGCTCAGATGCTCGTCCAATGCTTTACCTATCTCGATGATGTCATCCAGATAAGCGAATGCAAAAGGCTCAAGTTCGGGTCCGATGACGCTGTCTAGGGCTCGCTGAAATGTCGCGGGAGCAGAGTGTAATCCAAATGGCATAACTCGCCACTGGAACAGGCCGCGACCGGCGACGGTGAAAGCGGTGTATTTCCTACTTGCGTGGTCCAACGGAATTTGCCAGTACCCGTCCTTCAAATCAAGACTGCTTACATACGTTGCTTCGCGCAGGCGATCCAGGATTGAATTGATGCGGGGTAACGGATACGCGTCGGGGTCGGGATTTGCTGTTCAAGTGTCGAAAATCCATGCACAATCGCCACTGGCCATTCTTCTTTTGCGCTAGAGTGATCGGAGAACTATATGCGCTGCGTGAGGGTTCGATATATCCGTTGGCTAGGAGTTCATTGATTTTTGTGTCAATAATGGCTTGCATTGCGGGATTACGGGCTGCATACCGCAGTTTAAACGGACGATCGTCCGTCATCACGATCCGATGTGTTGCTGCAGTGGATGGACCCCGTACTTCCTGGAACTTGGCAAGCTCCTCGGTAAGAAAATTTTTAATTCGCTCTTGTTCGGGCGGGGAATGAATCGTTAACGGCCTGTGTCCCTGGCCGTTGTTGGTTTCCGCGGTTGATCTAAGACATAGCAGTCCTATACTCTGGCACGGGCATGTTAGGCTGCGGTGACTGTAGTGTTGTATGCCGCTGACTTCATTATTAAAACCTTCATTCGCCGCAAACACACAGGAGAAACCACCCATCGTCATTCGAGCTCCAATTTTTGTCAGGAAGTCTAGTCCAAGGAGGACATTCTCCGACGCCCCTGGCATGACCAAGAATCGAGTGGGTATCCTCCGGGAGCCTAGCTCGACGTCGACGTCCAGTGCGTGGGTTATTCGCAGTTGAGATTGATCAGCTAGCGTGACATTTGCTTGGTATGGTGTCCAAAGGCCCGATTCCTCTAGGGTTTGTGCAAACTCCTCGCTGAGAAAGCTGCCTGTAGCACCTGTATCAACGACAGCTTGTGTGCGTTGGTTGCCAATGACAATAGTGGCTACCAACTTCTTAGGTTCGACGTGTAGGACTGGACTTAGTGGCGGGGCGCTGAGTTGTTCTGCGGGCCCGTTTGCCCCTGATGTTGGCGGGCCCGTCCCCCGTTTCCCGAGTTCCTACGGCAGCATCGGATCGTGCGAATACCTCTCCGACCACACTCCCAGCAGAAAAGTACTTGCTCATTTCGGCATCTATTGGCGTAGTGTCCGTCTTCCCCACAGTTTCGACACGCCGTCCGGGGGTCAATCCGTGGCTGAGTGGTTCCGGTTACTTCTTCTGGCTCTATTCGTCTATGCTGCTCTCGCGGGTGTGAGGTCAAGGATGGCAGACTTTCCAAATCCTCTGCCATAGTCAGCAGATCTGTGAGAGTCTGGAAATCTCTCCTGCGGATATACCATTGGTATTCCGGTAAAGCATTTCGGAAAATTCGTTCCACTTTTTGTTGCTCGGAGTAGGTCGAATGTCTCATTAGTTCCTGCATGTTGAGGGTGTAGTTTCTGAACGATACTTTAGGCTTCTGACGTCGTCTGCGAATTTCGTCTTCCAGCTGCTCGAAGAATCGTGCTGGCAAGAAAAACTGTAGGAAATCTTCTCGGAAATTCGTCCAGCTGTTCCACGAGCGGTTATTGTTCCGGTACCATATTAGAGACCTCCCGCGTAATACTTCCGGCATCATTTTTGGTAGAACATCTGGGTCAACGCCATACATATCCGCGAGTTCCTCCAGCCGTTCGACGAATTCGAGGGGTTCCCTCTCCCCGTCAAAGCAAATGTTCCATTTTCGCACCTGATCCGCAACGGTGCGTAAGTCCACGACTGCTGAGTTCCGGTTCCTATTATCACCCGGTGGCTGAGTCTCTCTGTGCAGAGCTGTCCCATTTGCTTGTGTGACCGGAGTTCTCACGACAGTATCAGTGGCCTGCTCCTCAGAAGAAACGGTGATGGCCGGTATTTTCTTCGGAGTTACATTATTTTTAGTTTCCCGGCGGGATACTGTGGGGTCATGGACTTCCTGGAGTTCCAATAATCTCTTGAGGATGTCTGGCTCGTGCTCTTTACCTAAAATCTGACCGAAACGTTTTCTAAGCTCCTCAACGGTCCCGGAGATCTCAAGCCCAAACTCGTTCAGGTAGTTTCCTAATTCTTCTTTACGTAGGCTATATGCCCACGAGGTGCGCAATACGTTGGTCATTTCTGTCGTTTTAAACGTTCCTGGTAGTTGTCTAGATGGACCAGTGGTTACCAGCAAATTCTATAACTGTATTAAACCTAAAACCGATTGGTGTTATATATATGACTGGTTTTGTACAATTCTCTACTCAAGGTCCCTGCTCGGGCGCCACTGTAACGACGGGTTTTCCCTCGTGTGCTGGGGTATAACTCGCGGGGAATAGGGTTCGTCACAGAAATTTATATTTGTAGTGACCCGAGTAGAGAAAAGACCTTGTTTCGATTTTTAAACTGAACAATCGGTTTTATTAGTGGAATAGCTACACCTACAATACAATTTAATCTAAATGTTCCTTATTGACTGGTCTCTCCCGTCCTCGACGTGACCTTGACCGGCACTTCGTCGTTGGCAACACGGCTTCGTGGAAACAGCTCGATCCTTAGATATTGAGGGCACGATGTTGACGTGGCCTGGGACGACACTACGTCGGAAGTACGTTGGCTATTCTACTTGGTCCTCAGAAATAACTACTGTCGCTGAGACGTGGCCTGGTACGACACTTCGTCTGTTAGTATGATGAGTCGGTGGTGTATCGTTGTCGGGTCTTGGGTCTGGGGTCTATAGGCGTGGCACAGCGCGTAGTAAAAGTGACTGTGGGATTTCGACAACGTGGTGGACTGGGGTAACGTGAACTTCCGCGGTTCTCGATCGTACGGAATGTGTAAAGGCTAGGGCGGTCGCGACAAAGGCGTTTTATTATTTGTTTCGTATGATGTCGTAACACGTGTCGTGACGAAGTGGCTTACGACAACACACTCCGCAGATTGTTCACGGGTTATCAAAACTTACGTCTCACGCGAGTGGCTTATGGTACCACACTTCCTAGAATTCGGGCGATGGCTTAAGAATATCGGTAGCGGTAGGTGGCATGCGACAACACACCTGGTCAGAATAGAACCGCGACAAGTGGCTTGAGACAACACACTTGGTGACTAATCGTATAGAAGGGGGTCACGGCAAGTGGCATACGACAACACACTTGGAAGAATCTCTAGTCACGGGTAATTGGTTTTGCGCGTGGCAAGCGGCTTACGGCAAGTGGCATACGACAACACACTTGGCAGAATGGAATCACGACAGGTGGCTTGCGACAACACACTTGGAAAGAATCTTCGGTCACGGGGATTGGTTTTGAGCGTGACAAGTGGCTTGCGACAACACACTTGGAGAAATGGGATCACGGCAAGTGGCTTGCGACAACACACTTGGAAAAATGGAATCACGGCAAGTGGCTGGCGACAACACACTTGGTCAAAGGGAATCGCGGCAAGTGGCTTACGACAACACACTTGTTCCAAGGGAATCACGGCAAGTGGCATGCGACAACACACTTGGAAAAATGGAATCACGGCAAGTGGCTTGCGACAACACACTTGGTCAAAGGGAATCGCGGCAAGTGGCTTACGACAACACACTTGGTCCAAGGGAATCACGGCAAGTGGCTTGCGACAACACCCTTGGCTAATGGGGTAATAGTATATAATGGAATCACGGCAAGTGGCATACGACAACACACTTGGCAGAATGGAATCACGAAAAGTGGCTTGCGACAACACACTTGGTTTTTAAAGATGTATGTAACGCGGTAAATGCAAGTGGCATACGACAACACACTTGATCAGGATTATATCTAGTCACGGGTGATGGTACTGAGTCACGGGTTTTGAACGTGTCAAGTGGCGTGCGACAACACACTTGATTATCAAACGAGGTTATGTCCCGCGTTTAGTGCAAGTGGCAGATGACAACACACTTGAACGCGATAAATGCAAGTGGCATACGACAACACACTTGATTAGGATTATATTTAGTCACGGATGATTGTACTGAGTCACGGGTTTTGAACGTGTCAAGTGGCATGCGACAACACACTTGATCAAGATTATAATTAAATTTACTCACGGGTGAAGATATTGAGTCACGGGTTTTGGGATTCGGAACGTGCAAGTGGCCTACGACAACACACTTGATTTCAAAGAGGTTATGCAACGCGATTAGAGCGAGTGGCATACGACAACACACTCGATAAGATCAAAGTTATATGTAGTCACGGGTTTTGGTATTTGAGCGCGCAAGTGGCATGCGACAACACACTTGGCTTCGACGAGGTTATGTAACGCGATTTGTGCGAGTGGCATACGACAACACACTCGATAAGATCAAAATTATATTTAGTCACGGGTAATAATACTAAGTCACGGGTTTTGGTATTTGGGCGCGCAAGTGGCATGCGACAACACACTTGGCTTCGACGAGGTTATGTAACGGGTTTAAGGCAAGTGGCCTACGACAACACACTTGATTTCTATAGGGATTATGCAACACGATCAAGACAAGTGGCATACGACAACACACTTGATCACGGCAAGTGGCATACGACGGCACACTTGATGTATAAATATCATTTTACGCGTATTCACTTCTCTAATAGATTCCACGTACACAATATTCTCGAAATCCCGCTGGGTCACAATACACTTTTATTGATATTATCACTGTTCACTGTACTTACCCGCTGTGTCTGGCACTATCGTTGAGCAAATGGTTTGGGTCGCTTGGTTTAGCTCCTTTGTTGGTAACCGCGCACTTCACTTTGTTGCCGATGGTAGGCACGCACTTCACTGACTGACCCAGATTCAAGTTTTGCAACTCCTTTTATTGTCATCTGTGGCTGTGATATTCACCACAGCAGCGCAGCTTCTCTCTGGCTTGGTAGTAGCAGAGATCTCAGCAGTGATGCTTCTGTACG